>NC_079522.1:15456524-15766024 GCF_003711565.1 Takifugu flavidus
GAGCACATAGACCAGTTTCCTCAGATCCTGCAGAACCATTTGTCCCTCTACAACTCCCAAACCATAGTTTACAAATGCAGGCCAATAAACTCGGGATGATATTTGGAATCTCAATTATGGAGGCCATTGGTAATCTCTGCCAGAGGGGGACTGCTTAATCACTGTGGTGGAGTGAGATATCCCTGTCAACATACGCTTGTCTACTGCATTGGTAATCTATAGCCTCATTCCCAATCATGATCACATTAAGCCCCACACATACAATAACTGGAGAGGAGGGTGTTGTGCATTATTTCCGTGCTACCCTAATGTTCTGATTAAAATTAACATGGCATCCTGAAGGGGAAACCATTGTCATGTTTTATTCATATGGAACAGCCCTTCAGCATAATGAAATCACATGCAAACACACAGGTGCACTTTCAGTTTGGTGTGAGTGTACACAGAACATTTTTAATCAATGTTTTGAAGCAAATATCAACATTAAGCAGAGATGGGCTGGACAAAAGGGACATTACAATCTTGACTAGCTTGCAACACGCTCTTAGAAGTCTTACTTCAAAATAGTGCAAAACCTGAAGGTTTGTTGGGAGTGCTTTGAGGAACTGACCCTGCCCTAAAGGCACCTTGAGGTGAATGTGGTAATACCCCCTCCCCCACCATCACTGCAAGAAAGAGGAAAATTAAGGAATTCCCAACACATACTGCTCCACTGAGGAAAAAAAATGAAAAAAAAAAACACATTTCCTCCCCAATTACATTTACATAAAAAAGGTATCCTAAGCACTTTTAGATTTGATGCCAGATGTGATCTTTCATCACACATGAATAACAATATTCAAGTAACTGCAGTGCAATGGGACCTTTTAGGGAATACCTGTGTGATGAAACATGAATAGTTTGACAACTCTGGTGAACTACTAAAATGAACAAAGAGTGTCCATGAACTTTACGATCACTAAATGCCAGAACAACATGGCAACAAGGCTGGAGGTGCAACAGCTCATATATAGCAGATGATTAGGCATCACGGAGGAGGTTGCACATGCATCGATGGCGAGAAGCTGTGTTAGTGCCAAACACACTTGCTCTCTGGGAATAGCAATGTATTGTTAGTTCAATAATTTCTGCCAAATTTTAACATTATAATACTTCAGTTGTCATATATTAAAAAACTAAAAATGCAGCATAGATACATTTTTTCTTGCCATTCATCATGTTTCCATGGCACTTATATTGGCCTACTCTTTTCTTTGTCTTTGCAGTGGAAGAAATCCGACTGGGGAAAAAAAAATGTTTTTGCCATTTTCCTCAATAGAATAATGAGACAAGTGCTCTGATTTTAATGTGCAACTCTCATGTTGCATAACAGAAAATGAATTGAATTTGAAAATGACAAGAACTCCTTACCCATCACATTCTATTCAACTTCACCTTTCATTTCAAGACCACGCATGATTACTGCAAACGCATCTCATTATTGCATTGCCACTTGTGTCTTCAAAGCCCAGTCAAAATGCATATATGCTTTTGATGCAATATCTCTGCCCGTTTATCATGTTGCAGTGGGATTATTGGGATCACTGTCTGTCGGAAGCAATCTGAGGCCCCCCTGATAGCAGCATGACCAGCCAAACTCTGTTTTTCTGCTTGGTTAATCTGACAGCACCTTCTGAAGAGATCCAATTAATTCTCTCCTTCAAAGAATATGTGACTGCTGGAGCATAGATGAGATGAGAAGCATGGGCAGGAGGAGAAGGGGGAGTGGGCTTCTGTTTTAATCATTCCAGATCAGTGTCACAGTATTTAACCAGGCTATGCACACCGGAAGAATGTTCTAGGTAGAACAGTAGTGACAGTGGAAGTCTGAGTGTTTGTGTGTGCACGTAGGCTGCAATGCAGACTGTATGGTTCTCTGGCTAAATCAATAAATACATCATGTAGCTGTTGATTAAAGGTGATAAGATCAATACAATCAGCATATTGCACAGTGCCGATAATTACAGGACTGAGCAGAAATGACTGGTGGCTATTATAAAGACATTTAATTTAGCTTTTCTGAAACTATATTTGATTGTCTCTGAAAATTCAGCTGCTTTTTATTTTGTGGTTCTCAAAATCACTTTCAAGGCACTATGACAGACATCTGGTAGGCTGAGGAAGTGCAATTAGCACAAGTCCACAGGACTACCCTTCAGCTATTTAGCTTTTGAGCACATGACAGAGTCAAAGAAAACCTAGAAGTCAAATAAGTCTTATTTCTATGAAAAAAGACAATTTTGGTCATTTTAAATTATTATTTTTAGATATAGATATAATACAGATATAAGATATATAGATATAATTTACATATAGATATAACAATACAAGTTCAAATATTGTGATTCAAATCCAGTTGTAAGATGCAAGCATTTGAGTTTAGCGATTCAAATTCAAAAGCAAATCACATTTCTGATTCAGTTTCTGATGCACATATTTAAGCCTTTATCCGCTGAAAAGGATTTATTATTTGAAAAAAGTCCCCTCATCTGATATTTTTTGAATACACATGAAGAAATTTTTCAGATTGATGGGCTTTCAACTTATAAGCAGTCCAATAGTGCAGGCAAACATTTAAAAACATGAAAATAAATCCATAAATTTAAAAAAGAAATGGTAATTAACAGTCAGCTTATACTTAATGCTATGAGAACTTATTGTTATGTCATCTTAAGGCATTGAACTTCAGTACTATGAAAAAAAAACATCTGATAAGAATATCCAAAAATAATCAGGATCAGTTATGCAGTTGTAATGCTTTATTTTTTAATCATCATAATACTATGTATTTTTTTCCCCACTCAGTTAATCAGCACAGTAAGAAAAAAAAAACAACTAAAAAATTGGCATTAATGACCCAGTTCCTCCTGAACGTCTTTACTGGAAAAAGTTAAGTATGAGGACATATACAATGATGCCTTGCATGACAGCATTAATGCACTTGTACCTTGTGAGGTGTAATGATTCTATAAGCACGCTTCAGAGTGCCGCAAAGGACTGTTTCTTCGGATGGCACACAAAAACACAGGTTCCCCCATCATTCATCAGTACATATTAACTGCACAACATATATGTGTTTTTCTGTTGCAGGAAAAGGAAAAGGCACAAAAACAATAAACCAGTGCATCACTTATACTACCAATGAACTATGGGGTGCCATTTGTAAATCAGCTCACATTAGAAATATCAGCACCATTTTCTCACATTTGACAGCAAATCAGATTCAGAAAATTCACTTTTAAGTATACTTGTGTCAAATTTTGCTATCTTACAAATGTATTAAAAAGGTAAATGTAAATCTTAAATCTAAAGGCTAAATATAAATTTTAAACTTAAATATCTCAGGTTGAAATGAATTTAGCTAACTTGCAAATGTACACTGCCAGTACCAAAATAAGAGCCTGTGAGCATGCGGTGTGTTGACAGAATCAGATAATCGAGGGGAATTAAAATTTGTATATTTACTATGATGGTGTCTATCCAAAACAACAACAACAAAAAAGATTTTGGAGAAATGTATATGAGTGCCGCGACCTTCAGTGGAGGAACAAGCGGTAGAAAGTGAGTGAGTATATGAAGTGTAGCCTACATTGATGTTTCCGTGCACCTTCAATGGTGGCTGCCCAACTCATGACTAGTCAGTCATGAGGGGACGCACTATATCTGGGCGATCGTGGAATGCCTGCTTTTGCAAGGGCCTGCACTCTCCTACCCCTCCACTGTGCTACTACTGTAAGTTTGCCAACCCTCCGTTAAAAAGACAGAATTGTCTACTTTTTCGAAACAAAACTATGCAGCCCGTATTGAGGTGAAATGGGATGCACTTTGTCAAGTATTATCATGAGAATCTAAATAGTGAATGATGGGGTGTTTCATATGACATTTTACGGCAAATTTACTGTCAGCCGTCTCCTGCCATGTGACCAATGAGCTGACACAAGTATGACTGTACACAATCCACAGTAGAATCCATGTGTTGTGAAAAAGACACCAGGAGACAAGAGATAAAGACAAGACAACAGATGAACATAGGGATGTCACCCTAGTCTGAAAATACGAACTTGATGAAGATGCATCTATAATTGAGCTGATCGGGGAACATCCAACATTGGATGATTGTTATTATAATAAAATGAGGCATGTTAGCATATGTAGAATATGATTTTAGAAAATCACACCACATTTGAACATGGTTTGAAGCTAAATGTGACAAAATTTCACTGTTATATCTAGCGTGAGCTACTTTACAAATGGTAACCCATATTCAACCTGTTCTCAAAGTGTGGAGTGTTCAACAGTGCGCATCCAAGATATCCTCTGCCATATCGATCGGCCTCTAATCAAAATGCCCGTGACAGGAATTTTTATGCATAAATGGACACCAATAGTTCTTAGCTTTAGAACGAGCTGACTGTTAAGAGCATATCTGTGTTTGAATGGATGGAGCGAATTGGGGGGGCGTCGGAGGTGAACATGAGAAACGGGTCCAGTCGGATGATTGCGTGTCCAGTTTGAGGACCATGGAATCTTAGCTTTGGCGGGTTCAGCTTGACAGAAAGTATCAAGTTGCTTAAGCAGGAGAGGTGCTGACTCTCCTTTAATAGTCTTTCGACCCCCTGTGTCCTGTCTTTCATCCACATGCTTGTGTGTGGGCAGAAAAATCCTCTTAGAACTCAAGAAAAGCTTTAATAGAAACTTTTTTTCCTAGGAATGTTCACTGAACACTTTTCCAGAGCTAAGGATATCCACAAAACTAATGTAATGGTTTCCCATCACAGCTTGACAGCCTCTGTGAACAACACTCCAAGACATCATGCAGAGTGGATAGTCCAGAGGAGGAGGGGAAGAGACCAACGGTAAATCTCTGCATAACCTCCTCTAATTGTCAGAGTGAAGGGTGCACAATTGTTCTGGCTGCCTGTGCCACGCTAAGCCCCTAAAAGCTGCCTTTCTGTGAATAAAATCTACACTTACACCACCATTTAACATTCTGCAGATTTCAAATTGCTGAAAATTTGGCAAGAAAGGGGTAGCCAAAATATCAAAATCCCACCAAACCACCTGTGAGCACAGGACCTCATTTCAGGTGGATCTGCTATTTTGCAGATGGTTTAAAAGAAAAAGACATCTGCTGCTGCAGCATCGGATCATTTTTCCCTCTGTCTTGGATAAGAAAATGGCCCATTATAGCACACCACAAGACTGACAGTCTTGCAGATTGTATGGTAGCTTCATGCAAAATGATGTGTTTGGAGACATCGTTTGACAGTTTGACAGACAAAAATATTTGGTTGTATTTCACTTTGAATTTTCAAGAAATGTATGTGAATATGTGTACACAATCGTTATTATCCAGCTCACATCAAAATGTAATCAAGAATCTATATTTAATAGAGAAATGACCAATTGCTCAATATATCAAATATCACCAGAAAAAGGACAATGGAGGAATCTGGGGCAGTAATGATCTAGGACGCCTTCCCAAGCTTTAATGGGAGTAAACGCATTATGATAAACACAAAGCAAATTTAACAGCTTCCCAGCCTATTACTCAATAAAACACACCCATGATGCCATGTGCATTTGTTAATAAATGATTTGCATAAATGCACGTTTATTGAAATTAATTACGGAGCTGATCTCTCAAACATGACGGTCCGCTGATTAGCCTGGTTGAGACATGTTCGATTCCAGCTCCGTGTCTTTCCAGGGAGCCATTAGTATGGGAACAATAGTATTGTAATTGGGGGAAATATTTAAAGAACAAGTGTAGAATTGATTTAAATACCTAGAGATTGGGAGATAGTGGTCAGTAATACAATATTCCATTTGTTTAGGTAAACTCAATATGCACAAACACAATTAAGTGAAAAGCCATGGGGAACATGTCTATCTTGACAAAAAATATTATTTTTTAATTGCTCACTCTTCCTCTTCACCCCCCACACCCCTGTTAGGTGCACCAGGACTAAGGAAGCATATAGTGATGCTCACTGGCCTCAGAAGCTTAAAAATATAAAACACAGCACACAAATTGCCCATGAACAGCAGGTTTGCTTTGCACAAGATCCTGCCCTGGATGATTTCAAAGGATTCATTTGTGGGCAAGTTTGCCAATTGATAGAAACATGTAATACAATTTGCTTAAACAGAAAGGCAGCAAAGAGAGATTACATAAAATAAGGGGATTTTTGTCGTTTGAGGAAAGAGCGTGAGGCCTCTCTCCATTTTAAGCTAGATAATCCTCTAAATCAAGTCAAACATGTAGCCTGTTCCTTCATCTCAAAGGAAGATAATCAATTAGGAAGAAAACAAAACACAATCCATTTTACTTTATTTTTCTTTTTAATCTTTGGGACAAATGGGTCAACATGTTTTGTGGCATCAGAAATTGGGCACACTTCTGCATTGCACCTCGTGCTCATATTGTACGTTACTTCTTTAATTTACGTCGCCTCCCATCATACGCTCATGAATGAATGCCTCAGCTGCAAATTTTAATTGGGCTTGTCGAACAAGTGGCAAACACAAAGAATGCAGCTGTGTCTTTAAGCAAGCAAACCTTTTCACGGCAACTCTTTGACACCTTGCCCCATCTCTTGTAGCCTCCTCTTTTCTGAAAATAAGTATTTGCTTGGAAAACACAAATGTCTACAGCTGGTCGCATTTCCAACAGTTTGTTATGCCTGCCATAGGCCTGTGGCTGCCAGCACTGAGAATATTGATTATCTTACAAGGCTGCAGATCCTGCACTTGTGTGAGCATTGAAATGTATCGTGAAATATAAGCAAATCTGTTGTCTGAAACAATGAGTTCTTTATTTATGCTCAAGTTGGTACAAGAGGTAGAGCATAAAATTGTGGGAAATACTTGGACGAGATGATTATCATAATTAAGAGGCTGTTTTTGCTTTTGTTCAATTGAAGGAAAACTATTGCTGGAACTACTGTAGCTGCGAAGAAGAAACCCACTTGAAAGCACTAAGTGGTGGACCGTGCCCCTCGAAGTCTCGACCTCAACCCCATTAAGCTAAATTTCAGCTGGCTGTAAAAGGAAAAAAAATGGAGAGATTCATCCTCCACTCAATGTTAAGCCTTTGATTTGGGTTGCAGAAGGTCTTGGAGAAAATTAAACTTGCTAGTAAACCTGCAGTAACTCCTGCACTGCCAATGAGAAAAAAAAATGTGTAAAAAAAACAAAGCACTTTGGGCAATTGATTTCTAATTTAAATATCTAAAAACAATGCCTTGATCTTGACAATGTTTAGGTTAAGCATTCTGCCATGCCTTAAATATGTGAGCAGATGTGCTGGGAATCCACTAAGTCACCAGATTCCTGATGTTCTTCTTATTCCTCTTGCATGAGGAAGAAAAAATAAAGCCACCCCTCCAGCAGAAATGACAATGACACCTTCTTCTATTGACTTGCTGGGAATATTCACCCTCTGACAGCATCCTATTGATCCACTGGGTGTCCCAATGTGAGAATTTATGGATGACAAGAATACTAATAACTGACAATCACATTTGTCTAAAATCAGGGAGCTGAAGTTAGTGTCCCATTGGTACAAACATAACATTTTCAATATTTCAAAGTCCATAATATTAAGAGCTTGAACACATTCAAGGTTTTCAGAAGCTGCAGATTAAGGTGTCTGCTCAGTCTTCACTCCCTGACTTCCCCTAATCCCTATTGTAGCAGCCTAATCAATATTACTTAGAGGTAAAGATGATTCATCCAGAGACAAAGCTCTCGTCTTTCTACCAGCTTACTGGTATCCCCCGTAACCAGTGCCAACTGTGTTAAAACTCCAGTTAACCTAAGCTACAGATACATTATCAAGAAATTTGCTTGGACTTTTTTGTGTTAATATAGCTGGGACTACACACAAAGTATAACTATGACATGATTTGTTATATCTGGAAGAAAACCTTCTGCACGTAGGACAGATGCCATGAAGTTCAAACTTTACCTCCAAAATCTTTACTGATTCATGCATGTTTACAGCAATAAAACATGAGGCAGTGATACTCTTTATAGAAAACCTTTTAAATCTACTCACAAGCCCCCATTTTACAAGAAATGATTGCACAAAAATTAAGATACGAAAAAAAAACTGAATCAAAGCAGCAATTTTACGTGTGGAACTGTCTGATGCATTTCATCTGGGGAATCCCTATTGGGAATATACAACATAGCTTCAAAATAAAGAGATATGGCTTCAAATAGTTTCTGGGGGCTTGTGTAACACTATAAACCTGCCCTTTATGTCCCCTCACTGATCGTTCAGCTCTGCCTTTAATTGAGCTGAGCTTGGCTATTCATTTATTCATGTTCAATAATAAGGGTTATAATTGTGCTCAAAAGGAGGACTCACTGAGGAGGACTCACTTCGTAAAATGCCTATTGGGTTATTTGAAACTGTGGCCTCGATAGTAGTACCAAGTTACTTAAATGTGCTCAATCATTCACCACCCATGGAACAAATTCATCAGTGAACTCTATGTTCACAGATTTTCTTTTTATGTGTAGAAAAGAGAGGGGGGACAGCTTTCAAAACAGCCTTTGAGGATGCCTGGGAATTACGTTTGCACCTTGGCGTAATCATGGCATAAACATATTAATATATGGATGCTCGCTGCAGCCCAGAACAGCTTGAGGGCTAATACAAACTGGGCATCTTTTTAATAGCCAAGGCTTTGGAAGCAGAAATCGAAATGTTGATAGAAAAATTATGCTCCATTAACTTACATCATGTTTTTATATCAGAGATTATCATCTGATATATGACAGATTTTTTTCTCCTCCTAATTATGCTGTTCAATTTAAATTTCTTTATAGTAAACCCTCTTTTAATTGCTGTTGTCATGTCCGCTGAGATCATTAGATCACCAACTTTTCAAACTTAGTTCTGTGTGTCTGAAACTGAATATGACACTGCATTTTGCACTGTCTAGTGTGAAGAGTATAACAGCCTCAAAAAATACCAATATAACAGCAATTTAAGCCAGGATACAGATGCTGCTGACAGGAAATGGTTCTTAAGCAACTGTTTCTGGGTCACTCACTGTTGGAAAATGATAATGTTATTGGTTTTCCTTCATTTTCTGCAAAATCTATTCCATAGCTTACAATCATTTCAATTCAGAGGTGCCTCAATTCACTTTCACAAACATGTGGTGTGATGATCAGATGTGATAGATCCCTGTCCCTAACAGAGCACCCACCCACTCAAGCTACTTATTGTCTAATGATCTGACTTAAAGTGTTTTAGAGAGAATTGTCATTTAATAATTCAGGGATAGCTAACAGTAATTCCAAGTGGTCACCATATGCACACTTGTTTCTTTATGGGAGGGGTAAAATGAGCCTTCATTGTATATTTTTGTATATTTGCTTCAACTAAACATGATAAATGTCCAACTTTGTTCCTACTAGTGGGAGTGCAGTTGTGCTGCAACTGACAACTCTGTTGCTCTGATACAGTCGAAAAAGGAAGTCTTTGGTGCACAGTGTAAGGAAAAGTACATGGTGCAATGTCAACGGTATTTTGAGCTGTCACTGTTGATATAAGACAGTGAATGACTGGAAAATCCACCAATCCCACTTGGATGGTTGAAAGCTGAGGTTACTGTGATTAGGCAGAGGTCCTGGTTTGACGGAGCCAGGAATGGTTCCAAACACTATCAGGCAGATGCAAAGAAACCATTTGCAATCGGGATACAACAAACTTCTACTTCTTCTGTTTTAAGGAAATTCTGATTTTAAGTTTATTGTATGTTGAGCCCAAAATCACTATGCTTTCCTTGGAGGACTTTATAAGAAGTGCAATTGTGACATTCACTGTCCGGGTCAAGAAAAAAAAAATCGAAAAAGAAAAAAACTCCTTCAGGGACAAAGAAAGCGCCTGAAGGAGAGCCTCAGATGAGGGATCCCTCTCTCTGGAATGGACAGATGTGCAGCAGATGCCACATGTTCAGATAGCATCAACATTAATACCAGTAATATGCAATATATAGAAAAGAAGTCCATGGGCCCAAGTGCATTTTCAGATGTTCTCACACGGGGATCTAGCCCACTCACCCTTCGGGTCTTGATGGACTGTATCCAGTATCAGCAAAACTAGAGAAAAAACAAGACAGGCTCTGACAGTAAAATGGGCATTTATGTGACATGAATATATAATTCTGGGTAGGGTAGGGGAAGTGGAGAAGGAGAGAGAGGTAGAGGTATATTATAGAAGTACCAGCAGTCTGAGCCTATAGCAGCAGAACAGAGCATTTCTGTATTCACCCTAATCATGAACCTGATCAAAAAGGAAGTTTTTAAATCTGTTTTTAAAATGTGCCACTGCATTTTCCTTCTAGATCTTGACTGGGAGTTTGTTCTCGAGAAATGGGGCTTGATATTTGAAGGCTCTGACCCGTATACTAAGAAGGACTTTAAAATCTACTCTAAACTTCACAGGAAGCCATTGCAGAGAAGCCAATACTGGACTAATGTGACCTATTTTCCTGGTTCTTTTCCTGGCATTCTGGACCATCTCTAGAAAGTTTGACTTCTTCTGCAGCCAGACAAAAGTTAATTACAATAATCCAGCTTGTAAGATATAAACACACTGACTAATCTTTCAACATCATTTATATACAAGAAGTTCCTAAACTCAGTGATGCTGTACAGGTGGTAAAAAGCAGGTCTTAAGATATGCCTAATATGGGTATCTAAAGGCAAATCCTGATTGAACAATGCACCAAGGTTCCTTACCTTGGTAAGGAAACCAGTGGTGTGGAAACCAGCCTAATGCCACTCAGCAAGGCTACATTAGTAGAGAATATGTCTCTTGGGTGTTTTGGGCATAGTGTAATAACTTCAGTTGTATTTGATTTCAACTCTAAGAATTTTCTGGTCATCCAGGTGCTTATGCCTTTGAGGCAGGTCTGATGACTTAAAAACCTGATGACTTTGGTCTGGCTCCATTGATAGATATAATTGATATAATTGTGGGACATCATAACAATGCCCTTTGTCACCGATTCTATTTATAACTTTTATGGACAGAATTCCCTGGTGCAGTCATGGTGTTGATGGGGTCCAGTTTGGTGACCTCAGGATCAGATCGGGTCTCTGCTATTTGCAGATGATGTGGTCCTGTTGGCGTCATCGGCCCGTGACCTCCAACGATCGCTGGATCGGTTCGCCGCCGAGTGTGAAGTGGCTGGGATGAGAATCAGCACCTTCAAATCCAAGGCCATGGTTCTCAGTCGGAAAAAGGTGGAGTGCCTTCTCCGGGTCAAGGAGGAGATCCTGCCTCAAGTGGAGGGATTTAAGTACCTCAGGGTCTCATTCACGAGTGAGGGAAAAATGGAGCAGGAGATCGACAGGTGGATCGGTGCGGCGTCCGCAGTAATGCGGACTCTGCACCGGTCTGTAGTGTGAAGAGAGAGCTGAGCCAAAAGGCGAAGCTCTCGATTTACCGGTCGATCTTCATTCCTACCCTCACCGATGGTCATGAGCTTTAGGTAATGACCGAAAGAACAAGATCACGGGTACAAGCGGCTGAAATGAGCTTCCTCCGTAGGGTGGCTGGGCTCTCCCTTAGAGATAGGGTGAGAAGCTCTGCCATCAGGGAGGAGCTCGGAGTAGAGCCGCTGCTCCTCCGCGTTGAGAGGAGCCAGATGAGGTGGCTCGGGCATCTAGTCAGGATGCCCCCTGGACGCCTCCCTGGTGAGGTGTTCAGGGCATGTCCCTCCGGTAGGAGACCTCCGGGAAAACCCAGGACACGTTGGAGAGACTATGTCTCTCAACTGGTCTGGGAACGCCTGTGGATCTCCCCGGACAAGCTGGAAGAAGTAGCTGGGGAGAGGGAAGTCTGGGCTTCTCTTCTTGGTGCTGTCCCCGCAACCTGACCTCGGATAAGTGGTGGATGATGGATGGATGGCATTACAATGGATATTTATTGAATGCTTCCTGGTTACAATACCAAGAGGGAGCATGTATAAAAATAGGATTGGACCATGTACTGAGCCTTGTGGAACTCCATGGTAAATTTTAGCATGAGCAGAGGATTCATTGTTACAATGGACAAAATGAGAGAAGTAGATAAGATCCAAACCAGTTCAAGACAGAGCCTTTTATACCAAGTTATTTTTCAATTTCTAGTTAGAGAATGTGATGTTTAACCATGTCAAAAGTAGCACTGACGTCCAACAGGACAAGAACAGATATCAGTCCATTGTCTGATGCTGTAAGAAGGCCATTAGTGACTTTCAAGAGTGCTGTTTTTTTACAATGATGAGCAAATTCTTCCTGCCCCAACCAGGTTCATATCCAAATAATCTATCCAACCTTAATCCATGTCTACAATCAAATATTTAAATGAGCATTTGTGTAATGTTATTAATTATAAAAAAATGTTTTTAAAACCTTTCAAAATTTAACAATTAACTGGGTGTCTATCTGGTGCCTGGAATTTTTGTTTGTTTGTTTGTTTGTACACCTAGTGTGGCAGGTCCTAAGATATCACAAGTCATGCTTCCCCAACCCCTGTCTTTGCTTGGCAAAGCAAAGCAATGATTGGACTGGGTGTGGTCAGTGTCCTACTTGTAGTGTGGCCAGTCGCCAGTACAAGAAATAGCCATGTCTGAAATAGCGAGTCATAGTGAGCAACAACAAAAAATAAATAAAAATAAAATGTGAAGGCTTATCTAGGCCCGTAGCATTTGAAATACTAATGTACAAAAGAAAGAAGGCATAGGCTGAGATTCAAAAGAAGCATATGAAAAAGATCTGTAGGTGGATTTTGACCTGACCCTCGCCTCAGCCAGCAAACACACATATTCATCAATTCTAGAGGAACATACAGAGTTGTAAACAATGCAAGCGGCGCTAGGCAGACCTGTGGCTGTGAGCAGTACCGACAGAATATTTGAAAACAACAGAGACAACGAAGAATACTAATGACAAAGAGCATTCCGGGATGAAATAAATCACACCGGATGATGTTATGCGACCCCCTGGTCTTATGCAAAAATGCTTACGCGTCATTGCTGAGGGCGTTTTGTGGTGAGGGTTTGTCAAACTTAGGCTCAGTGCTCACAGTCATTTTACACTTGCGAAACATTTTTCTCAGATTACTGACAGATGTGACTTATGCAGAAAATGCTGCTGCAATGTTTCACAAGGCCATACCTTAGATCGAAATGCATTAACATCACATCACAGCATTTAGCTTGCTAATTGCTAAGACAATGTTCAGGTTCCACCATTTTCCTCTATTTTTGTCCTGCAATGGATAAAAAATTTAGGTGCATCACGATACTTCCAAGCGAACGTGTGCACCTACTGGATTATTTGCCTATTTTTTTCTTTAAACTATGCATAAACCAAGCTGTTTTCCAAGCTTTGATTTATCTTTGATGTGCTAAGTTCATTAGCGGCAATCACTGAGGCTTGTCAGAGCCGCGCTAAAGTGATTTTGTTAATGGCTCTGGAGATGGATCATCCTGATGTATGTGGGCGTCTCGCAAAGAAAACAGAATAATGTGGCTGCGCTTGAAACCCCAGTGTCTATATGCTCATCGAATGCTGGGCTGGAAAAATCAATATTTGGTCATTAGCAAGGGAAAGATCAGAAATGGGGGAAAAAATATATGTTGTAATACACAGCTTGTCCCCTGCATGGTATTCTTTGAGGTGTTTAGATGTGAGAATCAAATTAGTGGATTATGTTAAAAGCCTGATTTCATTTTACATGGAATAAAGAGCAATAATCATACAGTATTGCTGTTAGTACTGCATGTATGTTGTTGCATGTTTATTCAGTGTGCTTCAAAAATAGCTTGAGTATGAATTTCTTATGAGAACAACTTAAAGATGACTTGACTGGAATATATGTGTCCGAATACATAATGCATTTAAAGAACTCCCGTGTTCCATGTTATTTGAGTTCCTCTTGTAACCTCAACAGACATGTGTGACAATGTTGGCAAACACTTTCGATAATGATCAAGAACATAGAGTTATTCCCTGAAGTCGTGGGCTCCACTGCACCAACTCAGCCGTAAGGATGCCACATTGATGTCTCCTTTTCATGTAAGCAGCCAGACCGACACAAGAAAATGACTGCTTCCATAAGAAGCTTAGTTCTGCTGCAGCCACTCTGGATGCAATTAATGCATTATTTAGCAGAATCAGTGATTAGAACACTCAGAATTCAACTTTCAGTGCAGCACAATATGGGATGCTGTCATTTCTCCTAGCCTGCTGGCGTGAAGGCAGATTACATGGGAATGCAAGTAATTGCAAGAACACGTGCCTCAAAAATGTGATCCTGTCAAACATTTTCCCCCCGGCAACAAAAATGCAATTTCAAGACAAATTCCAGAAATGTAACTATGCAGACTCTGTCGGAGCATGATTAATGAAAAGCCTCACTCTCGTGAATGGAATCATACAATATGAGATGTGTTCAGGAGTGAAAGGGCACCGTATCGACTTGAGCACTGCGGGGTTTATCAACTGTTTAATTTTCACTACAGGCTCGTGAATGGGCCCTTGTTAAGGTATTGATCCAAACTGGGCAATCACGAAAGCATTTGGCCTCACCCGGTCCTCCTAACATAACTGTGACAAGATGGTGTGACTGGAAATAGCCAGAATAACAAAGATTACTTACATACTAGATTATTAAATCTAGTATGTAACTAAATAATCATGAACATTGTGACAGACTGATTGTGTTAAATACATTAAATAAAACAACTGATCATAGTTTTCAGGCTAGTATATTGTTTACAAGGATGATCCCCTGGGTATCCACACCTATTAACTGTCCAGCATCATTAAAGGAAAAAAAAAAGTTTATTAAATTGTAATGTCATCGGTAATTATTTAAGACATTGTCACATTTTCATGCACTATTTACTGAGATCAGGCCGATGTTTTATAGGGGTCCATTACTTTTACCCAGAGCATTTAATATTCACTTATGGTTGAGGGCAAGGTTCCAATTGTTGCAATGTACGGTACAAAAATAAAATAAAGACCACTGTCACAGAATTATGCATATAACCAGTGTACTCCATCCTGACATATAGGTAAGTGTGGTGGGATAAGGTTTCCCCAGGTCTTTCTTAACAAATGTAGGTATATATAACTACACTGCAGGATTCTCCCAACAGACCAATTCAGATGCTGCAAAGCAGTAGCTAAACACTGAGATCAATAGTCTGCACAATATTTCTTAGCATGCATTCAACCATTTGATTTATCCATTTTCTTTTTTTAATTAATTCCACCCAAGACTCATCATCACAGTAAATCAAGGGTTTCAAATAGGGTTTCAAATTTTTATATAGTACATTACTACATCCCTAAATACAGAATAAAAGGTCAATATAGTCCAAGTATTGCTTTCAAATGTGAAACATGGAAACTAGCTTGCTGGTGGCTATTCCACAATGTAGTCAAAATCAACAATTTCAATATCAGTGAAACTAAATAAAAATGACTTGAAAACTTAATTACTGCATCTTACCTATCAAGGGATGATCTGTATTCATTTGTGTGCATATGTTTTTGGCAGAATTGTTGACACTAATTAACCCATAATTGTCATATAGTGATAATATTGCTATCATGAATTCTGCATTATATTGTGAGGCACCATGTGCCCTCATCTCCCATATCTAATATCTGCTACAATCAGTCATTATTTTTAGTAGTTTGCAAATGTATAAACCTAATTTACAAGGAAACCAATTCTCCACAGAATGCCGAGCATCTAGTCCTTGATTTATTTGGCCATATACAATTTGAGTAATTCTGACATTTTAAAAGAATTAAATGAGGCAACATGAATGTAAATCTAGAGGTTGATTGCTGACATTTGCATTTTTCTTTCTCTTGTCACACAAGACACTATACCATGAGCAAATAAATTGGAGAAATAGATTGCAAATTTTCCTTCATGCTCAGCTCACAGCACTTAGAAGGGAAAAAGAAGACTAGCAGATGCATACATGCAGAAAAACAGTGACAGCTGGATGTTCATGTTCTGATGCATGCTTCAGACAGGAGGTAATTCCTTTGAACACTACACTGGAATGTCTTCCATCCAAATTAGAAGCAACCGTCATTAAAAGCAATTGAGACGCCTCTGACGCCTACCCACCTGTCTCAGAGAAAGAACACCTGTCAAAGGCAAAACAGAAGTCTGAGTGGTGACATGCTCTTCAACTGCAGTTAAACCAACGGACAGCATGGCAGCCTTGGAGGCAAACTGCTTACAGAACCAGTTCAACAGGGTATGGTGACAGCATTTTACTTAAAAGTGCTGAATTTGAAGTAAAATCAAAGCAATATGAAATATATTTTCCTGAATGAGTAAAGGAAAAACAGATCAAGTGTGCATAGCAAGGATGTTCTTAGATTGTTGAGCACAAATTGGTCAACAATCTCTTGCAGTTAAAAACTGACAAAAGCAAGATACAGATACTGTAAGTGTAGCTATTATTTAATCCACAGTGGCTTCAATTTAATGCAATGAGTAACCTCATTAATGTAAAAATGACAACAATGGTAGAAAATTTGACCAGCTGAATGTGAAAATTTGCAATAAAAATATCTTTTCCTGCCAAGAAGTTCTTAATTTTTTGAAAATGAAGGTTTTAACTATTAAATCATTTGTAGGCTTGTCTCTCGAGACCTACATGAACCTTGTATGCATGCATTGGAATCAGTTGGGCAGGGTGATTTCTCAACAGTCAACACCTAGATGCGACAAAATCCAATTTGAAATCAAGCAATCAAAAATGTAAGTGAAATACGGACCTTCCCGGACCTTTTCTTTTGGGACATTGTATATGTTGTATATTGACTTGTACAATAGCAAACTGCCCAATTGCTATGATGTTACCTAAAGAAAATAATAAATGAAGTGTAAGCAGGTCGCGGTGGCTACAGTAGCCCTGAAAGGACAAACACACAAATAATAACTTTCATTTTTAAAAGTTTCTCAGCTCTTCAAATTGCAATTCCAGTGCAACATTCCAAAGTGGCAATTCTTAAAAGCAGCAATTTCAATTTCATGTGCTTTTACCTCAGGTAGCAGTAGGTTTCTGTGACTGAACCTTGCATTTAATGACTTCCTGATGTTTGGAACCCGTGGGCATCTCCAAATGTTAAGTTTCCTCCTGAGGCGAAGCTCTACTGCTGTAATCTATTAAACTCGACTTCACAAACTCTTTGGTTGGTTTTGCAGTATTTTTGGTCATTATACTGTACAGCTGCATGTTGAAGCACTGTCCTTATCAGTAGCATGCCTTAACTCTACAGAATGACAAAGTAGTTAGGTTGGATCCAAGAAGTGTTGTTTACCATTGTTTTGTTTTATATCACTCTGCTATGGGTTTATCTACATAAAAATATTATCCCAGGTTTGGAATGTATTTTGTATATGAGTGAATTACACTGTAATTTTTTCACCCAACAGATCCAGAAGTATGATATATGATTTTTTTTTCTTTTTTTGGGTGGGCAGGGGGGCACAAAAACTACAGAGTGGGGCCTGTTTGCAGATCTCTGTTGTAGGATCAATTCCAAACTTTTTTGTGAGTCTCCTAAAGGCTTCTGACATTTTCCCAATTTGACACTGCTTTTGCCTTTGGTATTCTCTTGAATTTTGCCTTGTGTTTACCACATTTATACATTTACAAACTTAAATATGTTTTAAAAAAAAAAAAAATCATGGTCATATTTTAGATCTGTTATCTGTGTTGTTGTAAACTTTACAAAAGTTCAAAGTGGATGACCAAGAAGAAAACCAAGAGTCATTCAAATTCTTTAAAATTAAGAAAACATTGATCTTTTGTGATGAGATTGCTGACAAAGCAATCATACACCTCATGTGAAATGTAGGAGCAATAGTGTTAAATAATAGGCAGAATAATACAGAGTGAAAATGTGTCCTTTTGATTTCCTTTTGCACTCATGCACATAATTTATTTTTATTATGCTATGAAGATCATAGGTAATTCTGTGCATTTCAAGAAAATTACTTTAGTTTTAATTATTCCTCTCCTCCCCAGATGCTGACATTTTTTATATTGAAGCCTATTTGTGACGGGTGCAATTAGGACCCAAAAGCAGCACTCTGGAAAACTGGACCGCGGTAATGTCCAGTGGGTGTGTTGAAGGCAGTCTTCCACTCGTCCCCCTCCCTTATCCAGACTAGATGGTAGGCATTGCGGAGATCCAGCTTGGTGAAGACCATGGCCGCCTGAAGCAGCTCAAAGGCAGAAGCGATGAGTGGGAGAGGGTACCGATTCTTGACGGTGATATCGTTGAGGCCCCTATAGTCGATGCAGGGCCTCAAGGACCCATCTTTCTTCTCCACAAAGAAGAACCCTGCCCCAGCAGGCGATGAGGAGGGACGGATGATCCCAGCGGCCAGAGCGTCATTAATGTAGACCTCCATGGCCTCCCTTTCTGATGCAGATAGTGAGTAGAAATGACCCTTGGGAGGCGTGGTGCCGGGCAGAAGGTCTATGGCGCAGTCATACGGCCGATAAGGGGGCAGGGAGGTAGCCTTAGCCTTGCTGAACACCTCCCGGAAGTCATAATATTCAGAGGGCACCCCGGACAGGTCATGGGCCGGACTGGATCTGATAGCAGAGGTGCAGAAGCTTGATTGAGACAGACCTGGTGACAGGAGGAACTCCACCCCAGAATGGAATCTGTTGCGCAGTCAATGTGGGGGTTGTGACGACGGAGCCAGGGATAGCCCAGGATGAGTGGGAGGTGAGGTGACTTCAGGACGTGGAACTGTATAGTCTCGTGATGGTTGCCAGCCAGCAGCATGTGGATGGGCGTGGTCTGGTGAGTGACGGTCCCAAGGAGATGGCCATCCAGGGCGCTGGCAGGAACTGAATGTGGTAAAGGAACCCGGTCGATACCCAGCTGGACGGCGAGCCCCTCGTCGACCAGGCTGACATCAGCCCCAGAGTCAATGAAGGTGGCAAAGGTGTGAGAGCCCCCCGCCAACAGAAGCCGGACGTGAAACAAGGGCCGTGGGCAGGGGGCAGAGACTTGAGTCCGGCTCAGCAGAACCCCCCCATTTACTGCTGAGCCCTCCCTTTTACTGGGCAACGAGAGACAAAGTGCCCAGCCTGGCCGCAGTAGAGACAGAGGTTCCCCTGGCGTCGTCGCTCTCGCTCCTCAGGGGTCAGACTGGTGCGTCCCACTTGCATGGGTTCGGCCCCCCCAGATGAGGGCTCGCTGAGAAGGTTGGGGGCGGCTGGAGACCCTCGCAGGCGGGCAGATGAACGGTGCTCCACCCCTCCCTGGTGTAGCTCTCTTCTCCTTGCCTGGATGCGCCTGTCCAGCTTGGAAGTCAGCTCGATGAGTCCGTCGAGGGAGGGCGGAAGATCAAAGGAAACCAGCTCATCTTTTATGTATGGCGCTAGCCCATTGAGGAAGGCGTTGCACTGGGCTGCTGAGTTCCAGTCACTGAGACGGGCCCGGGTATGGAAGTTGATAGCGTAGTCAGCAATGGGTCGGCTTCCCTGCTTCAAACTCATGAGGCCTCCGGCGGCATCCGGGCCCAGAGAAACAGGCCCAAAAACCTTACGAAGTTCCACAGAGAAGGCCTGGAAGGAGGAACAGGCTGGCGTGCCCCTCTCCCACTCTGCCGTTCCCCACAGGCATGCTCTGCCAGTCAGGTGATTGATGGTAAAGGCGACCTTCGCCGCCTCCGAGGCGAAGGTGTAGAGCTGCAGAGCAAACAGGATAAAACAGTTCGTGAGGAATGGGTTGCAGCCCTCGGGGTTGCCGGAATAACGCTCTGGGGCTCCCACCTGGGGCTCTGGAGCAGTGCCTGGTTGGGGAGCAGGAACAGGAACGGCTGGTTGGGACACAGAGACCACCAGCTGTTGGACCTGGGTGGCTGCTGAAGTTAATGCCCGCTCCAGAGCCGACGCCGTCAGCCGAGCCTCTGCTGCATTGGAGGCTAGTTGGGCCTCGAATTGTTGGAGCCTTCCCTCCACTTGGTCCAAACGAGACGGAGGTGGTGACGAGTGTGCTGGGTCCATGTTTGGCCAGATTGTACTGTGACGGGTGCAATTAGGACCCAAAAGCAGCACTCTGGAAAACTGGACCGTGGTAATGAGCTTTATTAGCACACAGGCAAACAGGAACTCAGGCAGACAAGGAAGCACAGGAAACAGCCCACACAAAGTCAGTGGGTTTCAGGCTCGGGGATTGGGTCGAGCAGAGTCGGAGTGCGGAAACGAGGGGGGAGGACGTGAATCCTC
The DNA here is from genome assembly GCF_003711565.1 of Takifugu flavidus. Classification (NCBI taxonomy): domain Eukaryota; kingdom Metazoa; phylum Chordata; class Actinopteri; order Tetraodontiformes; family Tetraodontidae; genus Takifugu; species Takifugu flavidus. The sequence continues at coordinate 15,476,873 of NC_079522.1, forward strand.
GGAACCGTACAGTCCCGTTGACAGCGGGCAGGAGTGACAGAACGGGGCTTACAGGAGATGAGGCCGACGATGTAGCTGAGCAGACTGGGGGTGAGCAGCAGCGAAGTCAGGGAGGCCACGCGGAGAAGTCAGGACCAGGCGAGCGGGCAGGAACCAGAAACGCTGAGGCAGAAGTCGTGGTCAGGGGCAGAAAGCAGGTAGGTTTTCCAGGGAACAGGCGAGGCAGGCAGAACGAAGACAGGCAGGGTCGGTAACAGGTAACCCGGCAGGGAAATAACGCTGGAAAGTCTCGCATTGAAGCAGAAGAACAATTTCCTCATTAAATCATATAAATTTGCAATAAATCAATGTAATATTATTCAATGTAAATCATATAAAAGATGGTTATATGACAGAAAAGAGGCCCACATTGTCCCATCAACAATGGATGGATGGATGGATGGACAGGAAAGAGACAGGAAATATTGCAAACTGAAATAATTAAAGAAACACACATTTAATTTGTATCTGATCTTTGCAGCTACAGAGTTTTCTATTCTAAAATCAACTTTAAAACCATGTCTTATCCCTCAACAAGTTCTTTGAAGTTGTGAGGTGAACCAAAAGGGTGGGCCACTTAACAAAAAAATGCCTTTACTTTGCTAGTACAATGAGTATTTTGCTTTTAATTTAAAGCAACTACAAGGACACACAAACACAAACCTAGGGACAATTTAACATCTCCAACCAACCTAATGTGCATGTTATCAGATTGGGAGGAAACCAGAAAACCGACGCAGCCACGATCAGAACATATGCTTACCAGTGCATCACATTTCCTCCTATATATTGTGCTGTGCAGTTTAATTGGTACTGCTAGTCAAGCTTAAAGAGAGAAGAAAAATAAAACAAATACAGAAAAAAATTTAAACAAAGCATATTAAGTGTATGATAGCTTTAACAGCCTAGGCCATTCTGTTACTAAATGATTTTCAAGATTCCTTATCCAGAAAAGTAAATTGTGAGGTGAGGTGGTGGTGGTGGTGTGAGTCTTTTGTGATGTTCCTGCTGCAATTTTCTTTTCTACAATGGCAGGCCAACAGAGTGTCGTGCTTATCTCAACGAGTCCTGCCTAGTGTTTTTCTTCTTTTTTTGCAAGATGTGTTGCCCTCCATCTAGTTCTTGTTCAGCCATGAAGATAACAGCCCTCCCCCCTCCGCTCCACACCCACTGACACATAATCACAACCCTTACTGAAGTGTTTATCTCTAAGAGCAGATTCTTATGGTTATAAAAAAAAAGAGGGGCAGAGTGCAGGCGAGGGAGGACAGCTGTTTCTCAATGAGCGCATCCTGGGCAGATGCCCTCATGTTTTTTCAAAGCAGAGAGCTATTTGCAAAAATGCCAATGTCCCCAAACACAACACTGAAAGAGAGGACACACTGAAAACACAGAAATGATGTACTTTCATTTAAATAAGTGAATTTTAGCACCATAGGAAAATTGGTTGATTGTTAAAGTGAGATTTCCAAAGACTTTTCCTGCCACAAGAGTCTGGGAATGGATCTGGGATGAGATGGCTTAATGGGAAACGGATGGCAAATTTGGTTGCATTTCCATTACAATCCCTAAGTGTGCGGGGACACAAGACACAAAGGAGAGCACGCGCGCAGCAGTACAACACGGTACTATGAATGCTGTCTTTCAGATGTCTGTAGGGTGACAGCAGCAAAACTTAATGCAGCATTTAAACACTCAGACAATGTCAATGTTGTGGCATTGATAGCGTCATTCCATTTCCCACCACACTTTCCATTCACTCCCTCTTCGAGAGGGTCCATCAGGAGGGAAAGGTCTAAGAAAGAGCACTAGGAATTATCATGTGTCTAACCAGGTCATTCTTGAGCCCAATGGTGACTTCACAGGTCAAGAAACACTGAGGGAAGAGTGTGAAAAATGGATGTAGCAAAGTAACAGAAACAGGGATTAACTGCACTAGTTTTTAATCTGATGTTTCAATGAGCAGATGTGAGCTCTCACCCGTTAACAGGATCTGCTGCGATTACTTTCTCCCAGATCAGATTTAAATCAGAGTGAGAAAGAGCTAAATAGAATAAAAAAGCTTATTTGAGTTTTCCGTTCTCACAAACAATGACTCATCTGCACTGAGGGGAAATCACCTGGCAACCACTTTGTGAAATCGTGACCATTTTTACCAGGTCTCAAAAAATGTGTTTTGTCTCATAAGTCTGACATTTGCAGCATGTAGAGTGAGGTTGGACAACACCATTTGTTAACAAAACATTTAAATTAAAAGCACAAAAGCATGAGTTAGCAACAGATTTAGCAAACTAGCCTTTACAGTATATCAATATGTTTAATATAAGGAGATGTTATGAAGTATTTGATGGCATCTAGTAGCAACAGTTTTCTAGTACTTAGATTAATTCTGACATTGTGGACATTGTATAGAGGGAGACCAATGTTAATATTATTCGAATATCTTTCATCTGAATAAAGAAAGTTAGATAAGATTAATTTATTATTCACCTTAATGAACTTGTTTGCAGTCCAATGGATTTGCTGGAAAATGCAGTCATATCTCCTCCTTGTAAATATTTGATTGCGAAGTTCCTAAAAAGGCAAATCAAGTTGACTCAGTGTTGCCAAGCAAACATGGCACAAAACTCAATTTAGAGAACCGCAGAGAAGTAAATGATGCAATGTGGACTTATCTGAGCTTCCCTTTATGTAATATAGAAATCACTTTTATGTTTGGACAAATATTTGAGGCTTCAGAGCATGAAAATGGCCAGAATAATGATGAGATGACAAAGTCACAACAATGCACATAGTGCTGGTTCTTGTCCAAAGGAAGAACATGGGCTGAACAACACAAGTTCACATGTGCCTGACTTTGATGTGAAATGTGTGAAATGACACCGCCTCTCTGTTGAAGCTGCATTAATGCTGTAGCAGAGAGACTACAGCTAACTAAATTAGTCATGGGTGACTGAGTTGGGCACTTTTCAAAACGAATCAAAAAGAATCCTTTAATCTCAGTTCTAACTTGAATGGCAGAAAGAAAAAGAAACAGACAAATGAAAATGTCCACGGGTGGCGCACTGCTACCTCAGGAAATTAATTTAGCACGCCCGTGATTAGGATTATACTTTTGAAAATCTGACCCTATAATTTTAAACGGGGCTCTCCACTGAACTACGCCTCACCCCCTCATTCCCTGGCACCCATAAAGATGGGAAACAATTGTCGCATATGAATTCTTCCATCACTGACATAATATATATTATATAGACCATGAAGACATAATTTAAGAGGCCTGAATTTGAAATCAGATTTTAAAACATAACTCTTTCAATTGGACCATGATGAGAAGAACAAAAGGGTTCATTTTGGACAGTTGCATTCTGTGGATTCTGCACCATTATGCAGGTATTGTGTGCTCGACCAAATTTTTGTGCATAGCCTTGGGGCTGGAGACAGAGCACTGGATCCACAGACAGTGTTACACATTGGTGGGAAGGTTCTGATTATTGTTTAAATGAGCCCATCTGCACCCCCACAATAAGATGTTTGTAATATATCAGTCATATTCTAAAATTTTCTACCTTCATTTGCAACAGCTCTATAAGTGCCTTTTAAAGCCTTGGAGTGGACCTATTACTGGCCAGTGTAATGTAATTAAAGCAACAGGCAGCCTTCATGACACTGCCACAGGAGCATCCTGCGACAGACGGTTTATTACTAACAGTGCACCTCGATCATAAAATGTCAACTGTCAGCGGGACCTTCCTCGATGACAGTTATGGATGGCTGATGTCACACAGGTTTGCTATACTCGAAACTGTGCAGATTGATGGAAGAGCAAGTGGCATGGGTAGGATTTCAAACAGATTAAATCAAATGTCTGTATTGTTAGAGGTTGATTTATAGATATGTAACCTGATGTGCATGGAAATGCCGATGAAGGCATCCCGTAACTGTACAAAAAACAGCTGTGCCATCCAGGAGTGGCAAAGCTTATTTCATGTTTTTTTATTGAATCACTATAGTTTTAACATCCAAAACTGGAGCTTAAATTAAGCTGCACTGGGGTTCAACCATTACATTCTTCTAATAGACAGTGATCAATTTTCTGTTCAGTTTAGCTTAGTAATTTAGTTTATAAGGAGCCACACTTGCAATAGCAATGATACAGATGTTCTTACTGTCACCCGAAGATTATTTCTCATTAGGCTCAGTGGAACTGCTGGACCCCATCCTAGCAGTCAATCGGTGAGAAGCAGCAATACATCCTGGAACACAAACGCCTTTCAATTGCAGGCTAATACTGGGTTATAGTAGGTCAATGCAAGAAACTGTGGAAAATGTTAAGAATATGCAGACATTTCTCTGTTTAACATACTGTAGAGCCATTTTAGTGTTAGCGCAGGAAATAGGGTAATTCTTTCAAATGAAAAAAAACAGCTCAATCACCCTACGAGAAGATGATCTTTGGTTCCGGCAGACAGCTGACAATGACAAGGCCAAAAGATTAAGCCTCTAAATGTCACCTCTTGTTCACGCTGCCTCTTTGAATTTGAGATGCTTTTCAGATTTTGTCATTGAAAAAGTCATATGAATACTTGCTGATGAAGCAAAGCAGATTGTGATTATTAAGTGGATTTAAAGATCACATTGCTGCAGGAAAACTGAGCTGGTTTTGCTCTGAAATCTCATTACTGTTGATAAAAAGGTGGGTGAAGAGTTGTATGGAAATATTCAATATTATAAACCTAAAAAACTAACAGAATTTGGTGACTGTAGCCAAACATGAAACATCTCCATATATAATTTGATCCAACTATGAAAAATCTGCAACAGTCAATGAGTCACAATGTATTTAAACCTTTTATTGTAAACTCAAATTTAGCACGCAAAGAAGTACAGTTGCAATCGCCATGGGTCAATTAAATTTAATGCCACTTAAATGGCAACAGTGTTACGAAATGGGGTTGAACAGGATCCGAACGCAGGCCAGGACACAATGGTGGAGTGGTCAAACAGCTTTATTTACAGGGGGGAGCACACAAAGAACATGAAGGCAGCCCTCCAGGACTGCATGGCACCTAGGGAACGGGCGTGGCCCTCCAGGGCGCAGGGAACAGACGCGGCCCTCCAGGGCACAGGGAACTAACGCGGCCCTCTAGGGCACAGGGAACAACGCGGCCCTCTAGGGCACAGGGAACTAACGCGGCCCTCCAGGAAACACGGAGCAGGAGCGGCCCTCCAGGAAACACAGAACACCAACAAGCGAGACAGACACATTCACATGACGGTCACTCAGACAAGACAAACTGACAGGCAGGCACAACCTGCTTAAATAGGCAGCAAGATGTAAATTGCCTACAGGTACGCCTGCCCGCAGTGCCAGCTGCCGCCAATTGTGCTCAACACCACCCCGTGCAGGACAGCGACCGACACACAACCCAGAAACCCCAACAAACAGATTAAATGACAGATTAAATTTTCCATGTAATGTTTAGGCCGTGCGCTTGATTTTAATTCTTCTCTTATGTAGAATGGTCACACATGTGAAATTAAGCACCTAAAGTTGTCATATGCAGAGAAATATGTTAAAAGTTGAAGTAATCAGTGATGAAAAGAGCAGAGGACCTCTGAAATAACTTGTAGTTGGAGGGGAAAAAATAGTAGTGGCAAAAATGAGAGCCAGAGATGGCGATTACAGTGGTTACACTAACTTTAAGGACAAAGTGTGAGGATGTTGGCTAACTTACATGAATTGGGATGCTTTATTATTATTATTATATTATTATTATTATTATTATTTGTCACAGCTGCGGGCAATCATGCCTGTGAGCCGTCTCGCCCCGCACACCCGTTGTGCATCTGGACACTAATGAACCCCTTTCTTAATCCCCGGAGGCACACCTGCTCTCTGCCAGATCGTTATTCGTTCCCAATGACTTTCCAGCGTATTCCTGTTTGCCTGCCTGCCCGGTTCCGACCTTGCCTGTTCCTGACCATTCTGTTTAGCCTGCTCCCCTGTAAACCCTGTCTGCCTTCTGCCCGATCGCGACCTTGCCTGTTCTGCTCGCTCCCCGGAGAATCCTGTCTGTTGTCTGTGTCCAACAATAAAGCGGTGTTCAGCCAAACTCGTGTGTCGCATTTGGGTTCTTATCTGGTTCCTGACAATTATTATTTTTTTTATAATGGTTCTTTCAGTTTGAATTGTCATTGTGGGTAATATATAAGAAAAGTAATCAACAGTTAATATAGTACATAGTCTACTGATATAAAAACAGAATAAAATGACAATAGACAAAAAAAATGTGTGCAATCATGATAATGTTATGTTTGTATTTCTGTCTGAAAAGCCAAATCATGTGCATGGCGCTCCTCACATGATTTCTTATACTGAAAGAAGAAAAAAGATGTTTGTTCTGCTGGGCAGCGGTAAACCTCCCCTGGGCCCATCAGTCACCGTTAGCTGCTGGAGTGCAGTCCAAGATGGCCTACACACACCCGCACGGAGACATACTCACTGCCCCTCCTGTTGTGAGAGCCAGGAAAACCAGCATGCCCAATGTGATGTTTCAATTGCTCTGCCAAGAGTGGTCTGTGTGAACCCTACACTGAGCTCTCCCTTATTTTCTCACTTTGTCACTGCACTGCAAGTTGTGCTGGAGGGCAGTACCTGCTGTCACAACATGGAGAATTAAAGCCAGGCCACAACCAGCCTGAATTCAAACCAATGGGCCGCATCTGAGAATTCAACAGATATGTTGGCAGAGAGTCAAATCTGTCAGTCGGTCGAGCAAAGGAGAGTACGCCAATTCCCTCATTTAGGCAGTCAAAAGTCCTTCAATTCACTGTCACTGCTCCATTTGTTTCATCTGTTTGAAAGGCATTAATGCATTTATAATTCTGCATCAATTCAAGTGTAAATGATGGAGAAAATGATTGAGCCAGTGGCAGAGATTTGACTGCTGCCATCAATGAAATGTAAATGTGTCCCTGCGATTGATCCCGAGGCCATATAAGCAGACATCTACAAAGCAAAGACAAAGAAAGATGACAAAGCGCCGCACAGAAGAAATGAATCGAATGGATACATCATTGAAGCCTCAGGTTGCTCAGGTACCTCAAAAACAAGCTATAATGAGGCTTCCTTTCACAATATTTGACTTAGGTCTCGATTCTTGGGCCACTTATCCATGATGCTCAAACACATCAAATCTCCTTCATGTACATGTAATTTCTCCATGTTATAAATAAAGTGAGAAAATGTGGCTTTTGCAATAACGCTAAATGGATGCCCACACATTTCACGCTATTTCATCACCACATCCATGTGTGTTAGCTCTCTCGCATGAAAGATGCCACACTCATTGTTCCCATAATGAAGGGGATACAACAAATCACATTATCTTCTCATGGAAGTTTTTTTGGTTATTACCAGATATTGCATGATACTGAAATTAAATTGATTTTCACTCTCTTTTAACCAGACTCTGCTGCCGCCATGGGTAAATTAGCATCAACTATCATGGCTAGCAACTAGTCTAAAATAGGCTTTTCATTCATAATATCCTAAAAAAACATACAAATGACACACAAATATGACTTCAAGATCCAAATGTGTCATTCATTTGTAAAAGTAGTCATAGTTTCAACTCTCAATTAATCAGAAGAAAATAAAATCACTTTTCAACTCAACAAAGTTTTGTTAGATTTTTCAGCAACTTGCACAACAGACAAAGATAAAAATGTCAAAACTATATGAGTCTGTATACCTTGAATGTTTGTTTTGCTTGACAGCCAGAAAAAAAGTGCTCTGAATGTTGGATGGTTTGATGATTACAGCTTTGCAACAGCATACCAGACATTATTTTCTTCTGCCTCATAAGAACACCCACTTTAAGTTGGGATTTCAAAATTTATGACAAAAACACTCACGACAGGCGGGTGCCGTTCTGCCAACGACTCAGGTGCACGTTTAATGATGCTTACACGTGCACACTGGAATGCAGAGCAGATGGTCAAACTCTATTTGCAGAGGTGTGGACAACTTGAGCGACAAGCTCATTATGCAGTTTGGGACGTACTGTATCATCGATTAACATTCATCATGCTCAATCTACCTCAAAGGCCTCATCGTGCAAACCTGTGCCGCAATTGCAAAGCAGCCCTCCGCCTCCTCCCCTCCTTGCAGCACTGCAACAGCCATATTTCTCGATGGGGGTTAATGGGAATGGAGCGCTGTGTCACCTTATTGCCATGTATTGAGGAGACCTGAAGCTATAAGGTTCAAGAGGAGCGATGTTTACTCGGCAACGACTTAACAACATGCCATTGTGATTCACCACCGCTGAGGTCAGGCTGTTGGTCACTGTGTTGAGGTCCCTGGTGGGAAGGCGTAGAAATGTTCATGCAGCCTGAGTCAAGTGTGGTCGCAAGGAAAAGCAATTAATGTAAGAATCATTAACCACCACACTGTTGCTGGAGACCACATTATAGTGATTTGTTGATTCGCTAGAGGTCTTGAAGATTACTGTGGTATTTTATTTGGAATAAGGAAAGGTGCCATGCTACATAGGGAAGCCAGAATTCAATTATTGGGTGCCATGCTCAACTGTGGACGCTATGGGTACTATTATCACAGGCAGCCGCTGAAAATATGCATGAATGTAGCCCCACCAGTGAGCTAGTGGTACATTATATGAAGCCGGTGCAGTAAGCAATGTGATAGGGTCCCTTAGTGGCCTCTGATTATGCAATATAATGTCAATTACAGACAGAGTTCACTTGTAAAAATTCAAATATTCAATGAAATATGGAATTGTAATGGGAATTAAATATTAGGAAGTTGTAAGTTTCATTCCTTTTCCAAGGCATGAAATAAAATCTACACAAGGGAATAATGTGATTTTGCAAGCTGCTAATCTTTAAACTTGTTGTTTGAAAGCCACTAGTGTCTAACTGCCAAAGCTGGGTCACTCTCTCTTGACCTGAAATTCAAGGATGATCAGGAGAGCCTTGGGACCTTTGGTTCTGCTTTTGGTTCCACAGCCAACACCAGCCTCTATGTGCTTTAAAATGAATTAAGTATATTTCTGCTAATCTAACTATTTAGATTGCAAAAGGTGTTTATAGGGTTTTGACAGCTGGTGTATAGAACAAGATATTCCTCCAAAACACAGTCAAGAAGTAGAAACATCTGCTAACAGTTCTTAGCCCAAAAATAATCCATTGGGCATATTTGCCAATCATTGTCTGCCAGCTCATAAATTCCTGGCTGATCAGTATGGTCCATTATGTGAGAGGCTACACAAGATAAAGCTGGGCACCAATAGCACTATTAAATTATAATAATAACTGCAGATGGAAAGAGTCTAATGATGAGCAGCCTCCGTCATTTAAGCAATTTTTAGATGTTTGATTTTTGTTATTGGATGATGCTTAGTTGATGTAAGAAAAAATAAGATGTGGATAACAATAAGAGTTTAAGGGAAAACAGTATAATTAGCTTTTTTGTACAATTGGACATGTGATTTATCATTTGGCCATAAGATTTACCCTAATTTGTATTATGATAAGCACCTGCCTCAGTAGATGCAAATGAATGTCTCCTATTGTCAAAACTCCCATGTGCTTTAAGCAAATCATGTGTATTTACAGTGTTTAGATGGCTACATTGGAATTTAGTCTCATGATGTAACGTTTAAACAATGGCTTGAATACATCAAGGTCACCTGACCTTTGGGTTTGATGCCCAGTTAGTCTGAAATGTTTTCATAACAGAAGACGAAGCAGCAAGTTTGGAAGAAAATGAATCTTAAGGAAGAAAGCAAAAAAGAATAGAACAGCAAATGGATTTATATATGTGTGTGTGTGTGTGTGTGTGTGTGTGTGTGTGTGTGTGTGTGTGAATAATTTTACAGCATGTTTTGTCTCTATCATTATAAGTTGTTTTCTACCACAGCTAGGCAGAAACTTTTTTGCATTTGTGCTTTATTTATGACTGAAGAAGACAGTAAATGCTGTTGGCACAGTCACAATGAGTCCTGGCAAGGTTATCCAAAGAGGCGGAAAAGGCAAGGTGAATATTTTTTTTCTGCAATATGTGTCATTTTAATAGTCTAATCTCATTATAGTGACACTGGTACCACACAAAAACTTAATATTGAGACCAAAGCACAGATTTATTGAGCTAAGGGTGGGGATGATTAAAGCATTAAAAATGTCTTTAAAGGATTGTATATTTGTAGCATATAATTTACCAAAAAATATTTTTTTCCAAAGATCAATGTCATATTTCCAAATGTTGAGAAGCAAATATTATTCAGCTGTGTAAGTTTTTTTTATATACAGCTAGTTTCTCCACATATCATGTCAAGGATCACAGTACCTAAATGAGTGTTTAAGCAGCACTTCCAATCAGCTCAATGGTTGCACAAATTTACTCTGTTTAATAATCAAATAATTCCCGAATCAGTCAAGATATGACTTCACCCACACCGTCAGTGGAATAAGAGCTGTATTGGTCACAAACAGAAGGTTTAAGAGACAGGAAATGAAGAGGTGCTATCACAAAGAAACAACCACACCAGGGACTGGCATCACCACTCCAGAAGCCAGCCACAAACATGTGCACTTAAATGCAAACCAAAATCAATTATGATGTCACAATCACATCTACATTTGAACATTTATCTGGAAAATAAGCAGGAAAAGTCTACTGAATTGTATCATATCTCTTACAATATGGGTGTGTGTCTTAACTTCAGAATATACGGGCAAGTATGTCAGCTGGACTTGGGAGCAAATGAACAGTTAGTTGCAGTAAAGAAAAAGAAGGTCTTTCAATAAACACGTGTGCAGGCACCTTGTCAAAGTGATTCTAACACAGCCAGGTAAGCTAGGTTAAATGGCCCCTATAGACACAGACATCAGCCAGACTGATTTAAACCTCAAAGGCCACCTGCATGGAACCCTGGGGCCCGTAATTGCCTTCAGCACACTGACAGGTGCAGAATCTCACCAGGGAGTCATTATCTTGTGGTTCTCATGTGCAACAGAAAAAGCACATGGTTGATTGCATTAGGCTGCCCATGGCACAAACCCCTGCAGTGGACGTTAAATAAAAGCAGTGGTCAGTAAACACTGGTTTCAGTTGGAACCTCTTAATCAGAGGCAGTATTGTTGGAGATCATTATAGAATCAATACATTAGAAGAGACTGTAGAGGCAAACTGCAAATATGTTCATTGTAAAAATTCACAGTAACGCCACACTGGCTGATGAATGCTGATGGATTTTTTTTTTTTTTTAAAGATAATCAGGTAATTGATATCTGAAGTTGCTAAAAAGTCTGATTATGATCCTGCTTGAATCTTGGTTTGGTAACAAGGGAAGCAGAGTGGAAAAGCTAGAACTGAAATGTTGAGGTTGGACGTTGAATCCAGAAAAGAGAATACATAAAGAATACATATATAAATTATGCCACAATAGAGCCATCTTTTTAAGAAATCTAAAAGTATGGTATAGATGCTCAATACGAATGACTTTAAAAATGTGATCACACACAAACTCATTCCCATTTGTGACAGTGCATTGACAAAATTTGGCATGTGGCTCTAGCGCAAAGAACTGTAAAGGTAAGAGAGAGGAAAATAACATGGTGGATTATGGGTCTGATCAAGAGCCTGATAAGTGGAACATCGCCAACATCGGCAATTTTCGACTGCTGTAAGTGCTCACGACTGGGATCAAGATCCCTACATGTCGAGCCTATCTGAAGCGCACCCCATCATCCAATATTTTCTTTTTTCCCTTCTACAGCAAGGACTCCTGACAACTGCCCTGGCAATACAGAGCTGGATGATGGCGGCAGCATGGCATACTTTGAAAGCTCTCAGCTGGATCCCTTTCTTGTACATTCGGTGCTGACACGCCTCAAGCAAGTTTTGGATTTTTCTTTCCTTAGATTTCTATTTGACTGTTCACATCTTGGATCAGTTTCAGAACTGCCCAAAAAAAACCTCTGCTGAAGAGGAGGCTTCTCTGGCAAGGACCCGCAAAGGTCAGAGCTTTCTTTATTCAGCCAATGCAAAAAGAATAATCGAATCACAGCAATTTATGTAACAAATTATAAAATCTGTTTGCTGCATAAAGGGGTCACCAGGTCATCTGAGCGAAAGGTTCATGTGCACAGCGCTTCTGGTCTGATGCATAATATAAACAAAAGGTGAAGCCCTGCTGTATCTTAAGCACATCTAAGCTTTTCTTTTTTTTTTTTTTCAAAATGGACCATACTTGAAAGAGAGCAATGACTCATTTGGGCAACAAGTAGTAGAGCAGAGGGATTTTAGATAACAAAGGATAAAATATGTAAAATCATCTTACTCATGAGAGCAGAGCTTTCAAATAAATTCCATTTGCTTTTCGAGGACGTCTGATTTAAGCACGCTTGATTTGTGTCTTTCCCTCGCTCTCTGTGCTATATTTATTGCATTAATTACACTGATGGGCCCCAGAATTGCACTACAGGTTTCTGCCAATGCAAATAAAGGGTTTAGGTATCAGTAACCGCTGCTTTCTTCAAAAAGTCTGTGCAATCTCTGCGTGAATTAACATTGTGTGATTTCTTCAAAGGAATATTATCTAAAATAATTCAGACTCAAAAAGGTCCTATGTCCAAATAACATTTTAAATGACCTTTTTCAGATGAGGACAAGCTGGGGAGGCCTAATTAATCCTTGAACCCTGTGAAAGGTTAAAACACCACAGTTAGTCTTTTATACAATCTCAGACAAAAAGTCAAAATAAATGAGGAAAATGTCCAACTCTATGAAAGGTGAGAAGCTGGCCAAGTGACAAAACTTGTTTTTTCTGAGCATGTAAAATGATTGTATTTTATCCATATGCACCAAATTTGTATAATATAAGTAAGGTAAAATATTAATCTACATTCATTATTTAGTTAACAACACATTAAACGTTGAATGGGGATGACTGTTCTTTGGTTTTCTATTTCAATAGCTTTACAAACAGTTCAAACCCACCCGAAAAAAACAGCAATTAACTGTTCAGGTTCCCCATAAAGTTCCCCAGGTTGCATCACCTTTAGAAGCCGTGCATATCAATGCACTTTCAAACAAATCTATTACACCCACATGGTTATTCCATTGAAAATTACTTCCAAAACAGACAGAAAACCCCTCATCAATCCACATATTTACCAGTGTGACATACAATGACAAGAATCATCCTCAAGAACCATCAACCTGAAAAAATACACAGGTACCACAATAATAAAATAAACAATACTGCAACAAAATGATAAAAATCTGCTCTAAGGGCCGCAGTTGCCACGTAATTATTACACAACATGAAGGACCTCAAGATGAAAGCATCATTCAATAAAAGTGTATTGTAAATGTTCCAAAAAAAATATTGGAAATTCTTGATTTGATTGAGAATTTCTGAGACACTGCAAAGCAATCCTCTATTGTGGGTGATTAAAAGATGGAGAAATGTATTGTTCCCCAGTCAGCAAAGACAGTGCTCAGAGTCATCTTCTTCCACCCTTCTCTTCTGTGGCACCAGACAGGGGTTCTCGCTCCAGTTATTAACACCAGTGCAGTGAGCAGTTCAGATTGCTATCACTTTTAGACGTTAAATTATTTTCAATTGACCTTCAGTCATGTTATTAGACTTTAGCCTTGAAAAATGATGACGTGTCTGACTTGAGTGGTGCTGCTCGACTATTGAGATGAGGTGATGTAAATGTGTTTGACCTTCGTACCTCTCTCTTTGTCCAATAGCTTCATACTTGAGATTGGCTTGCCACATGAAGGACCACTGATGAATCTAAATATTAATCCAAGCATCTCAATGTGGTATTCTACAGCAATACAACAGGTTTTGCATGTAAAAAAGTTAGACAACCTTAAACTCTGCTGAAGGGTCAGGTAAAGTATCTAAGTATCTTTCTATTTTGAGCCACATCTAAAACGTCCGATATTTCATAGTACAAACATACTCTGAAATATATTTTCTTTCTTGGCATTTATGAAAAAAAATTCTAAATTGTAAAAAGAAAATGTCTATTTAATAAAACTTATACTAAATTGAATGTGTGATAGCTCGCTACAAAAGCTGTTATCATATTCTCCTCTTGACTCTGTGTCCTCTGAACACAAAGCAAAAGTTTTTCACAGCCAGTCATCTGTCAACATAAATTTAGTCACCCGGCAAAGACCAACAGCCATGTAAATAATAGAAATAGAAAACATATGTTCAAACAGTCTCCGTGCTGCCCAAAGTGCATGCATTAGCATGGTCTGCTTAAACCCAGACTCAAAGTGACCCAGTTGTGTGGTTTGGACAGAAAAATGAAACTCTATGGAGCCGCGCTTATCTGACTTGGCTTCAGCATGCAGCACTCGTCATTTGTTACAATGCTGATTCTGGTTCTTATCCTTTTTTCCAATTCACTACTAAAAATCCTAGGATTTATAAAATTGGTACCTTTTAAAAGCAAAGCACTTTAAAAAAGAAAAAAAAGAACTATTTGGAGATTTTATTCTGAACACGATGGGGAAAGACTGACTATTCAATTAAAATGTCAGCATGAATGGTTGTACAACAAGTTGGTGAAGATAAGAACTTTCCCTTAGCACAAATTTGTATATATCCATCAATGCATTCCCTTTTATAGGCAGGAACATTTGCCATCATTTTGAGTCACAAAGTTCTCAGCAAGAAATAGACAAATGGAAGTTTTTGTTGTATTCAGTGCACTCAAGGACAGGGGAACCTAGCATTGGCTGCCAGAGACCATTTGATGTGAGCAAAGTATGTTTACTGTGGCCTTCCAACAGAAAATGTCAGCAATTACCTTGGGTACTTTTTGACTTTTACTGCACTATATTTTAGTAGCAATTGCTGATGTTCATACATATTTATGTCATCCTGTTTGAGGCATTGGTGGCCATTAACTTACAGAACATTATTCTTGGCTAAGAAAACATATTTTAATCTCTGTCAATAATTAGTTGAAGAAAATAAAGAATTCCACCACTGAATCGAATCGCTGTGTGGAGGAGGCACGCTTGAAGTTGGTCTCTGTAAAGCCCCCGCTACATAAATTGGAGCATAACCCCAACAGGTAAATCAAACGGAGCCTTCACGTTCTTCTTCACCACAGTGGTCTGGTAATGACAGCCTCTGTGCTAACGGTGCAGCCATTTGTCCAGTGACAACGTTGGCACAGGCAAGTGCTGCTATTTCCTTAAACAAATGCAGGAGATTGTTCCTTAAGATCAAATAAAAATCAATAAATTGTTGGGGAAAAATCCTATAAAAATGGCCTTCCTGCATTTTCTGCGTATGTGACAAATATTGATTTAACCCGCTTTACGCTAGATTCACACCAAAAGGGACATAATCACCTGTGGTTGTTCTGGTTGATCACATCCCAACGCAACTGCAGCAACAGAAGACATTGCATAAGGCTGGAAAATCAAATGCAACAAGCAATATTCAAGCAATATATGTTTAGGACATGGGAATCCAGCTTGGTCTCAGATTGGCTGACACTGTGGTCATGTCATGGCTCATTGGTCTAAAGCTGAGCTTCTCTCAACTTCAACTCATTGCTGAAATCGCTCGCATCACATTGCACATAAACGCGATCATCGATTGCAGGTCACCGGAGTCCCCTTAGGTGTGTTGAGCTTAAAAACACAATTTGTGTAAGAATAGAGATACCCCAATGTGATATTTTGCCTATTACCTAAAACTTTTTTTTATCATTGGATTCCTCCAAACTAAAAAAGGCAAAAAAACAAAACACATTGCTCTCAGCATTTGCAGCCTTCATTCACGGACACTTCAAAACATGTCATCTTGTGAATAGAAGGATCATAAATGATAGAAAAAAAACACCAATGTGCATCAAGAAGGTAAAGCTCACACATGGTCATTAGTATTATATTGTTACCCTAGGGACAAGAATCAATAAGGAAAAAAACAAAACTTTAAATTTCTTGCAACACAAGCGATGCAATTACAGGTCTTACATCTTTGGTTGTATTATTATAGCTTGTTCAATTTTGAAAATAATAACAATAATAATAATAAAATAATCCTGCACTTCTCCACAGGAATCATGTCTCCAGCATTTCTGCCATTTCTCACAGCAAGAAAAGCCAAATGAATCATATTTCACCCATGTATTTTTCACCCTTTGAAGAAGAAAGAAAATTAATTTTAAAAAAAGTTTAAGTTTATTTGGCATTTTTTCCTCACCTACACTCCCCTTGTCATTCTCAGAGGAGTCTCACATTAAATGAGACAGAACAAAGGAAGTGAAAATTTAAATTCTGCAGGAGACTTGGATGCGGGGCAAAAAATCCTTCAAGAGGCATGATTGGAGCATGGAATATTGTTCACAGGGAATGCAAAACTACTTTACCTGGAGAAGCGTCAAATTTGTCTCCTATGGTGAGTCAAATGGGTCAAAATGTTCTTGTTATAAATTACGAGAAGTGTTTACTGAGTTTCTTTGTTTATTTATTTTTCAAGGCACTTTCATGAATTAAATGGAGCATTTCTGGTGAGCCTTGAACCTTCTGAGCACAATGATGGGTGAAACTCTGCAGGCTAACTTGATATCAAGAGACGCTGGTCTACCCTCTAGACGTGTTAATTTATGCTGATAATTAATCAGCCTTTTCTCTGGATCTCATTCTTACAAGTTGTTTTTGACACAGTGGCAGTTCCCGAACGAGTTCATTAACGCTCTTACCTCGGCTTCATTTCTCCCAATCTTGACACTTTTGCAGGAGTCTCGCCCTGGATGACTCCTTGACTGATTGAGTTAAAGCTTCGAGCTCAGTCAAGAGTGAACAAAAGAACTGCAAAAACAAAAACACAAACTCAGATGAATGATCATATGTCTTGTTGCATTAGCATCTGTGTTAGCATCATTCACTGAGCATGCACACCCTTCAAGTACTCATCGGAGATTTAACATTAGCATGTCAGGACCTCGTCTCATCTTGTCTTCTTAACTGCTTTACCCCTTTTGGGGTCACGGGGAGGTTACACAATGGGTGAAGGTAGGGTCCAAGATAAGTCGCAAATTCATCACAGGGCCCAATATGAACATTTATGGGTTGGCTACATTACTCAAGGGTACCTCGCAGTGCTCTGGCACTTTCCCCTATTACCGGAACACCTTCTGCTTTTCAGCCTGGTCCCCATCAGATACACTTGTGTCTTCATATTTTAGTTGCTTTGGTCCATTTTCTTGGAAAAATTATTCAGTTTTTCTCTCGCCTTCATTTATTTCCTCTGATCACAATTTCACAGGAGTGTTCATTCTCTCCCCTGTTTATGCAAAATGAACTAACTGTGCAGATGCAGACAAAAGTAACAGTAAACACAGAACAAAATATTGAATATGAAAGGGAAAAAAACAAACAAACTCTTGTCAAAGTGCAAACAGATAAAATAAGTGGAGAAAACATGCTCAAGAAAAATCAGCCATCTTCCATTCCCCAATGATTTTGTTTTCCATTGCAGCCTGAAATCCCATAGAGGCTTCACCAAACAGAAACGGTCAAATGGGAACAAGGCGGTAATTGACTGCAATCATTAAGGATGGTACAGCTCAGACTATCAGTCAAAGTGTGATGGAGCACCAGCTTTGGCGCTCTTCCATGATGTATGGAAAACAGGCAGGGAGAGACTGGAAGATGGAATGACGAAGAGCAAATCCACAATTCTGTTGCTCCCAGCTGCCCCAGCTGTGCTTCATAACCTGCAGCTGGTGGAGTTTATCAAAGCCTGTTATGATCATCATTCATTGTCATTATTAATATGATTCTTCAGGAAGTGAGCAAAATACCATAGTATTAGAATAATGATACCAAATCTTTGTGTTAAGAAATGGCCAATTTATTTTTTTATGAAATAATGCATATTTGAAGATATTATTGAATCAGGCATAATGCGAAGACGCGTGGCTTTATTTTTACAATGAAATGACACATTACATAACAGATTATTTGAAAATGCATTATCAGTGGTCAGTGTGGGAAATCCCAGCATGCATTTGGACACTCTGGTTTCCAGAGAGGTTGCTTTGCTATGGAAGTGTATACAGATATTAATCCTGACACTTGATGTTGGTGTCTTCACGCCTTGTGGCTGGAAGCAATCCATAAAAAAAGTATTTAAAAAAAAGAAGAGAGCTGCACTGTTGTGTTGAAGACCTGCTCACAGGTTAACGCCTCTATCCTTTGTCAAAAAATAGGAAGGAGTTGGCAGGCTATAGAAATTTCGAAACAATAATGCTTTCTCCGTGTAGCAGTGACAAGGCTGGCTGTGCAGCAATCTGTAAGACAGCTGTAACTGAATCCTGCATGAGGCAAGGATCGATTCCTGGCAGTAGCCTCTTTGTGACTTTGGCGTGCTATCCTGAGTGGATAAAAGACAAAATATGGTTGATATTCCTAATCTTTAGAGGATAAAGTGAAGTGAAAGTGATGGCTGCCAGTCACAGTCAGCAAAATCACTCCTGTAAAACAAAAAAACACAGCTTGAGCCTGAGTCCAGGCTGATAATTCCAAAAGAAAAATCAAACACACATCGACACTTAAGCTATTGTGTGAGCTGACCATGAGCAACTCTCGGTACTAGTCGCACGAACACGCATGCCAGAGAGGACATTTATCACAACCACGGTGGCCCAGAGCGCTGTAGCAGTTGGTGTTGAGATTGACAGGTGCCTGTTTTTATAGGATGAAACCTGCTTCCACAATATCATCAGCATCTATCTCAGCCAATAGAAAAATTGTATGGCCAGATTTCAAACCATAGAGGCCAGTCACACACAGAATTGAAATACTTCGACTAACATGACGACACCAATCACATCCAGAGTGCTCCTCTGCAGGGAAATCTAGGTTAAGATTGTAGTTGACGTGTATGTATCATAACACACGACAAACAAAACATCTGCTTGGCAACATGATTTAAAGCTACATGCCATCTCACAGCGAAGCCTTCCACTAGCGTGAATGCATATTTTAATTGCAACTACAGCATGTCAGATGTCACTGTCAATGTTAAACGCCACGGATGGGATTTACGTCAGCACTGTGAGAGTTTATTTGTGATGATGCTGTGATGAATGTTGTGGAAAATGCATCAACATGTATCACACATATGCATGTAAGAGATTAAAAATGCAACCAATTTTACATCTTGCTTAAGTGATTAATTACCTTAGAGGAGCAGTGTCACCTCACAGTGAGAAAGTCTCAGGTTTGAAACTCTCAGGGAGACTTTTCTGTTGCGAGTTTGTTAACTAGCCATTTATGCTTTCTCCGACAGCCCAAAGACATGTATTTAGGGAATAGGTGGATTTTTGTCTCGAAATAGATTTAAACGTTAGCATGTGTGTTTGTTTGTGAGTGTTTGTTTGTCTCTCCATTTGTAGGCCACTTGTCCAGGCTCTACCCCCCAGTCAGTTAGCTAAGCTCCAGCCGATTTAAGGGATGAAGTTGGAGCTGATTGATGGTTCATTTTTGATGATGTTTAAAATCAATAATTAACAGGTGCAGTATGTATGAAATTCAATTAAAATACGATATTTAAAGTAACAATAAAATGACCCCGATATGTCACAAGACATTGATGATTGATTTTAAACACTTGCATTACTGTTAAAAGTCGTCCAGCCAGAATATTCTCTTTTCAAAAGCGTCAGCCCATAAATAATGTTGATGTTTACATTTTGTGTTTGTGTCTGCTTCTCCATCGTCCACCTATTTCCTAATCAGTCAGAAGTGTTTCAGCAGACAGGTTGCCAGTTATCACTGAACTTTTGTTGGCAATGATTCAAAATCACAAATGGCTGGTGTTACGAAACCTAAATGGCCTTGTTATAATTCCCAACAACATGATAAAAAAAATTCAGTCAAAACAAAGATCTATATCAAAGATGGCCTTTAAAGGTGGAGACAACTTTGAAGACCAGCACCAAATCCAAGTTTGACTAATATAATTATGCTTTATGTAATCACAGACATTTCAAATACTCCGTAGTCAAATACACACTAGCACGTGAATTTTTTGGGTTTCTCTCGCATCATGCTGAGATGCAGAGAAAAATGTCAACTTTGGCACGGGGATGCTACATTAAGTTGCAGTACCAACTTTAGCCACAAACTTTCATTCTATTTTTTTTTTCTTTTTACATCCCTGAATAAGCTGCCAGCTCATAGCAGGGACCAATGTGAGCATTTGGTTGCTCAGCAGTGCCCTGAAGATGGCTCTGGCATCTCCGCTCTGGAATCTCCCCCTACTGCCAGAACACCTTCCATGTTTTGTCTGCACTGAAACTTGAACCAAGCATTCTTCGCTTCTCAGCCCAGTCAAGACACTTTTCAAGGATTGAAGATTGTAGATGTACAAAGAAACAACAACTTAATTGAAATTATTGGAAAAAAACACCAAAGTTCTCTATATCTCACAGCCACAATGTACTAACATTGAACATTATTTATGCCCCTTTATATGCTTTCTCAGTACTCTCACACACATCTTTATTTAAAAAAAAACAAACAAAAAAATGACACGACTATTCAAATTCAGCATGGCGTCAATGTGTGGTGTCCCATCTTTTCCACCTTTTCATTTTCCTACACAAATCCATTATGTGCTCTCAGCAGCACCATCAAGACCTCCTTGTGGACATTTAGTTATGATGTATAGTCACGGGAAAGTGCCAAAAACCAACTACCTGTTTTACATGACGTGGGGTTGTAATGCATCCCAAGGTTGCCCATTTGTGATTAAGATAAGCCAGTGGCTGAAGCTCGGTATTCCACTCCAGGTTAGTTTGGAATAGTTGTCGACTAATGGCAAATCAATACCCAGGCGGAGGGATGATGAAGCATTACGTCTTTGACTAATGGTATTAAAGCTCCTCATATGAAATGGGCCTGGTTGATTTGTCCCTCATACCAGGCAACAACACTTTCCCGGTAGCCCATGTGCCTGCAAACACAAGTAGAGAGCCGGGCTAAAGGTGGCACAGATCCGGCTGCATATAAACGACTCCATCTATTTTCAATTAAAAGATGCCATCGATTGAGAGCAATTGTTATGCATGGAAAAACACTAGATGACTGAGGAGTTTTGTGGGCTGTTTTTTCCACTGCTAAAAATGAAGGGCATTGGAGCAGATTTAGTTGCTATGTACACACACGTCTTTACGCAAATTAACCAAATTATAAATACATTTGTCGTACTCGGGGTGGGAGTTCGGGATAAAGGGAGATTAAGGGTAAACAAAGATAATTCCAGTGCTCAAAACTCCAACTCACCTCCCTCTCAGAGGATGGAATACATTGTTGCCACTTACTGATCTCCAGAGGCAGTCACTACTGGTGAGCATTAGTGAATCAGCTAGCCTTGAGTCATAGTACCATTACAGTACTGCATTTACCCAAGATTACAAAGTGTACTGTAAATAACAAAACATTTTAAAAGTTCAGCTGATAAATCGGTTTAGTGCTTATCTGCACTTTACAACTAGACAAACCTGCGGGAAAAAAAAGAAGGAAAAAAGCATGCTTTTCTGTGGTTGATATTTATTTCCTCCTGGCAATTAGAATGGTAATCTTATTCAATTAACAATTTCCATCATGATTGTCGCTTGTATCTCTCCAAGGTCCCATTCTTTTTCCTGACATCCCTGTTCAGTAACTCTCAATCTCAATCTTTATTTATATAGCGTCTTATACAATCAAAATTGTTTCAAGGCGCTTTCTAGAATCCCAGGGCCTGACCCCAGACAAGCAACAGTGGCAAGGAAAAACTCCCCTTTAACAGGAAGAAACCTTGAGCAGGACCAGGCTCATGTAGGGGGACCCTCCTGCTGATGGGGGGGTGGGTAGAGGAGAGGAGAGGAGAGGAGAGGAGAGGAGAGGAGAGGAGAGAGAGGAGAGAGAGGAGAGGAGAAGGAGAGGAGAAGGAGAAGGAGAGGAGAGGAGAGGAGAGGAGAGGAGAGGAGGGGCACAGAGCACAGAAACACACACAAAAATACACTATACAACGGGTCAGCGGGGCCGGGGGTCATCATGCAGCTCTGAAGGCGGATATACCTGTAAATAGGCGGCGATACCTGTAAATGATTGGGGGGGGGAGCAGAAAAACTACACAGGAGTCAGCATAACTTGTCTGCTTGATGAGGAGGAGGAAAGGAGGGGGAGAGGAGAGGAAACCATGACCCAGTGGGGTGACAGAGGCCTGTCAGGTGATCATGTTTCCGGACCCCGGCAGCCTTGGCCTATAGCAGCATAGCTAAGATGTGACCTAATGATTAGACGACCCCCTAAGTATGATAATCTGTCTGTCTATGATAGTAACTGGAACTACAGAATTAGTAACAATAAGCTTTTTCAAAGAGGTAGGTTTTAAGTCTGATCTTAAAAGTAGCGATGGAGTCAGCCTCCCGTACCTGGACAGGGAGCTGGTTCCATAGCAGGGGGGCCTGGTAGCTAAATGCTTGGCCCTCCATTCTACTCCTAGAAACTCTGGGAACCACAAGTAGACCAGCATTCTGAGAGCGGAGCGGTCTATTGGGCTGATAAGGTATCACTAGCTCCTCCAGGTAGGATGGAGCTAGGCCTCTGAGGACCTTGTAGGTCAAAAGAAGGGTTTTAAAAATTATTCTAAATTTAACGGGCAGCCAATGAAGAAACGCCATTACAGGAGTTATGTGATCTCTTTTGTCAATACCTGTCAGAACTCTGGCTGCAGCATTTTGGATCAACTGGAGGCTTCTTAAAGAGTTGTTTGGACACCCTGATAATAAAGAATTACAATAGTCCAGCCTAGAAGTAACAAAAGCATGGACTAACTTTTCAGCATCATGCCGCGTCAAGGTGAAGAGGATTGGTCCAAGTACAGAACCTTGAGGAACTCCATGGCTAACCCTACTGTATGAGGAGGGAACACCATGGACATGAGCAAACTGGTATCTATCAGATAAATACGATCTAAACCAGTCTAGTGCTGTCCCTTTAATCCCAATCACATGTTCCAGTCTATGTAACAGGATGCTGTGATCAACTGTATCAAAAGCAGCACTGAGGTCCAGCAGAACCAGCATAGAGACCAGTCCATGATCTGAAGCTATGAGAAGATCATTAGTAACTTTAAGAAGTGTCGTTTCTGTGCTGTGATGAGCTCTAAAGCCTGACTGAAACATTTCAAACAGGCTGTTCCTCTGCAGGTGCTCCAGTAACTGAGTCACTACCACCTTCTCAAGAACTTTAGAGATAAAAGGAAGGTTGGATATTGGCCTATAATTTGCTAATACGTCAGGATCTAGTGATGGTTTTTTAAGCAACGGCTTAATCCAGGACAGAACTGCCTATCAATGGTACAACATCCTTCAACAGGTGTGTTGGGATGGGAACTAAAAGACACGTGATGGTCTTGGATTTCTGAATTAGCGATGACGCCTCAGAAAAATATATAGGGCTGAAGGAGTTTAAGGGCTCGTTGGAGACCCTGTATGTTCCCACAGTCAGCACATCTGGTGATGGTCCAGTTGTTGGGATGGCCTGGTTAGCTTTCTCTCTGATAGCTAGAACTTTACCAGTGAAGAAGCTCATGAAGTCTTCACCACTAAGGGAAGAAGGGATACGTGGATCTAAAACACTGTGACTCTTGGTTAATTTGGCCACAGTGCTGAAAAGAAACCTGGGCTTGTTCTTATTTTCCTCAATTAAAGAAGAAAAATAAGCTGTTCTAGCCTTGCGAAGGGCCTTTTTGTAAACTAATAGACAGTCTTTCCAGGCTACATGATAGCTGTCTATTTTACAAGAATGCCACTTCCCGACCCGAGCTGCTTTGTACGTCCAGCATATTAACATCAAGTAATGGCAACAAGCTTTTAATGGACATATGCTGTTAAATTATGAATTAATCATTATGCTGAGACAGTGCTAATGCTGAGCCGGCAAATTACACAGGATGCTGTCAGTATGGCGAACAACACACTGCTATTATTAAGGTTCTAAGTGATGTTTTCTGCCCTATTAAGCAGATTTGCACTAAATGTTTCCGCTTTTAAATACTTATTCGGTAAGCTGGTATTCATCACACGATTGAACCCAGATAATAAGATAAAATCTTTACTGTATGCATCAAATACGGGAGAGTATTGGGGCCACCTTTGAAAAAAACATTATATATAATCAAGTTTATATATAATGTCCAGGAAAAAACTGAATGAATGAAGAAAAACTCGCTCAGCATGATAGATTTTTTTTCTATCCCCTTTAATTTCTGCCTTAAGATACGTTTAGCATCGTATATTCAGTCAAACAGTATACATAGTCCCTTTAAAGTTCTAATGCTGATTGTGTTTATAAGTTAAACGAAGAAGTAATTATGTATGAAGGTGAAGCATGTCACAGTTGCCATCACATGCTCTGGTTGTTATAATCTCAAAAGGTCGACTTTTTTCTCTACATTATATTTCAACTTTGTTCTTGACATTTAGATTTTTTACTCAAAGTTAAAAAAAGTGAAAAGAAAATCTACCTCCTCATCTTTTTTTTCCCTCATGTGTGGTGCTAATGCTCTTCCATAATCATTTGTTGTACCAACATCATAGAAAAGGTAACCTTCAGACAATTTAAAGTAAAGTAAGGATAATTTTGAGGACTTGAGGTTTGAATTTAAAGCCCATTGAGACATTAGCCCACTCTCAACTGAGACAATATAACTGAGAGTCACTTAACTATGAACTACGAACTGATTGTGCTATTAAAATCTACTAATTTAGTCCCCAGGAAAGTTGTGTTAAATTACTCATATTTGCTAAAAATGTTTAATGATTTGTACAACCCCTGAGGAAACATGACTGACCACTAGAGCTAGCCACATTAGGTCAGGCAACAGACATATCATTAAAGTATGATTCAGAATTTAAAAAATAACAGCAGCAAACACAAAAGTCCAAAAGAAAGAATAATGGGCCTCCGGGTGATGAGACACTACTTTTTGGCAAAAAATAACAGGGAAAGACAAGGCTCAGCTTGCAAACAAAATGGTGGAGGTGGGGACTTGGCACAGGATTAATGGCATGTATTGGAGGCCGCTGGATCCCTATGACAAAGTAATGAAAAGAAAGACGTATGGTTGGAGTTCAGCCTGGACGAGCTCGGGGGCCTCCATGCCTGACAAACACATTATGTGCCAGATGAACTGACGAGTGCAGAATACAGAAAAGAGCATTAGCAGAAGAGGCACATACAGTACTGAGGAAAGTGCACTACACAAGAAAAGGATGGATCAGTAATAAAACTGGCAACCACTTTTGAGCAACACAATATTGTGTTTATTATACTGACGTTTTCTATTAATAATGATTCCTTTTTTTGGATTACACATTTTTTTGTGTTGGGGAAACCTTGATGCTGAAAGGACTTTCCTGTTTAATAACACCTGAAACACATGATACACGACTGCTAACGCTTCGACAACATGGAATCAAATGGAAATTCTATGTTTGCTACAATGGACCCAAGTGCTGCACAATGACACCTTAAAAGCTGTCTAGAACAACAGGTGTAAACAATAAGCTAGGTGGAGTCGCAGTTTGTAATAAGTAACATGCATTTCATGGCATTATCTTTGTAAGCATCCAAAGCGCACACTCACAGTGTAATTTCCAGTGTAATAACTGTTGTAATAACTGTATTTATCTCGGTCTCAAACAAGATGTGGAACAAAAAATAACAACATCCAAATAGCCTCACTAATCCCTTTCCTGCAACCCGGATGAAACTGGGCTCCATTCCTTCTCTTCGCCTCAACACATCAGCATGTTAGTAGTAGTTACCTGGGGCTTCTCAGCGTGTTACATGTTTCCTGAGTAATTGACATGCCAAGGACCAAAGGAAGCCTCCATCCAAGGTTTCAGGTTGTGTGGTGTACACAGATAGCATTATCAATTAATGCAGGGACTGTTTCGCAAATATCATGCCATGACAATGTGTATGGTTGAGAAGCTGTAACTTTTTTTAGAAAGATATTCACGTCATTAATCAGCTGTGACTTCTGACATGTTCGACGGTAAACATGGTCTCATTTTGTCTTATTTTGGGAGTCTTTTTGTTACACTAAAATGACATTATCAGCATCTAAAAATGAAACCGTATCCAGAGTGGAGCATTTTTTTGAAATATCTTCCCTGTTTTGAAAATCTTGACCTGCACATAGTACACTGAGTGCTTCCTCTGTGCATGTTGCATCATCCAAAATACAGGCCTGGTGTAGAAATGTTTTCAGTTTTCTGTTCCAATGTAAATGCTGTAGTTTTCAAAATTTTGAGAGCTCCCACGGGAGGTTCAATGTTGGGAAAGTTTTCCTCTAATTCTGCTTTTCTAGCATTGTTTTCAGTTGAGATCTTTATTGTTGCCCAGGGGAGAAAGGTGGTTTGCAATGTCGTTCATCATACAAGGGTCTTTTGTGACGGTCAAGACAACAGCATAAACAACCAACAACATGAACACCATCAATCCCATCCACAATCCAACCATGAATAAAAAGTGCAGGCAGATAACTAACTCCACCATCGACCAGTGCAAATTAAGAGCTATTATTGCACTACGAATAAGAGAAAATTTAGATCTATCCTTACAAATCCCTAGGAAACTATTTCTCCACCCTAATGGGATAGGAACAAATTGTTTGTGAAGTGGATGGTCAGGGGTGGCCAAGATCAACTGTGCCTTCCACAACATGTGTTGAATGTAAACGTCTGTCAGAGAAGGCTGCCGTGTGCTGTTTATCTAGCTGGGTACTTTGATAATATCTGACAGACATTTTTTCACTCTGCACTGTGGGGTTTTCATAATATTACAGAGCACTGAAATAAACTCTATAAAATAGAATCAACAGTCTGCACCAAAAATAAAGCCTCATAAGCCTTTTTTTCCGATTAAATCTTACTTAAGCTCTAACTTTCTTTTTGGAGGAAGTGCCAAATTGAGTTTATGAAGTGTGTTTCCTTTGGTTTTCACAACATATGAGGGCAATTCAAATTATTGGCTTCTTGATTTTTTTGCTTGTTTCTTACATGTAGTTGCTGATAAAAATTAAGATCAGTCCATAAGGAGCCGGAATTAACAGCTAAAAGGAAGAGAGAGCGAGAAAAAAAGATAGCTGATCCTGTGCATCGAAGTTGCGTTAATGGTGCAGTCATGCATCTACTGCCAAATAATGCAGGCCCTCTAAGTGTACATCCATCCGATGACCAACGATGGCCTGTCTGGTTGATGTACACTCTAACACAGTTACGCTTTGAAATCAAATTGCAGAAAATGCTAGGATGTGCACTTTGTGCACTTGAGCACACTTTGATCAAAGCTCTTCCTCACTGCAACCTTCATTTAAATTTGAGGGTTATGAATAGTACACGTGCAGTGTCAGAAATTCACTGATAGTACATACAGCATAAGTGCTCTAGAATGGGCAAATATGTGAGCCGACAACAACAAAAAGAAAAGGGTCAGATGGAGTTGAAATGGATGAAGTCAACAAACCATATACGGATGTCCCGCTGAGAGTCCAGCTGTAAGATCAGAAAACCAACTGCCTGCACATCAGTTTATACACCCTATAATATAAGACAATATAATATAATTTACACCCCATAAATATTTACCTGCAAATTACAGCATATTTTGAAAGGAAATTAAATTTTTTTTTTCACTTTCATTCTCAGCTAAAAGTTAAAATTGAAGGAAATTTGAGGTGTTTTTCTTCTCTTTAACATTATTATGAAGTGACATTTCGGCAAATTCATAAAAAAAATAAATCACACTGCCCCAAAGGTATGTTTATTTGCAAAATAAAGTAAGCCTTGGGATTGATATCATTCCTACCTTCCACCCACTGTGTGCAAAGTTCTTCCGCCATGTCCAGTCAAACTCTGTCCTGCTGGGGGATATTCACTATAAATGGCCACACTGTGTCGACATGGATCAAATATCATTAAATTAACTGAATGACTTGTTGTGACTTGTGTTTTGTGGCTCCTTTGTTTTTGCCATTCAGGCAGAGTCATGTAGCCACCGCATTTAGCTCAAGTCATCTTAGCTTCAGCATCCAGAGAAACATGAAAAGATATGACAAAAACAAGAAGGCGAAAGGTCAAGATTGTCAAAACGTTTCCCGTCTAATTTTCACATAATACCTTGAGGGAAATGTCAAATAAAGTCAATTTCCTTTCATTTTTGGAGGTAAACAAAGCTCAAGCGGATGAAGCAGGATGCACCTAAAATTTGCAGACATTATAGTTGCCAGGGAAATTTATGTTTCCACCCTCTTTCTTTTCATTCATCCTACATTAATCTCTACAACCTGTGCAAATTATGTGGGTGCAAGCAAGCATATTCCAAAAAAATAAATAAACATAAGCAGGAAAGTACACAGATCAAATCCCAGAGGAAAGTTTTTTGTGGCAATTGTTGACACTGAAAAAAGGGAAAAGCTTTTCGGAAGGAAAACATAGTAAACAATATCAACAAGACCCAAGGGTTTTGGAGAAAATGTAATCTTTTCCTGCTTTGGGTTCAAATTGGGGGAGAAAAAAAGCGATTTCAGAGGCAGCCATCATTATGGGTGGGGATTTTCTGTGTAGGAGGATTTGGGCGCTCAGACAAGTCATCCTGCAGATTGGCACCTCCATTCCCTCGAAAAGTATAAAATATGTCTCGGTTTGAAATCAGTTGTTTGTTCTCAGTTGCATCCAAGACAGTAAAAAAATGTAAACTGATTTTTGCTTTGAAAATCGCACCAGTTTCACTCTTCCTTTATTACCATGCAGTGGTGACAGCTTTGCTGACGGAGAAATGCCTGAAACTGTAATGAGCGTGGATCAATATTTAATCATTAGTCTGACAGTGATGATGCAAGTTTATTCACAAGACTTGCCTTTGTTGAAGCTCTTTGTGCGGCACACAAGTGGAATAAGAGTACAAGTAGATAATACTTTTATTCCTACACAACGATCAAATCAACATCAAACTTTAGAGAGTGACAGCCTAAGAAAACAAAGCCCAGATTCTGGAGACATAACAGGGTCATAAACACCCGGGGGGTGGACAGTGCACCAAAACATAGCAAACCACGTCCCAACACTCCCCAATGACAAAATTGGTGGAGGGGTGCGGCTAGTGCGCATGCAGATACAAATCTAAATGTAATCAACAAACAGTTGGAGTTAGCACTGACATCTTAGCAATTCCAGCATAGCTCAGAGATCCGCTCTCGATTTCAGTGCCCGCTCATAAAAATATGAATTTAAATCTGAAAATAAGGTCTATTTATCATCACTGGAGAGAGCAGATTCATTTGCTGCTTTGACAATCTGTTATTTGCAAACAGAAATATGACTTCATTTCACCGTTTGGTAATCACAGTAATAACAAATGTCAGCGTTTGTGTGCATTCGTATGTGTGTGCATTGTACTCGCTTTACAAAGTGTCAGAAGCTGTGGAACTGAGAGAGAGGCGGGGGGGCGGGGGGATGAGTGGACCCTGTATGTAGCCTTCAACCATATCTGAGGGAGATGAACAGATTGATAATGGCTTGTAGGAGACTGCAGCGTATCCCTTCACAGGACATGGATACATCCCATTTGGCCTGTGGGAGATTTTGAGGATGCTACCATTCCAGCAACAAGCTGGGTTTTCAGGGAAACAGCAAATAAACAGCAGCCCAACTGAAATGGCTTTTAGCAAAACAACTCAAGATACGCTTCGGCTAACATGACTTCTGTCTGCTTCTTACTGGCACTACAACTATTTCAAAGTCATGGTTAATTGGTTTAGACTTCAAGCATGAAATGTGTATTTATCATACGTGAACAATGCCAGGCCCGCACACTATCGCTGAAGCTTACGTTAACCACAAAAAAGTGTACATGTGGTTTGATTCAAAACCTGACAGGGTTTGAACATTAATGCAAAAGTTTGATGTTATTGCTGCATCCATGCAAAGCAAAGGAGAAGATTGAATAATGCTACTTTGGAAATGTCTGGCTATTTATTAGAGTTGCTTCTTTTTTTATTATACAAAAGAAAATGGGCAGCTGCATTCGGCTCATTTTCTGAAACATTTAGATTAATTTAGCTCTTTGACACAGACAAGCCTGTCCTCACTGGCAGGTGCTTCCCATTCATGACGTAAACACACTCATGCATTAGCGACATTTGAGAATGGCAATGAGATTTGCAAAGAGCTAACTTGAAAAGCTTGTCGAGAAGTGTCCCCGCCACATCAGATGTGTCACACATGGGAGGTAGTGTCACTTTTTGATAGGCTGGAAGCATGAATATGTTGCCCCAACATTTTAATTGCAGATATGTAGCAACATGTAGACTTTCAAACAAAGTTGTCAATCTAAGTGTTACGATGCATGGTGGTAGCGGACCCGAACGCAGGCCAGGACACAGAGGTGGAGAGGTCAAGGGCTTTATTTACAGGGAAGGGGAGCACACATCAACAGAAACAGTCCTCCTGGACCGCATGGGGATCGGGAGGCAGCGTCCGCCCGTCCCAGGTCCATCGGCGAGTTCCCAAACCAGAGGCAGTCCCCCTGGACTGCCGGGAACTCGGAACACCGGTGAGTCCTCAAACGGCTGCAGTCCTCCTGGACCGGCGAGGGCTCGGGAGTCCGGCGCAACACGCTCGCCTCACGAACGTGCCCCGAGACACTGAGGGCAGAGGCAGTCCTCCTAGACTGCAAGGGGGGCAGGAGCGGTCCTCCAGGAGAAACGGAACAGCAACAGGAGAGGCCCTCCAGGAAAACCGGAAGCTCGGGGACAGGAGTGGCCCTCCAGGGCAACAGGAACACAGGAACAGGAGCGGTCCTCCAGGAGAAACGGAACAGCAACAGGAGAGGCCCTCCAGGAAAACCAGAAGCTCGGGGACAGGAGTGGCCCTCCAAGGCAACAGGAACACAGGAACAGGAGCCAACACCAAGGAACCCAAACAAGCGCCCACACTAGACCAACGAACAGACTCCCAACACGAACAGACACCCCGGCACTGACAGGCAGGCACAACCTGCTTAAATAGGCAGCAAGATGTAAATTGCCTACAGGTGCGCCCACCTGCAGTGCCAGCTGCACCCAATTGTGCGCAACACCACACCCTGCAGGCCAAAGACAGACACAAACCAGAAATCCCAACACTAAGGAGAGTATCAAGACATTCAAGTGTCTTTAAAATGGACTGACATATGACTATAGAGAATCTAGTCACAATGCAGAACTAAATTACTCATGCTAATTACTTAAAAAGCAGCAATACATAAATCAATAGTTATACAATCTAGTCACTCTTCATTGTGGCATATCGCCACTAATTATGGCAGAACGTCAATAAAAGTTTAAAAACTAAAGGAATGTTAGCTCTGGCCATTCACTCAGCATGCACAGTGACACAGACAAGAGCTGTGCATGTGGTGGAAATTGGGGGAAATTCAAAGAGCCCAGGCTGCAGTCATTGCTGCCACAGATTGGTAAAAATCCTGTTAATAACCCGCTGTTCTGTGTGATCACCAATAGTTTTTGCATGAAGGATGAGCTGAAATCCACAACGGGGTGATTTTCATAATTTCACAACTAGAGAATAAGCAGAGAGAATAATGTGGTATTGATAGAACTAAAGGAGGACTAGTCAACAGAGGCAGCAGCAATAGTGTCTGTATGGAGAGGAGGAAGTCCTAATAGTGGCAAGCTAGGGCATGTTTCTCTGCATAGAAATGACCTGATACATCGAAATAAAGCAAGTGCAAATAGTTAACGTCTTTGCATCTGGTGTCAGCCAGCAGATGACTGAAGATGTCTGCAGTCATAGGCGTTCAGGTCCCCCGTCACTTGTGTGGTGCTATCTTGAGCACTCCAAAGTCAACACTATGTGCTCGTTCATCAGACATCACACGAGCGTTGTATGTGGCCACACAAGTGAACCAAATGCCGGTGGGTCTCAATCATTCATGAGCACGCTGCTCTTTTCTCACCGCAATGGCGACCGCTGCCAGCTCTGACATTAATTGTTGTAAATGGTTTCTTGAGCAGGACGCCGAATCAATGCCAATTATGTATTCACCACAACACATGTGAGCCATGGAGCATCTGTTCAATAAAATCAACTCACTTGTTCTGTACTTCTGTATGCCCAGATTATAAGTTTCCAGGCTTTGCAGGGGATGAAAAGTTAAAACAGGCTAATGCTTTAACATGAATCAAGTTCTTCCAAATTAGGACCCTGATTTCCGAAAGCATCTCATTTTGTGCACCCCAGAGCTCTGGTCGCTGACAGACCTCAGGTTGTGGGTGAACGACCCTTAAACGACATCTCTGTGGGTGGGAAAAGTCCTTTCACATCAGTAATCATATCTTGGAGCCTCTATTCATGATAATGGATACAAAGTATGTAGAGGTGACTTCTAATGTCCCACATCATGGCAGTATGTTTTATTTTGCTAAATTAAAATAATTGGCATCCATTCATCTTCCGCCGCTTATCTGGGGTCGGGTCGTGGGGACAGCGGGCTAAGCAGAGAGGCCCAGACTTCCCTAATAATAGGTAGGAATAAAAAAAAATGGATCAAAACTGTACAAGGAAGGTTTAAATAACACTAAAAATATATATTGATGTATTTATTTATAGACATTTGAATGTACGGTTTATATTTTCAACCCATTTTAGGTCACGGAGCAAGAATTAAATTTAAAGGGAAAATAAAAACTAGAAACAAAGCATTTGGAGAGTGCAGACATCTGTCAAGCATCTCATTCCCCCACATATTGTGACTTCCATTCAAAAAAAAAAATCAAAATCAATTGGAATACCTTCAATGAATACGTCTGCCACCATATATTGCCTGTCTTGTATTCAACGGTTAGTCTGGATGAAAGGATTCCTGATTGAGGTGGCAGATTATAGAGTGATTCTGATTAAAGAATCAAGGCACATGGAGAGAGACAGAGAGTCTGAATTGTTTTGCTTTAATGGACGTTGTTCAACTTGAACAAGCAGGTCAATAGCACCACAGACTGTGGCTTACCCTCTTTGTATAGTATAATATAGTATAGGCATAGAATATATACTGTATATAATTTTAAGATGCCCTAAAATGACTAAAAATGCATTTTGCATTCAGATAAAACACTGTAATGCTATCATATGCTCCCCTATGATGGTGAATGTTGCAATAAATGTTATTATCTGTGTAAAGTCATGAGAAGTCTGACCTTAAAGGCCCCCAATAGTCTAAAGTAATGTTTAGCATCACTGTGAAGAATGATGTATCTGCCAAATGTGATTTTAAGGGTTGTTTTCTCACACACATCTGCTCACAGATGAAAGCATCCTTGTGCTCACGGAAAATCTAATTTTCAGAAGTCAGCCTCCTCGCGGATGATTTGTGAGATCGTGATTAGTCTGCGAGCCAATCAGGCACCAATATGCAACTTACGCAAGAGTGATGTGGGAACGGGGACACCTTAATGTGCGCAAGGAATGGATGCAGCTCCAGTCGAGCACATATTCTCAATTATAGATTTGGTTTTGGTTTAGTTCATAAAAAAAGTTCCAGTAATGATTTTTTTTTAATGCTAAAACACAACCAGGATTAAACAACACTGTTAAAAGTGAAGGTTTTCCTTTGTTTCTTCAAAACAATCCAACCCCAGTGATCCAACTTTGATGTAGTTGTTTGCGGACTCATCTCATCTTTGTGCGTTTATTTTGTGTCGATTTGTAGAAATCAATCTGGATTGCAGGTTTCATTGGTCCTGTTGCAGCTGATTCTTTTACATTTTAATAAATTGCAGAATGAAAGAAATTGGTGGCATAATACTGTATTGTTGCAGGTCATAACATTTGTAAGTTGGCGGTAGGTCTGCAATAGGTCACGCAATATTCTGATGTTAATTTGAATAAAGTGTCCATTTATTATAGTGTATAGTGTTTTGTTGTGGGGTTTGGAAATAACTACAGTTTGGACTGGGCATATAGATTCCTTCCCGACTAAATCTGCCCAAGCAGCAGACACGCACTTAAAAGTTTCAAACACACAAGCAATTCCATTAATTTTGTAAATTATTATTATTGTCTGGTATCTGAAGCTGAATTCAGCAACAGTAGTTCAAAGAAGTTAAAACCCTTTGCTCGTCTCTCACTGAGTGTTATTGTCTCTGTTTTGAAAAACACAGAAAAAAACAAAAAATGATGGCAAATGTTCCATGTCCGATTTGCTGTAATAGAACATTTCTAGATGATTTTGACTTTTCTTTTGACCTATAATTAGTCTAAAATTACGTTCTCTGTCAGCTGCTGGTATTTATGAAATTATTTTTTCTCATAAATGATAAAGTCTTGCTAATTCTACGGCTACTTAATCTTGGGATTCATTGGAAAACATGGCGTTGATGAATGACTTGCATAAAAATTAAACAGCGAGTGCACACGAGGGTACCGTGGATGGTGGCTTATCCCTCCTCAGGTTAACTGGGACCAGCATATTTAGCCATAATTAATTAAAGCTTGAGATGGCTGGTGTGCGCTGTCATGTGAGGGGTGGTGGTTCAGTCTGACAAAAGTAGTGAGAGAAATTAGAAGTTCCATCAATGTGAAATGGTTTGATACACTGGAATTGCAAGATTATTTTTTTTATATATTTTTTTTCCCAGAGAGCAGCACTCCAACTGTCATCCACATCAAAACATATTATGTTTTATTTTTGATAACGTGACTCATGATTAGCATTGGACCACAGTGAGGGCTGGTGTAGTTCCTGCTCTTTCGATCTGTCTTTTCAATAGCTGCTCCAAATATGACAGGTACCCTCAAAGATATATTCAATGTTGATTGGAGAATAGAGTCTTCACTGAGAAATTCTTCATGCACAAATACGGGAAACCGTGATAGCATGAAAGGCTTCATGTATAATGTGGTTTTTCTAGCCACTGGGTCCTCTCGCTTGTTTACCCCTGGAGCATAAAGAAAGAAGAAAGGAAGGCTGAAAGGAAGAGAAAAAAATGAATCAGAGCTAAGGGAGAAGTTTGCTAGAGGCCTTTGCCATGATTGTGTATCTTCTGGCATTTGTAATTAGCACCAGGACACCGACTGTCACTGAGAAACAGATGCCGTCCGTCTGTTTGTCACAACTCTCTCTTCCCTGTTTGTTGGGCAGAAATACTGTGCCGTGCATGCACCTCGGCCTTTGAGGTTCTCCACTGTTTTTTCTGGGGCAAAGAAGATTGGACTTCATGTGGCAAAAGCTGTGTGTGAGTTCATGATTAGCGTGTGTACAGGACTAGCATGTCTGACAGTCCCCCCCCCCCCCCCCCCCCTCCCTCCCCCCCCCCCGCCTTCTCCCAGAAGAACTAATTTTCGTGTTGGGTAGACCCGTCATAAAATAAAGATCCACTGGAACTCTTGAACCACAAGGACCATGCAGACATAGCTCAAACCACTTGTGTCACATATCAGGAAGAGCTGAGAGAAATTTTCAGATAGAAAGGGTCAGGCTTGTGTCAGTGGTCATTTTAAGAGGATTTAATCAAAGTAATTCCAACTTTTGTAAACATGGTGTGAAATGTGGAATTCTCACTGAAATATTGTTTGAAACCATTTAAATTATAATAAATCATATATATATATATACTTAAAGTAAAGTAAAAAGGCAATGGAATGATGATAATGATTGGTGTTTTAAGTTTGCATTTGGGGTTTTACCATAGAGAGAGAGAAAAAAATCACATCAAAAATATGCAGTGAATTTATTTCTATTTTGGTTTTCTCTATAATGGTAATAACATCTAAGTACACACTAAAGAATTTTGTGTGTGTGTGTGTAAAAGATTCAGGAGCCATTTTGTGAGTGCTCTTTCTTACAAGTGAACCCAGTGTATGCATTTAATCAGCAAAATGGGGATGTTTTCGGAAGTGAGGCCATTTGGCTGGTCCTCATAACTGTGTGCTTGAGGGTTACTTGATTTAAAGGTTAAGTTACAGTTGGATTTCGATTAGGGTTAGAGCAAGGAGCTGCGGCAGGCATTATATCACTGAGAATTTTCAGAAAGATAACATGAAAAGGTGTGTGTCCTTTTGAGCGATCGGGGTGGAGATGAAAAAGAGGCAGCTAAGGACAACAGAATAATGACGTCCTGAGAGAGAAAACCAGAAAGCATTTGACAAATTATGAACCCTTGCTCTCAACATCATCACTGACATATTGCGACATCTATTACAATGTCTTGCTTCACCAAGACAAAGACCTTTCAGCCATTACTGACTTCACAGTTGGGTCAAAGTTGCAACAAACCACCACTGGCATTAGTGCATGCTGATTGGCTGAATGGAAACCAGAATACATGCAGACACTTATCTTTGAAACCCTGAAAGACTCTTGTAGTCACAGACAAATCTGGAGCTGTGGGAAAAAGTAATGCAACGTGGCCAGTTAGGTCTACGTGTCATCTCAACGGAGGAAGGCATCAGATTAAACACACAAATACTTCATGCTATCTCCATCTGCATACAGCTAGTGGATTCCAATATCAGGCATCAAACAGAGCTGCAGCTTTTTATTTTTTCAGTGATCCGTTCATCAATGATCCCAAGTGGGACAACTTGCTGCCTGGCTGAATCACATGACAACAAAGCAAAATAAAAGGCGGCTCGCTCATATAACAGCGTCCCGATAAGCACTAGGTGTGAAAACAACGCACGGTTGGTGACACAGCACCAATTTCAATGCTAAGCTAAAGCTAGGCTAAGACAAGAATTTTAATTTGATTTGACATTTTTACTTACACCGGTAATTTCCTTGTTTTATTCTCCCCCACCCCCCATTACCAACAGACTTAAATTAACGTACATACGGGATATTGTGTCGATATTCCCATGGCCATGTTAAAGATGAAAAACAGGAGCACATTCCTAGAGTCCTCATAGTCATAAAAATGCACATATATACTCAGATCAAAGTGGAAAAATGTAAGCCCCTTCTGTTTTTTCCTATGATTTAAAAAAATGGTAATTGTTTATTAAAATTATTTCTTTTATGTTGACAAATACTGCATCAAAGGGAAAATAAGAGTTACAAGCTCCCATTCAGCTCAACAAATGGAGTGTTTTAGCACCTATATTTGTTTTTCTATAATTTCTCAAAGATTACAACATTTATTAGCTCATATTTCCCTCATCAATTCATAAGCAGAGGTTCCACCATGAAGGCACATCATTGGGCCTCGTGGTTAAAGCTCCACATATAACTTGACGCATCACACGTGAGACTGCTCACGTGTGATGCACAATGAATCAATCAACCTTGGAAACTACAGACAACTCATTACAGTAGGTGCCACATGGTGTAAATACTTTCACACGCAGCGGTGTTGGTGAACCTTGGGATCCCATTGTATGAGCGAATTATTGCTAGGAATAACTATAAAAGTAAATAAACTAGAAAACAATTTCGAGAGCACAGCTCTCCACCAAGCATGTCACTTTCATAATTTTTGGGACGTACATAATTATTGGGACTGTAATAGTGTACATGCTTATACACATACAAAGCATGCATAGCCTCTCTCTAGAGGCTATGCATGCTTTGCCATCAAACTTGGAAAACTGTTGCTTTTATTAATGGGTAACTCCTCGGTTGTCAGATACCACAATGCAGATGATGGAACTGTTCACCAGTTATCGTTTTACCGAAACCCAGCGGCATCTGTCGATCTGGACATAATTAAATAGGTGGATTTCTGTGATCAGTCGCAAGGATTTGGAGCCCACCATGTAGTAAATATGTCTTAAGTGGTACTTTAAGTGCCCTTGTTTTATGCAGGTACCTCAATGCGTATGATTTAAATCCCATGGAATAATTCACCCTAGCAAACTGTATGTGACAATGTGACTGTCACGACCTGGCTGTGTAGCTGTGATAAACAAGGAAGATGCATGGTAAAGGTGGAATAATAAGTGGTTTATAATAAATAAAAAGGCAAGAGTTAAGGCAAAAGGAAACCATGTTACAATAAGGGTTGGACATAAGTCCAATCAGTGGTGTGGGCAAGTGTGTGCATGAGTATACTGTGTGCATGTGCAGAATGTTGCATGTGTGACAAAACTGACCATCATGTAGAAGGGACCCAGGAAAGACGGCCAGGTTGGCTGTCAGCTTGGTAGATGGGAAACACTGGCGCAGGTGCTTCCAACTAATGTGATAAAACCTCCACCAGGCACCCAATGTCTGGATAAGAAAGGGAAATATA
Organism: Takifugu flavidus; assembly: GCF_003711565.1. Classification (NCBI taxonomy): domain Eukaryota; kingdom Metazoa; phylum Chordata; class Actinopteri; order Tetraodontiformes; family Tetraodontidae; genus Takifugu; species Takifugu flavidus. The sequence continues at coordinate 15,515,275 of NC_079522.1, forward strand.
ACACAGAACGACACTCATGAAATAGGCCTGGGGACTGCCACAGCGACAAGTCACACCACCAACAAATTTTTCACCTGATGCAATAGATTAAATGTCCTACCAGTAAGGTTATCAAGTTTATATTGCAGTGACAATGACTTATTGAACTTTTGGGTAGTGTACATTTGCTGTTCTCTTAATTTCTGCTACCAAATAGCAGTAATGCAGACATATAGGCACCACAGGTAAAAGCAGACGCAGCAAAATTCTACAAAGCAGCAGAAATCAACAAAACACAGATTCCAAGTTCCAGACTAGAAGCTCGCTAAATATGTAATTTGGCAACAAATACTAATTTCCCGGCCAATTTACCATTACCAGAAGACTAAATTGTTCCATCCAACATGACACAACAAACATTAGATCACATGGTTTGATGATGTAGGAGCATAGCAGTTGTAATAGTTACATATCATGTAAGTTGCTTTATGATCAAATCCTTTGGTTATGATCTTTGGAAGAGCAAAGGTCAAAGTCCCTCCCAATTTAGAAATGCCAAATGAGCGCTTCCTTGGCCCATTATCAGAATTTTCTTTAATTTTTTTAACTATGTTCATACATTTTTGGGTTATTTTGCTAACAGAATGACAATTTAAAAAAACCAAACATTGGCACAGAAAGCAGTAAATACCATGGATGGATCAGGAAGGAAAAGGACAACTGAACCCCCCCCCCCCACCAGACAAAACAGGGTTGAGCAGGCAGCCAACTTTACCTTAGATGGGATACAGTTCTGAAGAAGTCAGACTGCAAAATCTGCTGAAAACAGCTGACCATAAAACTCACATCAACACCAAGCAACACTTCTGAGGAAGGAGCTCAGACACAGCTGAAACTGTCAGGTATGATAAAGACAGATGTCTGTTAATAAGAATCCATAAGATAAATTATAAAGGAAGACCTACTGAACCTAATTGGAATAAAAAAAACAAAAAAAAACACCGCCTGACACGTAACCTTGTTGGCAGAGTTAGTAATGAAACGTCCAGGCTCAGACAGCATCATTAAAGTTTTAATATATTTTTTATATGTAGTGCCAATCTTCCAGGTTAAAATTACCATCTTTACTCAGAATTGGCACTGTTCTATGATTACAATTAAATACATTCTCTTGGGTCCACTCTCAGAAGTGTATTATGGCTCCAAAGGGTATTTTCCAAGTGTCTACTTGACAGAGCCATCACTTTAGCTCTATTACCCTTTCTCCATCCTTCTCCCTATAATGCTCCTGCTGCAACCATTGAGTGGGATCTTGATGGAAAATGATATACTTGTTGGCAGCTCAGTGTGACCAGCAGTGACCCCCGACATGTCATAATGAAATTAAAGGACGGGTTGGGCAGAAAGTGCTTATTTTCCCCCCTCACAGTCATTTTACCTTGTAGTTTAAGAAAAAATAATAGAATACGGATGACTTTATGTGCTAGGATGATGTTTATATTTCAGAACCGTATTAATGAAATGAGAAAGGGAATGAGAGAAATAGCAAAGACCACATAGAAAAACTGACAATGAAAATCATTCCATTCTTTGAAATGCTGGAACAAGCTTGATGCAACAGAAATATATGAAGTAAGAGTACAGAGGAACACTGTTTATTTTCTCTAATTTATCAAGTCCACTATTTAAGGTGAAAAACAAACCACAATGGTGCACACGATGTATATTCCCATATGACGTCCTGACTTTGGTGCTCAGACACATTTGCAAAGCCAGCAAAAAGGTAGAACTGCATATAAGGACTAATGGCAAATAGGACCGTTAAAGCATTGCTGTCTCAAATGATGACTGCAGTAAATTGCCAATGAATAATGGTCAGTGGATGTCTGGTTCAGAGGTGCACTGTGCTGCGGGCAATGCCAAAATATGTTTCGTGGATGCAGAAGCTGTTTGTACCATCTGTGTTTGGGTCCCCAGTAAGTGGGAGTCACCTCAATGTCATCACACTAATAGAACTAATTTGTCAAGCGGAAGCTACCCAGAGTGCTAAATTATGTCACTGCAGTTGAAATTTTCGTATGGAGTTTGTGTGTGTGTGTGTATATATATATTTAAATGTACACCTGTTGCTTAAAGGATGCAAAACAAGATTCCTCAATTCAGTCCGATAGACACAATCCAACCAGATTTTCTGACCTACCTGGTCTCTACCTGGTCGACCTGGTAGAGAAGAAAACCAGCTGGACTGTGGCTGTTGGACTGTATTGAGGAACCCTGATTTAAAGATTGAAAATGTAAATACAAAATTCAACAGCATGTGAAAACTGGGTGTTTTATAACACCTTATGCTAAAGCTCTTAACACTATCAAATATCATTTCCTGGTTAAACTCTTAGAAGTGAAAAATAGCTGTCTGTGCTGAGATACACAGCATGTAAGTAATTGTTATGGTAGGATGCATAGGATTTACTGTAAAAGAATAATCATTATTTTGTTGTTGCATGCTGAAGCTAATCTGAGTGTTCTATCACTTCAACTAGAATTGGTGAGAACATCTATTGGAAAATAGCCAATACTACAGGAACTTTAGTTGTCATTTTTGCTAGGGTTTACGACCGTAAAATAGCTGTTAGCTTTCTAAGCTAACAACAGCAGGGTTAATTTGTTTTCCACTACTTCTCATAATAAGGATCCTCACTTCAGACACCCCTATAAAATGGGGTACTACCTGTTGAGTGGACTGTATAGGGCTGATTTTGTGCAAAGGGACAACCCTTTTTCCTTTACTGTAGCTGGAATCTTGAAAACCCGATAATAAATTACATAAAGCTTATTTTATTATTGTACCTTATATGCTGATCCCATTATTATATTAGATCACATCGGACATGCCCTTAAGAGACTTGCTGTTTCACTAATTACAGCCAGTTTTGAATTGGCACCTTACCTGCACAATTAATCAAACGGCTGTAGTTTTAAACTAAGTATAGAAATTCAACCTGCTTACAGAAGCACCATTAGTATCTGAAGACTTTCTTGTTGCTTTCTGACATCAACCAACCACTACTTTTCTGACTATGGTTACATAAACATTAAAATCCTATTGTGAACTTGCCAAGCCCTGCAGCACCGCAGCACAGCACAGCACACCACAATGACAGTTTTCTGTTGGAGTTTTGTAATTCTAGTTAAATAAGGGGAAAAAATGACACCATTCCCCCTCTTGGCACAGCAAAGTTTAATCTCTTACTCTTAATTTCATTGTAGTAGCAAAGGAGGAGGAGAAGCGCTAGTATCTTTTCAGCAAAAACAATCCTTTTAGCTGTTCCTGTCCACTGAGATTTATCCTCAAATTATCATACTATTACCTAATGATTCCACTGGATCTTAAAATCAGGAAAAAAAAACAATGCTTCAAATAAGGGAGAGAAAAAAGGACCATGTTTTAATCCATATGATCTTGTAAATTACTTAAATATTAGCCATTGCAATAATTAAATATGGAAGGTATCTATAATATGGTCAAAATAGAAAGTAATAACTTCCTTTTGCTTGGTGTAACAACAGTTTTGTCAAAAAACACCATTTAAAAAAAGCCTGGATTTCCAGCAGCACTATTCCAGGCTGAAGTGCAAAAGGTCAGATCTACATATATCATTAGTCATACAATACATATGTTGGGACCTGATCACATGGCCTGAATAATAAAAGGCCGATGAAAGAAACAATAAACTAACTGCAAGACTAAGGTGCCATGTATTAATTTACATATTCCTGAGGAGCCCATAACCTGAGTATTGGGCTTGGCTAAAATCTAAACACTGGAGCATCACTTAATGGAGCAGGAGATCTGCAGACACCCCACATGACTGATGTCACCAAAGTTGATAAAAATGGTGTGCACCAGAACTTCGTTTTCTATCTTCCTATTTTATTCCGATTTCTATTTTTTTCAAAACGGCTCCAGAACAGATCTACTGGAATCGTATTGGCTCATTGACGCTGCCATTTGAGAAATATTTTAACACAGTAGCCAAGTCATAGTCTAACATGTGGTTGATATTTATAATAGCTCCTGCTGGATGTTAAGTGTCAATGCATTTTGACGTAAGCCTGGATAAGACTGTATTGGGGACCTATTCAGACACACATTCAGGCAGCAAGTAGCCTTTTGGGCAAGCCACCCACGAGGCAGAGATTACATCAACTTACAAGAGCCAAGTATAAAAAACAAATTTTGATAGACCCAACTAAAATTCATCAACATTTCACCTGCTTAGTAGGCTTTATCATAAAAATCCTGGGCTGACTTAAAGAAGAGAAATAAACGGATTATTGTCAGAAGAGATGCGGGGAATGAGTGTTGCTGCTGAATCCTCCATAATAATTGTCCTTCCATTAGCTTGTGCATTGTCAAGTCTCTCTACTGCAAGCTGCATCAACCTGACCTTTTGCTCAGGTACTGTTGTGCGTAGGTGTTCCAAAAGTGGAAAAATGTATTCTTACAGATTGCTGTGGGGCACCAAATGTTAATACATGTTTGAAAGCACTCAGCACACTAGGCATGCCAATCATATGGTTGTGGTATGTTGAGATCATGTGCTGTATGCTCCATTTTCCCGTCATTTTATTGTGACTTTAAAAACTCTACCCGCCTTGAAATCAGTGTAAATTATAATTGATTGTTACAGATAAACAAGCTTTGTAGCTTTCACATCAAGGACATTATAGTCTTCTGGATTTAGTGCTGCAAGTGCACTCCCCAGCTGTAAGTCGCTCTCACTGAATCTACACCCCAATACCCGAAGCACCAAATCAATTATGTTGTAGTTAAATGTCCGAAGTTCTGTTTCCAAGTCATTGTCACCTCTGTGTCCCCTTGTAGGCCCAGTCATTCTGTATCCATCTGTGTGCTTTTTATATGTCTCTGTTTTGGCCTGTGTATCAGTGACTTGCTGGTGGCCGTGGCAATATACAACACTTTCAAACTCTTAATCATAATGGAGGTTTTTTGCACACATTGTTGCACTTGCCACTAAAACTCCTCAACAAGTCTGTGTCTGTGTCTGGAGAAGCTTGTTTGGTAGGTCTAATACAGAAAAGACTCTGAGGGATCAGTTGGCAAGGAACGTGAAGCTTGTCTCAGATATCTAGTGCAGCAGGCCTGGAGCTTCCATTTTTGTGTCTGCACCATTGTTTAACACAGTGTCAGAATTGATTAAGCCAATAAACATTGGCCAAACCTTGGAATACATGCATGCATTATTAAAAATGCTGCATTTTACCTGTCCATTTAATTTAATCAAAATGTTACAATAAGGGTTGGACATACCATTCACCCATTGACACAGTTGCACAATAGATCCCTCATCTCTCTGTTGGACCGAACCACATCGAGATTGCAAGTGACAAATGTATTGGTTTCAAAAGCAGATCACAGCCCCATGTCCAGGCAGCCCCACTGAGAAAGACCTGTTGAATAAAAACTTAAAATGTTTTGAGATATTGTCCTAGTAGCATACAACGGAATAGCCGGAAAACATGGGCAAAATAAAAACAAATAGCATAATTAGTCCCATCTTAAAAAACAAAACAAACAAACAAACAAAACAAATGTTTGTGTTTTTGCTTTGGGGCTCATTAAAAGGCCAGTGCTCGAAGATCTCATGGTCTATGAGAGTTCAGATGGTAACAGCAATCTTCTTTAAATGGTAAAATCTATCTTTTATGGTTTTTAATCTGTGCAATCATGTTGAGCTCAGAGTCAAAGATGACACCCAGGTTTTTTACCTGAATGGATAGACTTTGAGATAGCTTTTCCAATGTTTGAAAAAGTTGCTCCCTTTGATCCATAGGATCAATAATTAAAATCTATGTCTTGCACTCTTTGAGCTGTAGGGCATTTTATGACAGCCAAAATATGATGTCTAAAATACATAAAAGGACATATAAATATATAAAAGGGCAAGAATTGACCTTGTGTCATGAGACAACATGCACATGGCACAGCTGCCTGTCATCTGCATGTCAGACTGATACCATGTCTTTTTGTGACATTCTTTCCCAGTGGGAACATACAAATTAGAAAGTACTGGGCCTAAAATTGAACCTTGGTGCATGCCACAACTGTGTTTATGGATCCTTGAGGAGCACATGTCCAAATTTACAATAGAATTTCCCCCCATGAGTTAAGGCCAACCAGATGATGTAGTTTTCTTCAAATAATCAGCTGATCTACAATATCAAGAGCTACAATTAACTCAGGTAGGAGAAGTACTGTAAGCTTGTTTATGTCAAAATTGTGCCTGACATTATTAACAATTTCAAGTGCATTCTTTGTAACCTTGTGACTTGTCCTAAATATGTTACGTTAGACAATGTTCAATTGTAATCAAGAATATTAGTCTCCAAATTGTTGTTCTTCAGAAGAGGTCTCACTACTGTCATTTTAAGGGCAGTAGGGAAGGTGCCCATCTGAAGGGAACAGTTTACTATTGTCTCAATTTAAAAGGTGATGTAGAAATTTGGTATAAAAGGCAGGTTTTTGATTTTACTACCAAGCATCTCATCATCAATCAAAGCAAAACGGTCTAGTCCTTCATTGGGTAAAAACAAGTTTTCTAATTGAAAACAGTATTTTGATTAGATAAAACAGATCAATTTGGAAAATCAGTTTTATCTATGAAGTGGTCTTCATGTCTTCATGTTGGGAGTTCATATGAGTCTATTGATATCTGCTAAAAATCAGGTTTGTTTAAAAAAATCAATAGTGTCAAGTAGGATTGTTGAGGTATTTATATGATTGGTGAGTATTTTGGTAAAATATGTATCTCTTGCATACCTGAGAGCATTATTGTATAACTTTAGGCTTTCACAGTTTATTTGATAATTAATAATTAACTTTAATTTCCTCCAATTCCATTCCAGCTACCCAGCAATTCCTTTTCATTTTTTTCATTTCTCTGTGGGGCTGCACACTTCAGCACTACCCTCTTTGTTGTTAGTGAAGTGTTGATTTTATATTCTGAATGAAATTTTCAACGACAAAACTACAAGATACTGGTAGAGTAACGGGGCGGGTGTCTGTGTGTGTGGGGAAGGAGGATGTTGGGGGACGCTTACCAAAGATACCAAAGAATTTGCAGTGACTTCTCATATAATAAAGCATTCCTTAACAGTGTGCAATGAGATCGCCTGCTGAATAACACTGGTGATATGAACAAAAATAAAAGGTCCAACACAGCAAAGTCAACAACAAAGGACATGTTGACTGACAGGCCTGCTGTGAGCCCGTTGTGATTTGTTGAGTAAAGTTGAGGTAACAAAATAAATTGTAACATTCTTGCTAATGAATGAGATCAATTGTCAACGTGAAGATCAAAATCACCAGAAAAAAATTATGAAATTCTAAGTAGCAGGGATTATCGATTAAAAATCTGTGCCATGCTTCAGTGGTCTGCATACAGTGATGCAGAAGATCGAAGGCCTAATCATCTGCATGGTGTTCAAAGGTGGTATGCTGAACGAAAATCATTGGTTTTATTGTTAGTGATTTTTTCACTATTGTTGCAGTTCTACCACCTTTCCTGCCAATTCTCTCTCTCAATCAATCAATCAATCAATCAATCAATCAATCAATCAATCAATCAATCAATCTTTATTTTATAGCGTCTTTTACAATCAGAATTGTTTCATGGCGCTTTCCAGAATCCCAGGGCCCCAGACAAGCAACAGTGGCAAGGAAAAACTCCCCTTTAACAGGAAGAAACCTTGAGCAGGACCAGGCTCATGTAGGGGGACCCTCCTGCTGATGGGGGGGTGGGTAGAGAGAGAGGAGAGGAGAGGAGAGGAGAGGAGAGGAGAGGAGAGGAGAGGAGAGGAGAGATAGAGGAGAGAATAGGTAGGAGAGGCATAGAGCATAGAAATACATACAAAAATACATTATTTTGAATTAAATTGAATTGAATAAGCTGCTGGTTGAGTGGGTCAGTGGGGTCAAGGGTCAGTATACAGCTCTGAAGGCGGTGATACCTGTAAATGGATACAGAAGGGGAGAAGCAGAAAAACTACACAGGAAATAGCATTACTAGTCTACTTGATGAGGAGAGGAGAGGAGGGAGAGGAGAGAATAATGTGAAGTTAAAGTAAATCAGAAAAACTGATGCAGCCATACAACACATCATAAAATAAATGTTGAACCTTGATGTCTAAACTTGGGTCATACTGCCATCTTGATGGTGACAGGTGGATTTCAGAAAGTAAAGGGGGGGGGGGGGGGATTAGGGATTAGAGAGAGGTCTGAGGTTAATAAAGTTTATAGCTTTAACATGTTGGAATCTGGTTTGCATGCACACAGTGACAATAACAGGGATTGTATCTGTAATGTTCAGAGGTGGAACTTGTAACACAAACTAGCCTGGAAGACATCAATAAGTGGAGTACAGATCAGGCAGTATAGGATTGGGGTGGTGAGTGGAGTGTGTGGTGTGCTGAAAGCCTCATAGAAGGTTAGGTGACAACATGTGGGTGTTCAAGTAAGTCCAAAAAAAAAGGTACTCCTCTGCTAAAACACTTCAAAATTGTTAATAAAGCCATTGTGGGTGCTGTGTGTACAGATGAGCGAGGTGTTCAGCACCACTGAAACACCCAATACCACTGCCACATGAGATAATAACATTAATCTGGGACTGTGATTAGTTTATTAATAAGCTGCGTAAAGTTCTGCTTTGAAAGCTTTTGACTGGAGGTATTGGTGGTTCCTACATGGATTATAATTTTATTTACCTGAGGATGAGAACCAAGGACACTGATCATCCACAATGGATGTAATGAGTTTGGAATCCCCAATGATGACAGTTGTCGCCTATTGTCTAGGGGGTGTGGGTGCTTCAGAAAAATTACTTGATGGACAACGCATTGTTAATATTTTTTGGTTCATTGCGAGCATAAAAAATGAAATATTATATATATATATAATCCTAACTAGAGCTTGTGGCTGTGACATTAAATATCTTTTTTTTTGGTATTTTTATTTGTGCAATATATATAAATATTAGCTCTTCTTTGGCCACAGAGATTCTATTTCAGTAGCATTTCTCTTCAAAGGAAAGTCCTGCCACAGATTTCCTGGAAAAGAACTTTCAATTGCATCGTGGCCCATACCCGTGAGTGCATGCTGTAATTATTCAAATAGGCCTCGGCAATAGTGTCCTCAGGATGTTGGCGAGGAAAAAAGGACATAAAAATAAGAAAGTTTAATAGTGCAGCAGGATCCAAGGCTCTCTTTATCTCCCAGAATATATTAAATATGTAACCAGCTAACTAGAGTCATGAATTCTTCAAAGAGCAAATTCTTCTGAGCTGATTAAACTCCAGAGAAGTACAGGAGCATGTGCAGGAAGCTGTGTTTTATAGAGGGGAGGCAGCATTTGTGCTGCAATGCAAGTAAAATATGTCATGTGTTTGGTTTTAGAACATAAAAAGTTACATTCTCAGAATTCTACACAGTAAAGCCCTCTCCTCGATTTAATGGAAAAAGGTCACAGGGTGACGCATTTAACCATGGACAAACTCGGTCAATCTGGCCTCAAAGAAGCTTTAGTTTAAAGGTCATGGGACAGTAAGTGGAGAATTCCACAGATTAAGCCCTCTTTACAGAATATATGCATCCATAGTCAATATTCAACGTAAACCCACCGGTAGCCGCTGTGCTTATATAGATAAGGAGGGAAAAGGAAGCCGTTACGGCTCAGGAGAACATCCGGCCTGTTCGCAACACTCAATTTTTCCAGAAGTGCCCTCAAAACCTTGCGGCTACAGAAAGTGCCCACCAGCCATCACAAATCCAACTTTATGTGGCACGTGCCTTTAGCATCATGTTAACGTGAAATCTGGGCAAAGCAAAAGTGGGTTTTGCCTTTCTCTCCTTACAACAAGATTTCTGGCTTGTTTCAACAGTTTTAGAGCAGCATGACCAATGCCAAAGAGAAGAAGGACGGACTGTGACAGTTTCACGGTCTTAAAATTTCCTACCCGAGGGCAACGATGGAGATGTGCACAATCCTCCAAAGTGGCCTGATATATTCATACAAATTCCAGGCTGTGACCTTTATCATTTATGAATATTATCATTTCATCTTGTAAAATAAGGGTAACCTGCCTCATTCCATCTTCTATATTTGTGGAAACAGAGATCAGAGGGAGCCCAGAGAACCTCATAATTCCAAACTGGTATTTCACTCTGCAAACATTCACTCCACCTTCCTTAATGACACTGGGTGTTACAGTGCAGTTTCTGTCAACCGAGAAGAGTGTGACACTGGATTTTAATGCTGATGAGACACTGACAGGGCCATCAGGCTGCTCTGAATAGAGAAAAAAAAAACATTAATTTGCAGGTCTGATAGCAATTTTTTATCAAACAAACCCCTTTTAATGACTTGGGGATTTGTAGATGGAAACAAACATTGGGAAATAAGGCCTCGCGGTTGAACCATGATTGTATTTTCATTTCTGGAAACGCTCTTTGTTAATGCCAAGCTTATCCGGGCTTATTAAAAATTCATAATCAATGACTGTTAAAAGAATGTGAATATGCATGTGACATTGACGTAAGATTGCAATCCATTTCCATCCACTTCACTGGCAGCACATAAAATAGACAAGCGTCTAAAAAGTATTAGCTGTAGCAGTATTATGTTATCGACCCCAGTGTGGAAGGTGCTTTTTCACTAAAATGCCACATGTGATTCAATATATAAAACAGGGGAAAAAAAACAATCAGGGATCCATTCGTGTAAATGTTACAGAATAATCAGTGACTTGCAGTAAATATTGATTACCTGCACTAAGTGGGATTTGCCCAGAGCGTGAATAAATAACCATCTTGTAGATATTTTGAGAAACACAAAACTTTCTCAGAGTCTGAGGAGCTGCCGAATTAGCATCAACAAGTGCAACTTGTATGCAAGAATGCAGATAAAGTGTATTGTTGGAGATATTTTAATGTATGCTGCAAACTGAAACATATGTTTAATTGGGTGTAGATTTGATTAATTGTGGAGTAATGTAACATAACCTTTTTTATTATTCATAGCATAGATTTGCATTTTATAACAGCTGCTTTGCTTTGGCTTGGGGGTATCCAGGCCCCTCAAGATACCATCATGGCCACCCATTCATTTCAATGAAAGTTGCTTACCCAGCGCATACATGAAAAAAAAAAAAAAAGAAACACTTCAACTCTACTTCCAGGTTATGCACACCACTGACTGTGTGCAGCAGTGTCAACCAGAATGGAAACAACCTGAAATCAAAGATAATAAATGTTTTAACAAAACCAAAATTGTTAGCAGATTTACGGGAGTTGGCTAAGGTCCCGTGGGAGTTCCAGATCCAGACTGAGAAGATGGTGGTGGCCAATCAGCCTGACATAGTGGTGTTAGATAAACACCAGAAGACAGTGGTGGTGATAGATGTAGCAATCCCAAGTGATAGCAACATCAGGAAGAAGGAACACGAGAAGCTGGAGAAGTACCAAGGGCTGAAGGAGGAGATAGCGAGAATGTGGAGTATAAAGGCATCAGTGGTCCCAGTGGTGATTGGGACACTAGGGGCAGTAACACCCAACCTGAGTAGCTGGCTCCAACAGATACCAGGAACCACACCAGAGATGTCTGTCTAGAAGAGCGCAGTCCTAGGAACAGCTAAGATCCTGCGCAGAACCCTCAGACTCCCAGGCCTCTGGTAGAGGACCCGAGTCTGAAGGAAGGAGGCACCGCCCAGGAGGGCGAGGAAGAGATATTTTTTATTTTACACAAGCGTGCGCGTGCACACACACACACACACACACACACACACACACACACACACACTATTTAACAATCTGAATCAGGGAGCCTACAAGTAAATATACTTCAAATAAATACAAGGTAGATGACTTATGATGTACAGTGATCTTCTATATTCATGTTTTTGTGTCCAGTCTTTTTCATGTAAAGCACTGTGTACTGCATTAGCTGGAGGGGTCCTGACAACACTTCAAAACAAATCTCTTTTGCACTGTTTTTCTGATGGAAAAAAAATCATTTTGGGCCTCATGGGATTTTTTTTTAAAATTACCGCCCCTGTGGATAAAAAAATATTGTACACTGCCTCACTCTAGAAACAACAGCAATATTTTGTCATATTTAGCATCAAACCATGTTGAGAGTAGTGATTTTTTTTAAGTCACTTTTTTGGATATGAATGAAATTTGCACTTGGTAAAATTCATTAGTTAAAAATAACTGTTAAATCTAATGATATATGTATTAAATGTGCCAAAACATTGTTTTATTTTGTTTTTTTTAATTGTGAACTGGCTTACAATTGGCACCTCATAATAGAGCATCAGATTTGAAAATTTGTTAGCAATTGTTGAGTAAATGTGAGTTTTTTTGATTTCGAGACATTTTTGACTTTTGTCTTTACATTAGCTCACAATGATGGGTCAGTCTTTACATTGTAAAAAGATAAATGATGTCCCGTGTGTGGACATAAAGCTTTGGAGGAAGGGCAGCCAAGCAAATGAGATCACAACTAAACTTACCCACATTAAATCAATTAAGTCAAAGACATAGATACATGTCTGTGTTTGAAGATGAAAGTGGAATGTGTCAAAAAAAGTAAAACAAAATAAAAACTGCAACCCCTTGTTGGTATTTGAATGTTGACACTACTGAAGGTACTTCTGTCCCTTCAAACTTCCACAGCTTGGGAAGTCTGACTTTGCTGCTACTTTTCCAAAGGTTTGCAGTGAACGTATTAGTTTTTTAAGACTTGCGGTGAATCGGTCTTGCAAAAAGTTAATTTGAAGTTAATTTGACAAATACAAGATTTTTTTTCTTTTTTTTTAAATTTTGCTTTTGTTTGAGGTTTTGATTTGACCATTTTGGAAGAGAAGTTATGATAACGGGTAAACATTGAATAAAACACAATCAACATTTCCCTCTTATTCTTTCTAACTCTCTGGCTTTCTCCAGTTGACCACCACTTTTACTTTCATAAACTAAGCCTGCATCAGGAAAATGACCTACGCGACCTTTAGTGGTAATGTGATGTTGCGCTGTTTACAAGGAAATGAGTGTCTAATCTGCCTGAATCTCATTGATGACACCCTTGGGAGGGAGCACAGTGAGTGGTTGAAATTACTGAAAAGTTGCAGTGATAGCATAATATGACAAAGCCATGCATAATTTACAAAATTGATTGAATTTGAATCACTTACACAGATCATGCTTGTCACTTGGGGGTGGATGGTGCCTCTAAACAAAAATAAAGCATGGAAAAAATGTTCATTCATTTTTCTGATTAATAGCCTGTCCATGCTACACATGCTATCCTTGCATATATTAAATTCACACATTTGTTGCAGCCTCTATGCAGCGATCTTCAAATTATCCTGCAATCAACACATTTTAAGCACTTACTGACCATGGAAACCAGCTTTTGAAAAGGAATGCATTCAAGGTTACCTCATAATTTGATCCATCTCTTTTTACCATTTTAATAGCTTAAAGTGGTGAAAAAAAAGTCTTGACACAACCTTTAACTTAAAAATACAGCCCTTAATCTACAGTTTAAAATGCAATGCAAGGTTTGTAATTGATTGCCTACTTCAGGGGGATTTTTAGACGCTAAACCTCTAATTTCCTAAACAGAATAATGGCACAGGGAAGCTATACATCTGAGCCGCTAACAGTTATAAGCTTCTCCGGTGTCCAGAGAGGAGAAGGATGGTTACACAAGAGTTAATGGTTTCAAAACAAATATCTCATTTCCACATGTGCAGTTGGGACAGGCAATGCAATATAACAGAAACTAACATAATGAAGAGCTGGATGTCAGCATGCAGTACGATAGGCGGCCCCTTGCATTTGAAACAGTGACATTAATATGAGAGAGCGACACATTAACCCCACGCTTGTGTTGAACCATTTTCTCCAGGGTTGCTATGAAAATGAGGGAAGGTAAATTATGGACAAAACACAAGCGAAGTCCATCAAGGAAATCAACCTGAAGGGGAATTGTTGCAGTATACATAACTGCCTGGTAAAATTCTCTTCAGGTGGAAAAAGCATGCAGACAGTCTCCGGACAACATGTATAAATACATACATTTAACCTTAAACATGAATTAATAAAAATGTACATTTTTTCTTTGCCAATATTTTTGGGAGGTAAAAAAACAAACAAAAAACACTCCAGGTCTTTTACATTTGCATCTGATTTCATCGTGAATGGTTAAATGTTTTCAATAGTGCCTTGATGCCTTCAGTTTGGCCTATGTGCCGTTTAGCTGGAGATCAAGGAAATTCTGAATTCATTTGAAGTGGCGGATGCTGTTCCAACGGGTCGGAGGAACCGTACAACAAATCAGAGCAGAAATCCAAACGTAATATAAGATTTAAAAATGTGCCCCACCACTGCATCAAAGAGTTCCTTCCGAACCAAAAGATGCAGTTTGAATACACACATTTAAATTGCAGCAGTGAACATCACTTTTCACAAAAATGGAACGTCTGACTTCCACTGTGGCTTCTTTCCATTCATTCTTGCAGGAAATAGATTGTGTGCAAAAGATTTCCAAACATGCCAAGGACCAACTGCATCAATTTAGGCTGACAACTTGTCAGTGCACAAGGAACTTTTATAACTCCAAAATGTCAGTGTTTCCAAACTCCACAAACTAGCCATCGTAAAAGTTTTATCAACACTTACAGCAGAATTGTTAGCATAGTGTGGCAATATTAAAGTGTATCCACTTTACAAGACATAAGCATTGGCTGGTTAAACAGGAATAAAAAAAGATACATTTAGCCACTTCAGCTCAGAGCACAGACGAATAAACTAAGGGATCATTTTTACAACAGGGCCATAGCAAAGAGCTGACATTTATGTGCCGCTTAAGGATAAGCAAACACTTCTGTATCTATGCTTTTATATGTATACAGTATTTATTTTGATAAATGCTTGTTTAAATATCTATACTAATTTGTTATTTTTGGACTGTCGCTCAAGTTCTATTTCTATTTCTAAATAGAAAACAATTATTTTGGGGATGATTGTAACTTGAGATGGTTTAGCAAATAACTATTTTCTTTCTGTGTTGTTTGTTTTTCTGGTTGTCATGAGGAGAAATCAAGTCAACATGGACTTTTTTTTCTCATGTACGACATTAAAAAATCAGACTATTATGTGATGTTATGAACATATTAACATCCTTAGCATTGTAGCATTTTCCACATTGAACATGGCATGTAAGTTGTCTAATAAAACTGAACATAGATAGATATAATCTTACTCTGTTCTCCATGACCAACGCTGATCTTCAACGTTGTTGTCTGAAAAGGTGTGTCTTCTCAGATGTGTCTTCTCTCTGCGGGAGTGGGATTAGTAAACCTCAACTGGGGAAAAATCAATTGAAAAATAACAAAGCATTGCTATAGCAAAAAGCACTCGACAAGGTAAACTAAGGATGGATGAAGGCTCAAAATCCAAAATCTGAGTTGACATCAATTGAAACAGGCTCTCTGACTCGCTGGACAAGACAAACTAGCATAAGACAAAGTTAAACTCAAACTATAAATGCAGACACAAGGTTATGGGAAACAATCAGGATGGACAGACAATCAGGCCAATGGAAAACACCATGGGTGGACCAATTTACCTGAAACAAGAGGTGAGTAACACTTCAAAATAAACAGGAAGTGATAAGTCAACAGAAGCACAAGAAAAAACCTAAGCAAACAACATAATTTCCTTCTATTCTCACAATTTCTGAGTAGCGTCCGGTCATATGTCTCAAACAGTGACAGTTAACTGATTGTTTGGCTGACTGGGCTAATGGGTCAAAGGGGCTCTGTGGACTTATTTTCTACTTTGGCTCATACCCCGTCACCAGGACACACATGTTTTTGTATTACAATTAAATGTCATCATCCAATCATGAGAGACAACAGTGTAACATTAGCATATTAACAGTTATATGTCACTGACATTAGCATTAGGCCAAATATAGGGGAGGAACACTTAAATACCATCTTTAGTTATTGTGCATTACTAAACTAATGTAGTCACTTCCTGAAGTTTTACAAGAAAGGTCAAAGTACAAAGACTTATTCCTCACTCCTCTGACTCAGGGTTGACAACTGTTTCGCTTAAGTCTTTTCCCCTAATTACGATTTTCTCTGCGGTGTTGCTAATTAGCCTGTTAATTGCCCCTACTTTCACAAATGCATTTAAGCATTGAACTGATATTCTCCTCAAATGAGCCCTCGCTGGCTTCATTCAACTGGTCCCAGCTGTTGCATAAATTCACTGGGAGAGGAATCCATAGGTGGAAGACGAAGATTATGAGATTTCTGTTCCGTTTGGTTATTGGATTCATAGCAGATTATGATATTACAAAGAAGGACAAAAAAAACTATGGAGCTGATTCAATTATGTAATGATAATGCAAAGTTGGTGTCATCTGTGGTAAAATGTATCAATGGCAACTGTTAAAATGTACCACAACTCTTACCTGTACAGAATTTCCCTCCTAATAAACACATTTGTCTCCAAACCTATATCCCATCAAGCAAATTTGGAGCAAGTTCGAAAAGGAAGGGGGGAAATTCTAATTGGATATTAAATACAAACACTTTTGATGGAGTTGTAGAAGACATGGAAGAAAATTTGTATATTAGGAAAGATACACTATAGAGATATATGTATCGCCGCAGAAAGTCGACATGAATATTGAAGTTAAAAGTGGATTAAAAACAGCAGGACTCAGTTGTGTATCCAAATGTTGTGCTCACAGCAGCTATCTGCATATTTCATGAACAGTATGAGATTAAATTCTGTGTTTGAGGCAACAAAAAAAGATTCATATATTCAGAACTGTCAGGTTCTGGGAAAAAAAAAAAAACCTCTTCAATGGAAATGTTTCTATTTTCTGAGGCGTTTTAATCTTGCCACTGCCATCTGAGAGCAGGCTACATTCTGCGGGGCCGTATCCATGGAAACACGCAATTATCCAAGGCATCAACAATTCATGCCGAATAATTTTAGCATCGACCAAATGGGCATGATAGCGGTAGCAGTTCCACTTCCCACCATGCGTTGTTGACCTCA
The DNA here is from genome assembly GCF_003711565.1 of Takifugu flavidus. NCBI lineage: Eukaryota > Metazoa > Chordata > Actinopteri > Tetraodontiformes > Tetraodontidae > Takifugu > Takifugu flavidus. The sequence goes on from NC_079522.1 coordinate 15,532,412, forward strand.
TTTAGCTATATGCTGATCCCTGTGATTAAGTGAAATGTACAGGATATAATGAAAGACACAACAGCATGCATAGTGGTGGAGCCAGAAGTAAATAGTGTCCTCCCGATTGTCCCATCTTTCCTGCAAAAACTGAAACGACCACAAAAAATAATGTAATGATTTTAGTTTTCCCCCCGCATGTAGTTGCAGTCAAAATGAATAGGCACAAGCGAAGCCAAATCGGCAGGTGATGATAGTCAGGGTGACAATGCTGTGCGGAAAGCAAAGCCAATGTTGCAGCTGGTGCATTACACAATGATTATACTAAAAAATAAAATAAAAAAGAATGCAGGGGGAGGCAGGGGAAATAAATAAAAACCCAAAACAACCACAAAAAAGCTAGCATCACAAAAGAAAATAGATGGAAATATTAAATGCAAAAAATATGTGGTACCTGGCGATTTGCACCATGGTGCAAAAATAAAGTGGCTTTGTATACAGTATGGGTCCAATTCTATCCTAAAAAATCAAGAAAAATATGAGATGGCACAAAAACATGTTTTATACGAGAAAACCAGAGAAAACCACATTTAGTCTCGTTTTTAATAGTTATTGCCAGATATCCAAAATGTTGTGTCTCAAGTTTGTCGTACGATGAAGGTTCATTGATGACAATGTTTGATCATAGTTTGTGTAGGAGTGTACTCACTGGAGTCGTCCTGATGTGTAACTCAAATGATAAATAAGGGAGAAAAAAGTACCTAACATCAAGTGGTTCAGTCTTCTCATCTGTGCGTCCAAACTGGAACTGAGCACCAATCTCTGGAGCAACAGGATGTAAAGAGAACATTTGTTTCCTTCAGGCTGTGACAAAATAGTATCCACCTGAAAACATAAAGAGTCAGTGCTTTACCACCTGTGTCGGGCTGGTGGGAGGCATCGGCGTATGGCACATACATATGGCTTTTTTCTGTTAAGCTAGAGATTGACCCTTTAGAGATCCTCTACCAAACAAAACTGCCACATGAAGCTAAAAAAAATCCCAATTACAGTGAAATGACTGTGGGTGTAATGCTTATATTGGCGACATGTGGCGCAGGAAACAGCAGGTAAAATGTTGAATCGGAAAGCTGATGATCAAATATAGCAGATGGGATGTGGTAACAAGTGGCAAGGATGCCTGTTAATTAAAATAAGCCGAGATCAATGGGAGGTGGTCCTGAAAAAGGAGAGCTAAAATGTTTAGCTTCTGCTGCATCTGGCTGCAGAGTGGTTAATGACCCAATCTATTTAGCAGATTATTTCCAAAAGCAGAACGTCTTCAAGTTGTTTTTGGAGAATGTTTTGGTTTTAATTAAGTTAATTCATCAAATTTAATTAATGTGATTAATAACAGGAATGTTTTCAACTGGGAGTAGCAAAAACAGTGATCATTTGGTGTTGCTCTGCATAAATCCATGTAGATCCTAGCACAGCTAGCTTAGACACACTCTGTTGAAGCTCACCAGCTCCACAACTCTGCTTTTATTCCATCCAGATCACCTGGTTTCCTTTCTTTGTCCCATTTCTCCGTAGAAAGGGAGAAGCAGACACCCTGTCCTGTTGCTAATCCCCATGTGAATTAAGACCACATGGGGACAGCGCTGCTCTCCTGAACTGTAGAAATCCATTAGCGTCAGTGTTAACGCGGAGTCACTGTCTGCTCATTACAGCCTGGCTGTCTCGCTGTCTCGGGATCGCGGGACCCCCCGCTGGCTCAGCTGACGGACAGTAAAACTGGAAATGGACAACCACTGTCTCTACACCGCCTCCGGGAGAAAGTTCCGAGGGAGAGAGGCGGCTGTGGGAGTTCTTTTTGATTAAACGAGGCCAAAGTCACACTATCAGGGTGGGTGTCAAGTGCAGACAAGCCTGTGTCCTCAATAAAGGCACAAAGTGTCTTAAGCAGAGAGTGGCATTGCTCAGCAGGCGACAGTTGTGCTGGGAAACATTTCAGTGTTGGGGTTCACATACTCTCCTGAGATGGAATGACTATCTCCGGATTATAAACTTTCTTGCCCTTTTCCACTAGATTGTCTTACACCTTAATGTCTCTTTCCCATCATGGTGGAAAATAAAGCAGATGATTCTTTTTAAGAGCAGAAACATTGGACTGTCTGGGACTGTATTGATTCTTGCCGTGCCATCAAAATACCCCATTCTTTTAAAAAAATAGGGAGGGAGTACCTGTCAGGCTGTCCTTGCACCTGCATAGTGGCAGTTGTTAATTCAGGTTTCAGGTTTGTTGTGTCAGTTTTAGAAGCTTCATAAACATCAACACACTTTTTCAGAAGAAGGCAGGCTTATCTTTTTAGCCTTAGGGTATCAAACACTACTAAATCTGAACTGTAATTTGAAGCATTTTGTTGGTGAAAAATATTGGCATCACAAGGCCTATTGAGTTGAAATGAAGGCAAAACCTGCCAAATGCATGAAATCATTGTCAATAACAAATTTTAAGATTTCCTCTGGTTAAAATGCTTCTAAAGGGCATGAATTCATTATCCTTTCAGAAGATGATAGCTATTTCATTTGTTCCAGGCTTGTGCTGTCTCGTGCATTCCACAAAGTAAGTCAGCATGGATATCGCCTGTGCATATGAATGATATCTTACATGATTTTGTGGAGTCAAAATTGCTGTCTCTAGAGTTTTCTTTTTGGTCATCGGTGAGTCTGATGGCCACACCTATTTACATTGACACTCCCAATTGTCTCACGCCAGGTGGAAGATATGGTCATTATCCATCAATCCAACAGTTTTTGGAGTGGGTCTGACCTAGCTAGAACACATTTTCTTCGCCATTCAGTGTTTGATGACAAGGCTAAGCTACTTCAATATTGTGTGCACAGTTTTATGTGAATTAGGATCTGGACAGGTCCCATGCATAAACAATGTGGTTTTGTTATGGATCATCTCCCGGACCTTTATACAACTACTCAGCACACAACATAGCAATGTTTAAAGTGGCTGATTTCCCAACCCTCCTCTCACTAATACAGGTATATAGTACAATAGTTCAATAGTTCCCACCAGGGACCAGCAGACTGCACACAAACATCCGAGTGTCTTTAAGTGAGAAAATGAATCTCAAATTTACTACGGAAGCTAAGCGTGCAGTGGTAAGCACATCTGATGGGCAGTGAGAAGCACTATCACAGTGTACTAATGGGTAAATATAAACGTATCAAGAGTGCCTTTAACTGTCAAGGTGAATTTAAGCATGCTAAGCAAATATACCACTTCAGCTAAGAAGAGGAAATATTACTGCAGTGGTGAAGGATGACGTCTGACTCGAACTTTACAAAGGTGTACTTAAGTGAAATAATGACTGAATCGTAATAACTCCATTTTTATTGTCCATACTCTCAAATCGAGATGAACATTCTTCACAGAGGTACACATCTAAATAACCTTGGCAGGCCTCACTTGCAGTTTCTACCTTGAATTTGGGATTATGTTTGTTAAGGCAGCAGTAGGGATAAACGGAGATTTGCCATATCAGCTTAAACGTTGGAGTGCAGATGTGAACATATAAATGGAAATTCTAAAGGCGGGAGGCAGCTGGTGCACTTTTATGAGTGAACATCCTCATTTTATTCCAAACCTTCTTATCCACTGATCTTCATGGAAATTTTCTCAAATGGAGGAGATGGGAATGAGCCAGAAATGTTTTATGCCTTCTGTGCATCTCAAATTCTCCAGTATTAGTTTGTTTGGATTTTTTTTAAACTTGTGCATTAAAAGCTGAGACTTGTCAGCTTGAGACTGTTAGTTTGTGGATTTTCCAGCAGTCATGCCCAATATTCACTGCTAAAATATATGTTAAATCTAAACATGATATATATGTTAAATCTAAACATGATACAAGATGAGTTCAGTTCATTTTTCATTTTTCATGAGTTCAATCTCTCTGACACAAATGCCACTTGCCTCACTACTGGACAAGACAAGGCAAATAAAAAAGGTTAAAAAGCCAAGACTTTAATTCCAAATTGCTATTTTTTCCATTACAATAGTATATTATGTCTGCCCATTAATGGAGCGTAAAACACTTTACCTAATGGCCACTTATCTCCAAGGTATTTAGCAAAGCAAGAAACTCAAGGTTGATGGCATTGATGTGAATCTTAAAGGCAGTAGTGGGTGAAAAAGGCAAGTGTATCAGATACAGTTAATAAAATAGTCACAAAAAGTCTACTTTCTGCTACTGCAAACAATAAGACTGAAAATCAAGACACAGCCTGATGGCCAGGGCAGATTCCCAACATTAATGTGTCATATCCACTTAGAAATTTTGTCAGGACTGCAATATTTTTCACTTTTTTGAAGATTAAGATTTAACGTTCTGTCCTGGGGCTTCACACTGGCTATCTTTAGCTGAGCTGCAAAAGCACTATTTGTCAAAGCCATTGGAGTTTTATTGTTAGCCGCCTCCTTCTTTTCTTCCTCAAATCAAAGTTAAAGAAATAAAATGATATCAAGACAAGTTTGAATCTATATGTGCATTGATCCACATGTGCTCTACTTCCTATTGACACTGTTGAATGAGAATGAATTTCAGATTCCCTTCCCCACCCAGCTTTCTTCTCACTTATTAATTATTTCGTGCAAAACTAAACCACGCGGCAGTTAAATTAAACTGCTATTTTTGTTTGTTACAGTCATCAGCCTAATCATATTTACACCGCAAAGTCAACCAGTGGTGCAGTCCCTAATTGCCTGGAATTTATCAGAAATGTCTTTTTATATCATGAGTGTTTTGGTTCCGCATCACTGCTGCCATTAGCACATGCTGCTCCAACACACTCGTGTTGCAGAGCATGCACATGCGTTCTCTCCATCCATGCATGTACTCATCTCTCCCTGTAGAGATTTTCCTAATGGCCACATCAAGCTTTCAGCCATTACTGAGGTTTATTGCAAGCAAATCACCCTCATTTCTCATCTGTTTTTGAGTAATTTAGTATTTCACCACCATGCCTCATTTATCTGATCTTATCTTATCTTATCTAATCGTAATTTTAAGATCATTGGGATAATATTTGTAAGAGCCTGACTTGAGGCGCCTTAACTCTTTGTTATACAGGACGTCATTTGTTCCCTTAAAGGTTTCTTCATTACTTTTGAAAGAAAAAAAATAAAAAGCACAACAGCTGCATCAAGGCCATGGAGTTAACACCACAGGGCTCATTATGGTTCTGCTTAGTCCATCGGCAAAGTGAGCCTGCTCCCTATGCAGATGTGGTTGGCCATTTTCGCCATCATCTAGTTTACTATGCACTGTCCTGATCCAAATGAGCAAAGAGGGGCAACATTCATTACTTATTCATTTATGTCCAGTCACTTCCAATTCCATTGGAAAGTCTTTAGTTAGCAACAACATCACTCGTAGCCTGAAATTCAGAAAACACACTATGAGCAAGCAATAAGAATAAGAGATATTCCATTTATCTTCTGCCTTAAATAGGTTTTGAGAACAAATTTAGATTGCCTAGGTTAAAAGCATGCAAGTCACACCAAAATGTGAAATAAAACCAGAGCCACAACAACCAGAAATGATGTATTTTGGCAAACCATTGCATCTACCCTGGTCTGTGCAGTACCGGCATGTCTGTCTCTGTTCCCCAGTAAGCAACACTGACAGGAAAGACACTAGGCTTAAGGCAGCTCTTTGATTAGTCTCTGTTGCATTTGACTCCACTGACTCAAAGTCTGACAAGAAACCAGAAATGTACCCCATCCTCCAGTCAATCCGCCTTAAATCAATTGTCCCCTCCAAAGGGTTGTCGTGACATAGAAACGAGTTGAGTTGAACCTGAGCTGCAAACAGCTGTGGCAGTGGTTGTTGTTGTTTTTGTGTTGGTAATCAGAGAGCAGCCTGAGCAGCAGCGCTGAAGGCAGCTGATGTTCTTGGGGGTCATTAATTAACTCATCCCAAGTCTTTATTAGTTCCTTAATGGATCTAGTTAGTGCATATCAGTGCTTTGATTACCTCCCATAAGGCTTCATACATGTACCCACAGATGAGTTTTCTGTGTTAAAAAAATAAATGTTCAGTACTCAGATATATCAGATCAAATGTTTTAAAAGCAAACAAACTTAAACATTAATGTGTCTGGTTCCTCTTGGACAGAAAATAAATTGTCATTATGGAATTTAAACTGTTCAAGAAAAAGGTTTGATATTTAAATCTTGTAATTGTATTGCTTTTATCACATTTGGGAAAATCCTTGTAATATAATACACCCCCAAGGAACCAGGAGCAGCCACCCTGCAGCATTCAGGGAGCATTTGAGAGTCAAGGGACCTGCACATCAGCCCACAGTGGTGATGCCGCTCCAGGGTCACCTTCCTGTATTGCTCCTCTAGACTCCCAGCTGAAACTAGGTCAAACAAATTGTTCCAATAGGGCCCAGAAGAATGTTTTCTAGGGTTACCTACTCAAATAGTAATGTTTTTCCAACTCCTACATTTTGCATATTTAGTATTTTAAGTTACTGGAATATTTTGTCATCAACAGGTATTACAACCATTAGGAAACAATTGTAAAACAAAACCCTTGGGTGTACTTAAAAAATATGTAAATTGCTATTTAAAAATTAACTTTACTTTAGGATTAAATGGGGGAAAGTTGGATGAGCCTATAACCACAGATATATAATCATTTAAGTAATTTCCCATCTTTTATTCTTCATATTGTATGGTACAGAGAACTGATTGCCAAGCTTTACCCTTCTTTGTGAGTACATTCCAGCAATGAAACCCACTCAAAGGTCACATTTAGTTAAAACTATGCAAAACATTCTGATGACATGAGTATCAGACCTATATATGCACAGGAGTGCTTGTCTACATCCCGAAGCCTCTGTTGTAATTACAGGACATAGTTTTGTTGTCTAACCTTTCAACTTCCCCTGCTGTGCAAAAGGTGAGCATGTGTGCTCTGCTCTCGATTTACTCAGCAGAACCTACCAAAGACTATGCAGTGTTTGCAGAATCCCCTCTTTATGTGCCTCAACAACACCTCAAACATTTGATGGATGGCTCTAAAGAAACCTCATGGCCTCCAAATAAGCTTTAATGTAATTCCACTTCTTGTGTGATTTCTCTTTGTGACCCTGTGCAAGCAACAATCAGCAAGTTTCAGGAAAACAAGGTGCCAGGGTTCAAAAATCCCTAAGGTAGGAAAAAATAAAAATAAACACAGACTAGAGCGACATGACCCCATAACAGACCTAATCCATCCACTACCTTTGCAGAACATGCAGCATATTGCAGTCAAGAGGTGGCTTACAGCTATTTTATTGCAAGACAATCTTGAAGGGAGACATGCTCAGAACATGACACTTTGATGCAATTATGCTGAAATGCTCTACTCAGCATCATTGTGCCTGCAAGAGGGAAAAAATCACTTGGTATTGAAGCTGCTGTAATCCTGTGAGTGTTGCCTTCATTCCCAATGATCACTGTGATAAAAACAAAATTAAAAAAAATAAAACATCTCTTTATTTGGGGCATATTGACTGGATCCCAATTTAAGCCTGTATTATACTGTATATATATATATATATATATATACATAAACAAAGTCAGGTGCTAGAGCCTATTTATTTGACATGTACAAATGCATGAACTGTAAGTCTGTTACCCGCTTAGGTATGTTTTTTTAATCAATAACAAGTATTACACTTTTGAACTGCTGACTATGTCTGAAAAGAAAAAAAAAGCTAAAAACTTTAGGTTAAAGTTTGTTTTAATGTCTGATTTAACGTGTCTACACATTTAGTGCTGTGAACTGAAATTGTGGGATTCATGGGACTTTTGAAGACACTGTGGTGAAAGAAAAATCATTAAAAAAACGAAAAGAATAATGTCACGCATTTAAAAATAGTGATGTTGTAATAATGCAAGATGTGACAAAGAGCAACACAACAAGCAGGATTTGTTTAACCATGTGTATTGTCTATCTGGAGGTGGGCTCACGCAAGATGGTGAGAAGCAGGGAAATGATTGTGTTCACAGATTAAAGTTTTTCTTTTGTGGATGGACAAAAAAAGACTGTATGGAACTGGCGGATCATTGAACAGAACTGAGATCGTTCTTTCCATCTTCTCCCCAGTCCCATGAATGGCATTCTCCCCAGTTGCACCTAGCTCCTCTGGAAGCTAAAGCTCAAACCTGAGCAGACAGGATTTTAATGTAGGTTCCTAATTATGTCTGATTCAATTTACACTTCCCTTTTAAAGTGGGAAAGGTGAACCTGATAAAGCACTTGGGCTTAACTTGCCTCATCAGTTGGATTCAACCAGATTTCACATTAGTTCTCTGGAAAAGGGCATGGCTATTCCATGCATAGATTTATCCAAAGATTCCACTCTTTTCTCAAGTAATTGATGAACTGCAATCCATTCCATAATTTGATGAAAAATAATATGTAGCTTGGATGACTTAATTTAGGAATTACAATGCTGTATGCTTGTGTTGATGGATTTAATTTAAATCTGCAATAGCTGTTATTACACATAGAATGTTTATTTTCTGATCATATATCACCTTAAAAACCTAGATGAATAATTGCAACAGATGACGGCATATCAGACAGCATTGCAGGAGGATAATTGCTGGCTGTGAAGTCTTAGAACAATTGAACGCTTCCTCGGGAGACCGCGTCGTAAGCAGATCTGACGAAATCGCGGCCATCCTTTTGAAGCTGCTTTTGCCCCATTTATGAAATCTCGCTGCTTCGGAGTTGTGGATCAGGAGAGGGGGGCAAACTGGAAATGTCAGAGAGGAAGAAAGCGTGCTCCGGCCCTTCGGGGTCAATACACACATAATAGAGGAGAACTGCAGCCAACATACTGGCACACTCGCCTTGTTTGTATGCAGACAGGGGATGGATGTAAAAATTCATATGCCTGTGCTTGCATAATACTTTAAGACATCTTATTAATGCTAGATTACTAAATTATAATTGCATGCTTGGCCCCCCTCAAGTGAACTATAAATTGCACTTACATTTTTGTTCCCTCTTTTTGGCATAAAAAAATGACTCCTTCCTTTTGCCCTTTATCTCTTACATCTTCAATCCAATTTGCCAGCTGTAATTATTAAAGCGTGGCACTATTTGGAATTGTCAAATACAATTAACCTGAAAGACCTCAGCAGCACAGTTATGGACGATTTTCTCGCTGTTCTTATAAAAGTATGATTACTTACTAATCATTTCAATTTTGGGCAGGCTTTGTCCCTTTCTGTTCTGTTGTGCGGAGCTGTGACCATGTGTGTGTGACCGAGGTGGCAGTATCGGGACTCTGATGTCCAGTTCACTCGCAGGTCAAGATGAAACAGTGGCAGATTCCTCTTGCCGAGACAAGAGACGAACCCTCTGTCAGAGCTGAACAGCAGTTCAAATAACTGACACTGCGCTTCAAAATACAACTACACATTCCATCGTAATGCTATAGTTATTTCTGAAACATCCTCAAGGAATAATTATAGATAATGCAAGCCTCTCCCAAAACTAGGAAAGATAACCAACATCTAGATAAGTAAAACCAAGACTAAATTGACACAAAACATAAAGCTGTCCTTGTCGACACAATCACAAAGTGAGCTGGTGTTTTTGTTCAAGGCTAAGTGTCACAAGTAACTCCCGGAAAGAGACAGGGGGCTTAATGCATCAGCTCCATGTACCAAAGGGTGTATCTGAATAAGACATGAAAGGTACTTAAGCAAACATCAGTGGTCGATGACCTGAGATAAGAGCTGGTTGTAAATGATCAGAGCTTTCGAATGGAACACAGCACTGCAGATAGAAATGAGAGGTTGCAGATGTCTGTGGTCAAATGCATGAATTTTTTTGGTTAAGTTTGCATTTGTGTTCCAACAAAAATCCAACATTACGGGGAATACACAGTGTGATAAAGCAAAGCTCGATATGCCACTTCCAGCCATTGCTATATAAAGAAGATTACATTTAGGCTGCTCACATCACTTTAGACATTGTACTGACTAATGGGATGCACCTCGAAACATTGCCCAAGGACAAAATGAACTGCTGTGGGACCTCTCAATATCTAAATTTTATTATCTTTTACACAAGCAACTGCCATTTAAATTGAATCTACTAATCTACTATTACTACAACTAGTAGATTAGTCATCTATGACTGGTGATAACCAGTCATCTATGACTGATAACCAGTAATAGTTAAACTTCTTCGGCTTTCCTCCAGCATTAGCACATAGCGCTACATGCATACACAGTATATAGTGAGATAATGGAGGTGTTTGTAAGTTACCTCCCATTTCTGTATTTACCATTTATGTGTTGATATAAAAGATGCATTTCACTTGGGGGACCTTCAACTAAAAAGTTCAATGCATATCGCGTGAGAGTATTGTGTGTTTACGAAAACACAAGTGAGCCCTATCAAGTTAGACTTGAAAGTACAAATGGGGGATACAAGTCAAGCCGTACGTAAATCCAATCCAACCTCTTGGGGATTCAATTGTTTGCACTATCACATTGAAAAGGAAGAAAAGCATATTATCACTCTCATTTCCTACATCACGAGGGATCTGAACAGCTCATCTCCACATTGCAGCGAAAACTCAGCAAAAACGTTCCGTGCATTAATATCAGTCAGACCGTTAAATCTAGCCCACCATCCTGTTTTATGGCCGCAGACCCGTAACCCTGGTAAACAGCTCATTAAGCACACTCAGGTCTGCTTAAAGTCCAATTTGGAGAAGATTTCCCAAGATAAAAAGACTTTGGACTCGATCAAGGTCAATACACATGCACACAGCTGGTCTGAATAACAGGCGTGTTGCACAGGTCCACCTTCACAGTGTGTCCCAGTGGACAAACATCTCCTTTATGAGTTTTAGGGCGATTACTTTCTTTCATTTACACTGGCTGAAAGAAATCCATGTTCTGTGTTTGAACATGTGCAATGGCTAGCATGCAGCAAACTGGTTCTGAGACTGATTGCATCAGAGACACGATACTATATTTAAATGCAATGGGCACACGTAAAAATGTATGGTAATTTGCCAGACGGAAATTTTTCCATGCATCTACAGAAAATATCATTTTACAAGTTCATTAATATCAAATGCAGTTTAGATTGTGTTGCTAGGCAACCTCACGATCGATTTTACCTGATTCATTGAAGGCAATGTTGAAAATTGATGTAGCTCAGTCTGTTTTTTCTATCAAGAGGTCCATTCCTAATGTTAATATTTGCAATAACTTTCATGTTCATGTTAACTGGAGGTGTTCAATACAAGCTGATGTTTACACTATGATCACACATTTGTCTTGTTTTCGCAATCAAATATGCCATTGAAAGTGTATCCGAGATTTTAAAAAAAGATAAAAAAAATAGTGTAGGATTAATAGGAGGATTAAAAAAGATGAAGATAAGACATTCAATGCAAAATGCGAAGCGAAAAAACAGCAATTCATAACTAAGCAAAGATAACAGTGACATACACAGCACAATATAGAGAAAGAGAATGTTCTGTCAGTCCTATGTGGCAACACCATTCTGAATAGGTTCTAATCATCCAAACAGGCGATTTCTTCAGTGCAGCGAGCATTACAGCAATCAATATCGGATGAGATGGATGCTCGTATGATAATCTGGAGCTCAATTTTAATTTTAAATCAGATGTGGAAAGAGAAGGTACATCATAATTCGGATGGCAGTGAGGCACAGTTCTCTGACTCATGTTATGGATATTTATGTTATGGATTATGCAAAAGGAAAAACCTTGGATTGTTGGTATGAATTGGTGGGAGGACTGAAGATGAGCCAAGGAACAAGCTAACACTTCTTGGTTTTGTTCAGGATAAAGAGGCACATCTTGAAATTCTACATCACCTGATGTTCAGATTTAGCTGACATTTACAAATTATACCTATTGATCTCATACATATAAAGGAGGTGGTATTAAAACAAAAGTGCAATAATAAAGCAGAATATTTTAAATTTTAAATGTCAATAATAGTGACTGGAACAGCCATTGTGTCCTGTTAAACCCATAATATCCAAGCAGTTTTCGCACATCACAAATGTATCAGTGTCAAAAGACAATCTCTATAGAGGGTTTAAAGGATTATGAGAAACTGTAGGTTTCTCCTAACCCTTCCTAGCTTCAGTCACTTTACTTTAACTGTGATGGTTTGCATATTCGTAACCTCTGACAACAGACAATATGGACTGGAGCAATTCATAAGTTTGTTATGTGATTTTTAACATCATCTGAAGGAGGTTGCTCCAGGCAGAATTGAATTAGTGCATGGAAAATTAACTTGAACCTATGTGTTAACACTTACTGTATGTCTTCAATGAATGTAAAGAATTTAGCCAAACCAATCTGCACCTGCAGAGATGAATCATGACAAATTACGTTGGCATTATGCCGGGAAGGCTCAAGGCCTCGCATATACACCTAACTGACTGATGTTCCGCTTCAGAGGCGATGGTGTCAGTTTTCAGTAGCTCAGACAGACCAGAGAAATCTGACAGTCCTCCATTAACACGTGCTGCACCGCGCAGATGTTAGCAAGCAGCCAGAATGTTCGGGTTAGGACAACGGATGGGGATTACAAGAGAAACAACACAAGTACTGAATTACTGCATATTCAATAAAATAGCATGACAGTCATTACTGTAAAGACATTTTACAAAAGAGAAAATTGATGATTTAAATTTTAAAACTCCAAAAGCATGATCTCTAACAACCCCAATTCAGAGTTATTATGAGAATCAGGTGTGTTGCGATGGCAGAAATCGATGCGTCTAGCTGCAGAGTTTGCCATTCTTGCCCGCATTCCTGCTGCATCACATTGACAATCAATATCTGGAGGCTATAAATTCAGCAAACACACTCTGATGGATTATGATAAAGTTCTGATTCGCCTAACTTTAATTAAAATTAGTCTGGGGTTAGCGTACTAGTCTTACAAGGTTTACCATCCAGCTTGAGAACTTTCATCAGTCTCCATACTGTTCCTATTTGAAGGATGTAAACTGCTAATTGCGCTCCAAGTTTTGATGTGTGAAAGTGGGCCACTCATTTCAAATATATGGTCTTATGGACAGCTACTGTGGGCATCCCACAATGCATTTTACCTCAACCTATGACAACCATGGCAATGGCGGGAAGCACATCCATCAAAGTATGAACCACCAAGTACATGCTGGAGTTCACCTGCATAGAAATGACACTTGTTTCCATGTGTCCTCACAGGACAGAAAACTTGGCTGATCCCCATTAAAGACCACAGACTCTTTATTATATATGGTCAGTGTTTCAGAATGATTAAACAGCCTTTGTGTCGAAAAGTGACGTTAGAAAGTCTTTGTTTGAGCTTTGAAATCAAAAGTATCAATTATAGTTTCAGTGAAAAAATAAATCTGTCATGTCAAAGTTCTCACATAAAATCAGGGAATAAGAAGTTTATTTACGTATGTTGGCTCTGTCTTCTGTAAGATTATGTGTGTGCCTTTAGGGTGCAGGAACCAAAATAAACCAAGAACCAAACACAGCTTAGCAGCTTTTATTCTGACAGAAATTTGGACACAAAATCCTGCCCGTGCTGAAACACAGACAGGGAAACAAAAGCACTGATGTTCACACATTTTGAGCAGAAATGAACTCGAGCTGCTTTTACTGTAGCAAACAAGGATTGAAGCGATAATCGAAGGAGATTTTTGATTTATGACTGCTTTATCCATTTGTTTTTCCTTGAAAAAGCTGCAGGGGCAGACCTCAAAGGATAACAATAATAAATAAATCATGCTATAGGATTTGGGTAGCCTACCAACTCCTGAAAATTGGAGCAGTAATTGTGTAAAGGTCAGGGTTTTATAGTTTTACTTACACTTACAGAACCCTTTGCATGAACTTGCTAATCAGCTCAAAACAATTTGCCTATCAAAAGACTGGAGATCTGAAAGTTTGCCTTGGATTTCAGAGATCAGCAGTGGTGTGTCCAGTTAAACAATGTTGGAGTGAGGCCCTCCATTATAATCAGGCCCCCATGGTGCCAAACACAAGGGCTCTAAATCCCAAGATCAAAACGCTTTATCTTCAGATTTCCAGTCGAACTCCCAGCAAATCCTCTGCTTCTCCTTTCAACCCCCCGTCTGTGCTCATTTATTGACAACAAAGAATGCTGATTATTTAGCAAATGATAGCCTTTCATCAGTAACCCCGCTGGTGTGCACCTCACATGTGGTATATCAGTACCTAGGTGTGAGATAGTGCTGCAGATGGAGAGGAATGATGACAGCTTGAACGCGCATAAAATTAAAATCAAGTAGTTTATTGATAATATATACCACATACTACAACAGGCTCATCTAAGAAGTCTGTCTACTGTGAACCTAATATTTGCCCTTTTCACCAAGTGTGTTAGATTGAAATTGCTGCATTAAAAATGCTATCTCAGCGTATGGGCATCACCAAATCCCATATTGAACATCTACACAACTGAAAGCCGCTATGATATTGCTTATTGCATTGCTAATTGTAAAAAGCCATTTGAGTTCAACGAAAATACTAATTCATGGTATTTGTCCAGGTCTTAAAAATTTAATAAGAAAGTGTAAAATGAAAATATAATATTAATCAGTTTAGTTTTAGACCCCTCTTGTACATGTTAAATTATTGAAAGGCTTTGTTGTTGTTTCCAGAAAACCACATACCCATTTTAGCAAGAACCCCTTTTTTACAATAACTTTGTATTAAATGTTATGACTGCGTTTAGACCACGACTGCAAGGTTTTTTTAAATTGTTTTTTTCATTAAAAATCAGATTCATTTATTAGCTGCTATTACAATAATTATGAGGATATCACAAAAATCAGGGTTTTTCTTGGCATGAACAATCCTCAAATTGTTGCAGTTCACTCCTCTGTGCTGCTGCCAGAACCTACTCCTATGAGATCAGAAGTACTGTCAGAGAAAGGGGCTTTCACCTCATTGCTTGTCTACTCTTTTTCCTGGTGTGTGTATCCATATTGTCACTTAAACACATTCAGCTGTTTAAAAAAGAAATCTCCCTGCACATTGTATATGGAGAGGTTAATCATGTTTAACCAATGAACATGAAAAAAATAAATAAATACTGTCCCAGCTGCTCTGGTATCTGTCCCTCTTTCGTGGCCAACTGTGATACACACTGCAAACATTGCAGATGTCAAAGCTGTGTTCATTTTTTTCATCCTTATCTCCGCACGAGAGACCCTTAATCCCCAAAGACACATGAATGGAAATGTCACCAGTCATATGTGGCACCAAATAACCCATCAAATTCCTGACTAGTGCGAGAGAGAGAGAGAGATAAAGTGAAGTGAATTAATGTGACTGGCTGACTGGAGGAGAGAAGAAAACCCAAAATAACAGAAATATATACAAAACAAATAAGGTATGTTACATTTGGGACGTGACAGCTAGAAATTACATGTGCATCGTTATCGTCTTGAATTATTGATCATGTTTTCAATGCTGATGATAAAACTGAAGGGGTGAAAGAAATTTAGAAAAAAAGAAAATGGAGGAGATGCAGAAAGAGCTGTTGATAGTATCGCACTATCCATCACAAAAAAACACCTTTTCATCCGCAAATATAGCCAATTTTGTTTGGTAACTGCTCGATTGCGCACTGCTTTGAGTCTTTAAGGCTGTTTGAAGATCTCTGTGCAGTGGAAGTCAAGTGCGTTTAAAGTCGTTAAAATTGCATGATCGTGACATCCCCGCCTCTATAAGCATGTGTACGCACGTCGCTGTGGCCCATGCTTCATGACATTCAGTCAAAGACACACAGAGAACATCCACAGGGTCATGCAGAAGAAAATAAATAAATGAATGAAAATACAGAGTTGGAAGAAGCAATGCTGCTACTTACTGTATATTATGAGAAGAAAAAAAATCAGCGATCATGCTTATTTCAAAGTTTCTTCCAACATCAATGTACTTGTTTACCCTTGATTTCGCCAGTTCACAAGATTTATTTAATACATTTCAACAACAAGCTGTTTGCTGCCAAGCGCCAATTTAAAAAAAATAAAGTTAAAACCATACATTAGAGGCAACCACTTGATCGTTTTTATTTACAAATGGCATGTGGAATCTTTAGCAACAGCTTTTCAAATACAAAGAAAAATGGAAACAAAATTATTTGAAGAGAAGAAGAGCAGCACTCCGTTATTCAATACTTAAACCTGTCTCCACGTATATCTCTGGAGGTATGGTCTCATAGATCCCAAATGTCTCAGATGCTGTGCCCACATTGATGACACATCGGTTGAAATACTGAATAGGTTAATTTGAGTCAAATTCAAAGAAGCAGTGATGCACCAAGCCCAGAAGTGGTCAGTCGGTTATTTCACCCACACCAAAAACAAGAAATCCTAAAATCCTAAATGGCCGCACGGCAGGCTTGCTTCTTTTTGTTGCTTGTTTTTTGTCCACAACTGTTGGCAGAGTCATTAAAATGTCACCCAGTCGATTCCAGTGGCTCCTTTTTTTCATGAAGTTGACAGTGAATAAAAAGAAAGGGGCGCCAATCCCCGTAAGGGTTGTCCGTCTTTGTGGTTCCAAAAGTAGTGGCAGCCCAAGTTGGGAATTGCAACCATCAGTAAAAGCTTGGATGTTAATTAAAGAATGCAAATTTCATGTTTCTGGTCCAAGGCTGACACACTCTGGGCCTCCGGGGTCCACGGGGGGGACATACACAAAGGTTTTGAAGGCTTATAATACAAATATGGATGCACTCACGCAAAACTGAAGGTCCTAATCAGCCTCGCTCGCCCCCTTTGTTCGGTATGATAGAGATAAGAGTCAACCAAGTGGATGACCTTAAAGGGGTAAAACTCAGAGGGCTGATTATACAGAAGTTTCACATCCATAGAAATGTTTACCAATATGCACAGAGAAGGCACAAAGTGGGTCAGAACATTGGGGAAAGTTTGTAAAGGGGAACATGATCTGCATAAGAAGAGGGGTGAGAACACGCACCCACTAAATACAGAATGTAAGTGACATTAATATAGTTTTACTTCTTTGAAGCATATTCTAACATATTGGTGGTTTTCCACTTTTTTTTCTTTTTCTTTTGCTCGTGTTTTGTCCGACAGTGCACAAAATGCTCCAAATTCAGGATCTCAATCAATGCTTTCTGACTAAAAAAACTCTGCATTTCTCATTTTCTCATTCAATTCAAACACCATGTCTGATCATACCTGCGGTGATTAAACTTGAGAACACACCAGTATTGGTACTGCAGTATGCAGGTGAAAAAATAAGGAATTCAATGATATGAGTTCAAAAGCACAATTAAAAGTCTGTCTATCAATTATACTGAGGCGCGCCATCAATTTGAAGCGTTGCTTTTTGGCTGATAAACTTTGCATTTCTTCTATTTTCACCTGTATTCTTCGCTAGTCGATCCCGTCTGAGCATACCTGTGGTGATAAAACTTGAAAACATGCCAGCATTGGCAGCCTTCAAAGAGGATCCGATATCAGAGATTATTCAGACCTTTACACCTGAAACTTCAAACATTTAAATCAACATTTTCCAATAAGATACCTTTCGTCTAAAAGCAAGGCATATATTTGAAGATAGAATTGATAGTTTGAATAAATAAAAGACCCAAACAGTTGAGAAAAATACTTACTGGCATCTTGCCCACACACTCAACCGAAAACTATGAAGTTTTAGTAAGTAAAATTGGTCGATTGAACTCCAAATTTGTTAATTTTAAAATTTATGCTACCTCCATTTTTACTTACGGTGAAAACCGCTATTATTCCTTTACATACTCATCGTAAAGTAGAACACAGTAATTCTGTTCAGCTTCCATCCATTTTCTTTTAACTGACACTTATTTCTTATCAAGGTCACAGGAGATGCCAGGAATCAGCATCCCACAGACATCTGTGTGCACATACACCATCCACAGGTGATGTAAATAGGTATTAAAGTGAAACATGTCCTGATTACATCACTGAGAGGTCAATTAGATCTCTTTTCAGTGATTGAGGGTTAACGTTCATTTCAATATGGCGGACAGCTCTGAAAAAGTGTTGCTTTTTTTTAGCATGAAAGCTTTGGTAATATACGTGGCGAGACCTGCCGCTTACGCTTGAATGACCAGCTGAGACACCTCTCTTGCACTCATGGGTGTGCCTAGACGTCATTGAAACCATGAGGTGCAGCAGACAACTGTCACACCTTATGCCCTTCTTTGATTCCACTGAGTGTTTCTGAGTAGCATGGCATGTTTTGTTCTGTCCATTTCATTGAGGTCTTTCAGAACTACAGCCATGGCCTGCCTGTAGAAATGCCCAGTGGAAGCCTGTGATAAGATTTCTGGGACATGTGAAAATGCTCAACCATATTTTTTCTTTTTTAAATTCTGGAAACACCCACAGCAGCACCAACGAAAAGGGTGCAGTTGATTTAAACATATCTGTTTACAACTGTAATGTAATCCCTCAGGGATTGCAGCCTGAAGGTATTTCCCTTTGATGTGTTGCTTTTGCAACAGTACTCATGTATCTTCACGTCAGTGTTTCGTCATGCAGTTAGCCTTCCAGTCCAGAAATCCCATCCTATTTTTGTGTCTGTAGCTGGTACATGAATCGTTTTCTAGTCTCCAGAATGCAAAGCCTTCATCATTCTTCTTTATATTGTGGTACACTTGGCCAACTTAATTATTTGGGGATGAATCATGTTTCAAATATTAGACTACCCTTTTTGTAGGTCAGCAAGACTGCAAGCCAGTGGTAAGCTTTCAAGCTGAGTTTTCATGTCTTATTTATCACAGCTGTCCATCAGCTTGGTATCTAATCCATTTCTACCAACTTGAAATTCAAACACGAGTGCATATTATTTAAAGTTACCCCAGGCTACAAGATGAAGGTAGACATATGGCCTGATGTTGGCACAGTTTAAAGTGGGAGTGACAGTGTCACTTTATATGAAATTCTATATAGAATTATTATACAAATTTGGTCATCTAATGATGCTTTTCGACAGTTAACGGTCTTTATGGTTAATCATTACAATTGTCAACAGTGACAACATGGGTGAGGTCTATAGAAGGTGATCTGAAATCCTGTCTTGGACAGGAAGCACCAATATTACCTTCAGGATATTTTTGTTTAAAGTGCACTCACACCACAAATAAATGTAAAATATGTAGAAAGTCACCATCCAGTCTGTTGCTCACTGGTATTTTGTGTATATTCTCTTCCACTTACTTCTACTCTTGTGGTCATTGATGTTCCAGTCATCACCTTTGGTGTTTTAGGCGGTGGTGGACACCGTGTTTTTGTCAGCACAGAGATCTCCTGGTTAATAAAAAGTGAAAATGGGTCCCACAGACCCGAACACCACACAAGGGTTAACCTCATTTCGGGTTGCACTGTCTATCTTTATGTCAATGATTGTAGGCTTTATTATCTCTTATACAGTAGAACAAAAAAGACACGTTGCTGTCATGACATAAGTGACATCAATCTTCTTGCCAAGGATTGGCCACAATTGGCACCAAAAAGCACCTTGTACTGAATGAGAAACGTCCGTACTGTGTTATCACACCATCTGGGTATAAGATGAAAAGCACCATAACAGTGGTAGCAGGTACCTGATGTAACCAATGGCAGTGGAAAATGTGAGGAGGCCAGCCAGGCGTGGCATAGACCATACAGTCCAATGCAGGGAATGTGAGTGAGTAAGTAAATAAATAATAAAGTTTCAAAAATTCTTGCTGAGTTCTCAGTATTTTATGTTCTTCTATTGCTGTGTTCATATATTTTGGAGATATTTTAGTTTTCAGTTAAACTGTCTACCAAAGCATATTTCCCAACCTCCCTTTGTATGGCTGTCCATTATGACCACGCAACCCCCCCCTCCACACACACACACCCACCCAGTCAGACACAGAGTGCAAGCAGGGGCTCATAAATAATATGTGCACCCAGAGGAGGATGGTCCCTCGTCACACTGCTGTTTTCATGATAAAAGAAAACAAATCACCTCATCGTCTACCCCTCACTAATGTGTTGTTACACACTTCTGTGCTCCTGAGCCTGAATTCTGTGGGCCACACATTTTTTTTACGCTTGGTATTTCTCGCTGATGAAGCTAAAATCTTTGTACGACCATAAGCATGATAGACAAAAGCTGTATTTAATTTAATGGATCCCCCCGTCTCCTTTTGTCATATTTCTTAAAGCTTATACAGAGATTTCTTTCAAATGTTCTTCAAAGCGGATTAATCACTGCATAAAATGACACATATAATGTACCACAAGTAATCATCTTGCAATTTAAGTTTAAATCTCTGGGCAGCATGGATATTTTGATTTTATTGATTTCTCATTTTTAAAATGAATCATGAAGCATGAGCAGTCTAGTGATTGGGCATGTTGAACCTAACCTTCCACAATAAGGACACAAACTCACTAACTGCCAAATCCGAATTTGGGATCAAACTGTATGATTCATTCTTCTTTTGACCCATTTCCAAACTAAGAAGAAAAATATGTAACCTTATTTTCTCTCCTTTACACACTGTTGGGTCAGGCTATATCCTGAAGTCCAGATGTCCAGACAGCACCTGAACAAGCTAAATGTTACAAAGGAGAATGTGGAGTCAGTACATTATTTGAGCTCATTCATTGGGTTATTAATCACAACCAAAACAATCATAAGTTTTGATTAATACATTTTTTGGAACTAATGCATCTGTGTACAAAGTCTAGAGTACTAAAATAATAATGTGTAATGCCCTTTGTGGGCCTTTCAGCTTACACCATAACAACTGGCCCTATGTGTCAAAAAGTCATACATCATTTATGCTTGACAGTTAGATAAACCCTGAAAAATCTGCTAGCACTGTATGGCTCATTTCCTCCGAAACCAAAAGGTGAGGTGAGCTCCTGCATAATAGTCTTTGCCTGAATCAACCCATTGACCATGAAGAGCAGCCACCAGATTTAACTGCCCGTGAAGACAACATTCTGCAAGTTTATGACCCCTGACCTTTACTCCGTCTCTCTGGGTGCAAGGCTCGATGCCCATGCACTCTTAGATGCGTGAAGGTGTTAATGACTCCGCAGTCAACTGAGCCAACTGTATATTAGCCTTCATACTTGTGTGTGCCTGCTTGTATCAATCTTATAGGGGAAAGGGGGTGGTTGAGGGAGTGAGATGGGAGTGCGTGTTTATGATAATCCTTGCCTGCTCAATTATAAATCAGTCCAACTGTTGTGTACTCCTCGCTTGTATCCCAGGAGTTTTTCCCTTTGTTAATCATTCCCCGTTCTGTCTTTGTTCCAAATACCAAATGGTCAAACACTAATTAGGCCCTTCTGCGTTAGAGGCATCGAGAGGTGATCAGCACTCTGTGGAGGAGACAACCTGTTAGAGAGAATTTAGTCTGTATATCGTGCTCTATTGGTTGTGTTACATGACAAACGGGTCCTTGTAATAGTAAATTTGATATAAGAAAGCAGCAGTGGACATAATTCATGCTCAAGATCACACAAAGGCTTTTTGAGTCGGAAACAAGCTATAAGTTGACAAAATACACTAATGTTGTTTGATGTGCAAATAAAGTGTTTTGAAGGTCATATTGTTTGGAGGACATATTGTCTTTAGATTATGACTGATGCTCAGTATAAAGCAGTAAAATAAATTAATAAATTGGAGGGAAATATTTGCTGACCATGAAAATATGTAAACTATGGCTATTTATAACATAATGTTTAATAGGGCCATTTGCAGGGCTCGTCACAGTTCAGCATTATATCTGACCTTTGCTGGCATCTTTTTTTTTTTTTTGCTTTCATGCAGATGAGTCATTTGGAAATATGATTCATTCATTCTCATCTGACCACTCACCATGGTATCAGATAGGCTACTGAAACAGCACAAGGGGTAATGGAGAAAAACAGGAGGATGAGAAGGAAGAAATAACATCAAGAGTGGGAGAAGAAACAGCGGATATTAGCAAACCACTGATAAGAGGAGCCAAAGATGAAGAGGACAAACATGAACTCTGTGCCCATACAAACAAACAATTCTGCTTCACTTGGCTGTAGTGTACAAATCAATACTCATCTTTTTGACTATCGGCAAACCAAACTACATTCCTCTAGCAAATAGTGAGCTTACCTTCACCGAGGTCCCACAAGGAACCCCCTTGGTGACACCACCAAGTCTTCAGTACAAATGTGACCTTTAACTTCCTTCTAAGAGGCAGTCACATCCCCTTATTGGGCACTTGGGGAGCCTGTCCTGCTTTTCTTTGTGTCAGATGGCTATAGTGACCTTTATTTAAGCTAACATGGGATGTAGCCTTTCTGAAATCTTGAGGAGACTTTAAACTCGATTAGGTGTTTCAATAGATATTTAATTTTGAAGTCATGGTTCTCTTCTGATCACACACAGGCAAATATTTTGGGTATTTACTGCTATAAACTCAAGCAGTTGGGATCAAACATGTATTTTATCGTAGCTGCACCTGGAAAAGAATTGATGCCCCCACCTTGTGTAGGAAAATGTAAATGAAAATTGAGGGTTGACCAGATTTTTATTACACATCCCAAAGAACATTGATTGATTTAATTTGTTACATTTGATTTCATTTGTTAGGATGTCTTTTTCTTGTATTAGGTGTCAAGCTTTGGAGTCTTCGTATTCTGCACTAGCATGCTTCAACTCGATAGCGTTAGACCCTGTCTAGATCATAATTGGCCATTTTTGTCAGCCGTGCCATTAAGAATGTGTAATATGGGACTATCTGAGTGGCCCAGGGGTTTAAGGTCAGATCTTTCATACTATCTGCTTGGTAATAATGGCATGGAAAGCTGGAATAACTCCGATGATAAAGCCAAAGGTTAGTTTCTTTCTGCCTGGTGTTCAGGCACATACATCAATGCTCCCATACAAGCTAAAACTCCATGTACCAGCATGCAGAAATTACAGGGCCACTCTTCAAAGATCACACTTCTTAATCGTCACATATCTTTTTGTAGAAACAGCAATATTTCTGCAGCCGTGTCTGCTATATGAGGTCAAGAATACAGTGAAATAAGAAATGGATTTCAAATGGCTTGATTGTTCTTGGTATAAAAGCTTCCTGGCATGCAGCCCATGTGATTAATCCCTTTAGATGATAAAAAGAGATGTCAGTTCACTTGGGCTGCTTTTTGCTTCCTTATCACAGAGATTGTCTTATACATTGCCATAGGTAAAGAACTGCTGCTTTTATTGTTCACGGCAACTTATCTCAAAAAGCCGCCTCAGGCTGCCCCCACACAAGCTTTTCTATATGAACTATAGACTCCCAAATCCACCAAAGCTGGACTATTTTATAGTATATCAGGGGTAGAAGTCATGCGAAGGTGATAAAAAAGTAGTGAAATTGTGCTCTTCTGTTAGATTCCTCGCCTCTTTTCACATCGTAAATCTGCATAAACCACGGCAAACCTTGAAACCTTAAACTGTCTAGCATTCGGTATGATTTGGGATTATGTATCAAAAGACCTCATGCTGACGAAATAGACAGGTCTGACTGGAAATGATCCTTGCATATTTTTAGGGTTGCACTTTCTTTAAATTAGATAGGTTGTCTCAGGTTTTCAGCCTACTATATTGCATGCAACTACTTTATGCATTTGTAATAAAACTATTTTGTTTTCTGATAAATTCTTAAATTTATTTTGGAATACATGTTTGATTGGACTCAAGGTAGCAATACAATCTACCCTTTTGTAAAGTTAGGACTGGAATAGAGGTGATTTGATAACATCTGTATCACCAGAACTAGACAATCAGCTCTATTTAATCACCTCCACTAAACCATCAGGATATGTTGCAGGTTTGAATCCTGATAATTCTGGGAATTCTATAACCACCAATTTTCAAATGTATGAATTTTTTTGTCAGCCTCTTTTGCCAGGCATTACCTCACTACTGGGCAGTGACAGTGTGTCAATTTAATAAGGAGCCTGTATATTAAAATTGAAACAGCTCAGCAATATAGCTAACCTTTGACAGCATGGTCTCTTTTAGCCCATATTTCCAGAAGCACCTCGTGTGATATTAGTCAGGTAAATCTAACACCGAATGATTTTTGGAATAAACACTACTTGATACTTTCTTAACCTTGTCACAATGCTCATTGTGTGATCATTTTGTGAACATGTCCAATTATGCTTTACAATCTCCCACTTTGTGTGCTGTGATGTAAATTCCTCCAATGTTGGCCGTGTGCTCATTACCCCCAGGTAGCAGGAATTAATGAGCATTTCTGTGCTGCACCTGAGGATCATCACACAGCCCAGTCAAGTGGACAATTCTCCTCCAATTGGCAGTGCCCTTCTAGTTAGCTGCTCAACCCCCATGAGGCAGTAAACGGATTGTTTACAGCAGATAATTGACAACAAGCCAGTGGTATTCCACACCACCCCACAATCATTCCACCCAATGTTGTGAATGGATCTTCCATGTAGGGATTAACCTTAAACTATGACCCGAGGCCTTTTGCACCAAATAAAGGTGCCAGTTCCGTCATCATAAAACAATTGCACTAATTGCATGGTATTTTGTTTGTTTTGTTTTTATATTCCTAAATGTGCAATCATCATTGAACCATATACAATTACCAATTATTTATCAAACATAAGACATAGAACTTCAATCGTCTTTTCACCTATATTAGACCCTCTTATAAATGCTGCCTACTCGATGTGACAGAAACAAAGAAAACGGCCCTGAACAGAATGAATCGTAACATCTTGTTGGTGCGTTGGTCTTCACATGTGTGGTGAAGTGACAGGGAACCCAAGGGAAAAGTGACTCGAAGGCTCTGACTTTGCCAACAGGCAACTAATCCCCTCACAAAGCTCGGCTGACCTGAAGCTGACTGTCTGCAGCATTCACAGCTCAGGCAAAAACAAATGTGAGCATGCGCATGGACACACACGCACACACACACGCACACAAATGCACGCATGAATGCGCGCGCACACACACACACACACACTTCACTTCACAATCCATGTGCCCATTTTCAGGCACGGTGTAATCTTTGTACTGTAAGTGCACAGAAGCAATATGGATAAATTCTAACAACTGCCCAGCATGAACTATTTCATCATCATCATCATCATCATCATCATTATCATCATCAGATGGAAAAATTAAAAGCACATTCGGAAAAAATAATAAACAGAAATGCAATAATAGTGCCTTTACAATCTTTAGAAACCCATCAATGACGGTGAAAAAGAGAAGGAGAAGCAACAAATAATTACCCTCTTGCTCTTACCGGTAATTGTGTGCTAACTGGAGAAGAGACTCATTTTCCTGGTTTGTGCCAAATCGGACGTGGCCCTGTTGGCAAAAGCCCAGCTGGTGCACAACACAATGTCCAGAGATTTTCATGATATACCATTATGTCATATAAGTGCACTGGGAATTTTGTACCCTAAGAAGGTACCTGCATATTATGGATGAGAAATATTTTACCCTGATACATCCATATTGAGTTTACAAAATTCTTGTTCCATGACTGTGTATGGGTTTGCTTTGCTTTCCAAATGACTAGCAAATAGTGATCCAGAAGGTGCATCTTTTCAGTGGTTATTACGGTCAGTAAGAAAAAGCCATTTTTGAGATAAAGTACAAGGATCCACAGGCAGATGGTTTGTGAGTAAAAGACTATAGGTCATGCAGTTGATATGTCATAGTTATCTGCCAGGTACATCTGAGAGAATAGCAGTTAACTTTGAAAGCCCTTTCAGGACAAGAAAATAAGTATATAGATATAAGGAGAGGACTCTTTTGTTGACTCACTGTATGGATAATGTTATTTTCCAGACAGTCTAGCTGTTATAGTTTTCTGCTTGTATGCGTGTTGTTTTTTTTCTTTGTTTAGTTTTTCCAGCCAATATTAATGTTAACTCTGCATATATATACAGGTTTCCTACAAGTCTCTTTCTCCCTAAGTCTACAACGGGCTTCATTGCTAACAATTTTTTTGTCATGTTCACAGTCAGTTGAGAAACCGAGGACTTCTTGAGCAAACACTTCTTGAGACCGGTGCCTTCTTCTCTCCTGTGCTGGAATTTGACTTGCTCGAATGATGACAAGAGCCCACAGCATCGCGGCCTACCTTGGTTCCTTCTCTGCCTCTCTCCTCCGTGCTCGCGTCTGTACTTCGGAGACATTTCATCTGGGCAAATTAGTTCGCACAGTCCTCTCTAAGTTATCAGCACTCTAATAGCATTTTTACTATTTGCCTCATATGCTTGATGACTCTTTTCTGAGTATAATTCCTCCTTGACGGAGAGAGGAATTTTAAGATATGATTATCCCCAGCCCTTGGGTGACAAGGGATGCAGATTTTTTTTTCTTAATTTTTTTCAGAATATGTGTGATTTCTTGCCTGGATAATAATCTTAATGCCGATGCACTGCTAGCACATTAGCACTATATATGATTGACTAACTGGAGGGAAGCAAGGAAAGAAATTAGTGGATCTGAAAGGTATTTAAGAGAAAGTCTTGCAGAGTGCTGCAAGCATTTATGTGTCACCCCGCCTGGCAACAAGCTAGACTTCATGACCTTGATTAAAGAGTTCAACCGGTTTCTTCTCTGGAATGGCAGAGCAGCCCTTTGCAACAGAACCGTCCTCTGAACCAGCAATCACTGGGGCGCCACTAGCCAAACGATGGCCCTCAGCAAGATTTTTGAGGGAGCCCACCTCATCGACCATTTATTCATATAATATTTATAATAGTCATGATTATTATTAGTTTTATTAGCTATTATCATAATGCACCATCGTGAGGAAACCAAATCACTGATCAGACTCATATTATGGAACATATAAGTCTTCTATCAATTAATGTCAATAAATGCCCCATATACAGTGCATGTATTGCACGCAGGGTGGGGCAGCCCCGAACAGGCATTCTAAGATTCTAACCAGCACGCCCTTCTCAAAATGTGTCCTTTTTTCTGGTGAGCAGAATGGCATACATCTATTGACTGGCTTTTTTTTATGACAGTGGAATTAGAGGATAGATGGCTTTCCTACTGTATTACTTCCAACCAGAATAACCTCACACCGAGAATCCACATCATAAACATAAGCACACAAAACAAACATATTAAGCAGCAAAGGGAGTCCCATGAGAGTGCTGCTCTGCACACAGTGTTTACTTCCCCCCTCAATTATTGATTAGTTGCTTTCCTGTGTTATGAGAGGCCACCTTATATGAACAGGAAGACAGGTCTGCTCATAAAAACTGCAACAGGGTACCTTCTTTCAAACCAGCCTGCACAGTAATGACCCCTGGCCTCCCTCTGAAACAGAACACTTGCTTTCCTTGGCACTGTCTCACTCGGTTGCTCATCGTTACTGTGTTCTTTCACTACCTCTTATTTGTCTCATTTATACTTATATCCCTCTCCCCTTTCATTATCACATCCCCTCCTCCTTCACCTTGTCAAACTTCTCCGGTCCAGGGCCCCTTATTAAAGGGGACCGCAGACCGTGCTCAGCAAAATATTACCCACAAGCCATTGGTTAATGATAAATTATTAAGAAACACTTACAGTCCGAGTATCAAAAATGCTGCAGTAAGAAAATAATTCATGGCAAGGCCCTTGTTTTGTTAAAAGTGTGGCTCTAATTTTTAATTACTGTGAAAATAATTTTGAATCTCTCCTTTTTTAAAATTATATATATATACATATGGATGGATGCTCGAGACTTGAAACCTTAATGTATAGATGATAGCAGAGATTATAATGTTATTATAATGTTTTTCTGATACTGGTAGATCAGTAAATGCAGTAAAGAATGGCTGAAACTGGTATTACTTGAGACCTTTTGGAGAAGCTTCACAAGAGGATAACAGCCACATCCAGGACCTCTTCTAAAACAATCCAGGTTAGTAAAGCTACACGTCAAAACAGAGTTGCAACAGTTAAGACGCAAACATAAATGAACAGTGTGGATTCTGTATCAGAATTCAGGAACAGTCTGAGCCTCAGATCAATGTTTTTTCTCAGCCAGACAAAATAAGAGCAGATTAATGCAATGCAATCATGTTAAAATGAATACTATGCAAACACATTTGACATGTTAAGGTATACGTAATTTAATTTATTGATGTTTAAGGCATATTTGATTACCTTCTATGGTAGTTTGAAAATCAGTTCAGTGACAATGTAAGTCTGATTTCTCTCTGTAAAGCGTCAAATACACATGAGTAATTACAAAATTACACATACTTACCCCAAGTTTCCACAGCACTCATTAGTGTTGCATGACGGCCCGAGACAAGGCCATCGCATCTGATTTGTGGTCATCCTACGGAATCCACTCGTGTAGTGGGTGTTGTGAACGTCCCAGTGGCAATTTGCACCGAGCAGATTGTATCAGACAGGAAGTCCCTATACAAATTACACAGTAAATCCAGTCAATTTTCAAAACAAAACACCTCAGTCAGTCAACACAATTGAAATGTACAAGAACAGGAAAATATGGGCCAAGACGTTACATGTATATGAAACAAACATGATATATTGCTTTGTATATTAGAGTAACACAAATTGAGGAAAACTGAACAAAGATTTTATTGAGCATAAAGATTTTGGTACATGCATGGCAGTGCAAATGCAGAGAACATGTCAAATGTCAAGTAGAAATGTGAAGGTACATGTGACATTATTTAGTTTGTATGCTTATTTCACTGTAGTATTCACCTGTTACACCTTCACCTTTTCTACCACTTTTCTTCCCCAAATTAAGTGCAGATGTACTTTTGTGATAACCATTAATGTCAATTATCTATTCATATGATGGACATTGGCAGATATGTCCTAGACATATTCAAAGTTCAGCACCAAACAAAATAAATAACATATATATTTAAAAAATGCAATCAAATCCTCATCTATTATAGTTGTATCTTGTCTTCCCAGCCGTCCAGGGACTCCTGGTGATGGAGGATAAATGCAGGTAATGGTGATGCAGATGCCATCCCATCCTGTTGTGGAGGATGAGGTTTTACCATGAGTGGTCAGAAGAAAACTATGTCAACACTGAAAAGGCAAAGCAATGTAGTGACAGAAAATTGTCAAATGGTAATCCAAATTGAGAGTGGGGGGGCTGATTGGTGCTGCTGTTTTTGTCTTGCACCTGGCAGAATGAGTGTTAGAGGACAAGAAGCAATTTTTGCTTCTGTAGCCATTTGTCAAAGGTAACACACAAAAAGACTCCACATGCATCTTCTGCCTGTCTACCTGATCTGGCACTTTTTTGATGAGAGTTTAAGAGGAATATAGGAATTATCTTCCCGAAAAAGCCAAGCAGCCAGAGGCCATGATAAGTTGTATAAAAACAAAGTGAAATAATCACTAATCACAGACTTGCTTGAAGCCCTGGAAAAATATATTAAAGAAACATCACTATTTTACAAAGTATCTTCTTTAAGGGACATGTTAAACTGCTACATTTTATTTTGTCTCTTTGTGACGCAGTCCATGAGGGGTTAAAAAAAAGAGGAAACAAAAAGGTGGAGAATGTGAGGGATAATAAAGGTGGAGGGGCAAGAAACAAGGTGAGAGAATGTGAGATGTCGACAGAAACACCAGAAAGGCAGGGAAACGAAGAGAAGACAGAACACTGCAGGGCATTCCCAACTTAGACATGGCCATCATGAATGATTAAAGGCCGATTTCCCATTCCGACAAGCCTACCAATCTTTGCACAGTGTAATGGAAGCAAAGGCGAATCGCGCATGGAGCAGTGCATTTGCATTAAGCAATCACTTAAGAGATGTGTTTAAAGAGACAGAGAGGGCCCTGGAAAAGGAACAGTGGATGATAAAGGGTTTTATTTTACCATTACAGTCTGTTTAAAGTGGGGATATTACTTGTTTACCCAACTGCTGAGAGCAACTGTTTGAGGTCACCCTGTTTATATTCCTCCCACTGGAGGATAATCGGACACAAGGGAAGGTTATGATTCCCTTTTTGTAATTCCACATGAGTGCAAAGGTCTTGACCTCAGAAGTAAAGGTGAAAATTGCATCAATGAGCCAGTGAGGATAGAGACAGAAATGAATGACACACCCATGGAGATGGAAGTCATAAAGTCGTACATGAGCCACAAGCAGGTGTGCTTCTGTGGATTTCTAATTGCTTTCACATGTTTAAATTCAAGAGATGCAGCTGAAAAAGGAGACGTAATACGACATAGTCAAAAAGGTTGCGAGATGCCTTTGACCCTTGAGGTGATGTGTCAGCCTTTAATGCACGAGTGCTGCCGAGAGTTGATACCATCATTTTCTGAATACACAGATCTTCAGGTAAGAAAAAAAGGTTGGCATTTTTCTCATCTGTTACTATGCCTTTTTTGAGTGATCTGAAAGTTCAAGACTTCATTTCGACTCTTAAGTTTGAGGCGGACCCCCAAATGCCACAGAGCTGGGAAGCGGTGTGGGCATATCTCTGTAGCGGGAGTGATGGATTGTGTGAGATAGCTGGGGTTTTCATACAATGAAATGATTCAAATTAGTTAAACTCAAGCATGAGTCTAGGTACCCTTGAGCAAGGTACCAAACTCCAAATGCTGATATAGGGCCCTGTGATGA
Organism: Takifugu flavidus; assembly: GCF_003711565.1. Classification (NCBI taxonomy): domain Eukaryota; kingdom Metazoa; phylum Chordata; class Actinopteri; order Tetraodontiformes; family Tetraodontidae; genus Takifugu; species Takifugu flavidus. Next base: position 15,563,137 of record NC_079522.1, read on the forward strand.
ACTAATGACTCAATAACGGCTTACTCTGCCTTCACTAGTATACAGCTGAGATAGGCTCCAGCATCCATTGTAAGGGAAATAGCTGTCGAGAAGAAGAACTCAATGAAAAAATGACAATCTTGAAAAATTATCAGGTGATGAAGTCTTTTGTTTATTCAATATTTCCTCATTTTTAGGGAAAGTGACGTGGGTGTAAGAGTGAAAGTGACTCTTCCTCTTCCTCTCTCTGGCCTGTTACTAAATGTCACTCTGTATTCATGCCACAGAACAGTAGCAGGAATGCCTCATCGGCCTCATTCTACATCTTTATGGGCGCAACATGGCACGGTCACTGCGTGTAAGTGTTGCTTTTGCGACTGCTTGAAATGCTGAGAGGCGTGTTACACATTGTGGCAGCTCATGGATCACTGTGCTGAATGATGACACACCATGCCTTGACGGATCACTGAATGCCACCGAGTGCTGTAATATCCTAACCCATCTGGGTTTGCTATGCATGCACTTCTAAATCCCTGAAGTCCACGCCTCCCTTTTCCCGCCTGTCGCAATCCCTGTAGAGAAGTGACAGATTTGGTTGCTTATTTCTAGCAACTGTTAATGGACAGTTTTTGTAATTTTGTATAAACTCTCTGAATACCTTACCTGCTGATCCAGTCCCAACAGATTACTAATCACAGCGGTTTTATTCCACTTTGTTCCTATTGCAGCCTCCTAATGAGTGATGCGACAAGACTCAATCAATGTTATATTGTGTCCATGAGTTCAAGAGCAGGCTAAATACATCAGCACGCGTGGTGGCATGAGGATGGGATATTTTAATGCAGCATTAGTTCATTTATTGTTGCCATACTAATGTTGAAACACCCAGGATGGCCTTCTTTAAAACGGATTCAGCCAAAAGAGGAAAAAGTCACATATGTCTGTTTTACATTTGAGAAAGAGATGGCAGTTTGATAGTACAAAAATATTTTTACTGGTGACAAATTACTGTTTTGAGCTCTGGTACCAAAACTACTCAATGAGGAAAATAAAAGGAGCAAATATAGTGATGAGACCTGTGACAGATGAGTCCAAAGAAAAGAGGGTTCCCAGTGACACCACATGGGAAACAAAAAAAAGATAACTGAAGTGCAAACAGAGTACAGCCACTGGAACACCAAACCACCACCATAAATGCAGCACCCACAAAAAGGGAATCAAAGAATTACATTACAAACTGTATTGTGGAAAAAAACAACAGAAAAATTGGCCAAACTAAATATTATCAGAAATTAAAAAGAAAATAAAGAATACACCATAAATGACAATGAAATGAACACAACAATGGCAGAAGAGCAAAACTGAAGGTTGGTTCACACATACACACACACACACCCATACACACACAGGCATTGATGTGGCTGAACAACAAAAGAAATGATGCTGCGAGCCACAGCTTTGCCCAGGCAGCAATGGAAAGCAACACAAACACTCAGCCAGCTCTACAAACAGTCAAGAGCCAGTAAAGGCAATCAGAGGCCGAATCGCCGTGGTAAGGCAGTGTGGGTCCAGAGCAAAGCAATCACTCCAAAAGAACCCAGTTTGTATCTGGAAACAGTTCCATGTGAGGCAAAGCAGAGATGGTTACACAGTCATCTTTATCCCTACAATTACACTAAACAAACACAAACATGTACAACTCACAAATGGTTCGAGAAGAAGCTAAGACCAATGCACAACATACTGGTCAGGCAGTCCTGGTCCATGGGGAGCAGCATGCAGCCAGTAGCAACACCCAAGCATACCTATATCAGAAGCAATAACTAAAATTAGCACCGGATGGACAATATGAAAGAGATGTGCAGTCACTGGCAACAGCCCACCTGCCGCCATATGAAAACGGGAGTGAAGGACAGCAGGAAATCCAGCTTCCGGTAAGCAAGTTGGAGACAGGCGCTCTATGCCTGCCTATATTAAGCATCTCTGAGGCAAATGATTTCGGCCACAATACAGCTAAAACCAAGTAAGACTGAAAACTACATCCTGTTACAGATGGAAAAAATATACACACATTTGGTGTGACTCATGTTTTTGTCAGTGCCATCCTTGAAGGAGCTGTAAATAACACCCATGTTTGTGATGGCACAAAATCAGGGAGATTGTGGAGGGGGAAAGTGCCTTCTGCACCTTTATCTTTTGAGGTGAAAGAATCCCAGGTTGTCCAGGGAAGGGATTATGGAAACAATTCCCAAATAGTGCAAACACCTCAGAGTCATTCAGCCTGCATACAACACAATCTGAAAGGGACATATGCATATGTGTCTTGTGTGCCCATTGATTCGTGCTGAGATGCAAGATAACACTGACACACAGCTATTGCCTTCCTGTATGAGGCTAAATGTAGTGCAAGAAAACACATCTGCCTCACCTTTAATATCAGTGCTTTGAGACAAATACCCTAATAAGTATTTGGATTTGCACGGTCGCAGCCGTTGTGATTTCATCCACGCTTGGCAATTTGTAGTCATGCTTCCAAGTTAAGTGTGTTTGCTGTGTCCATCTGAAATACTGGCAAGCATGTCTACGTGCGTGTGTAGTCGGCCAGATCAACGACATTAACCTGGGGCTGATTCATATTGTCCTGCTAAGCTGGAAGCGTTCCTTATGACGCTGAAACCAGACAGATTTGTCATAATAGCACTGAGGCAGGCAGCCGGGGCCATATAGCAAGAATAGCCAGCTGAGCTCGGGAACTAATAAAGTACCTGAGAGACTGTGACTTATTTTTCTTTCTTTTTTGTGTTTACTGTGCCACTAATGGCAATCCTTCACAGCCCATGTATCCATCTACAGTAATATCATTGTATCTTCTTTACCGGCATGTGTTTTTTCCATCCCTAAACCCACTCCGCTAACTCTACTCCTCACTTCTCTTCTGCCTCTCACTTCTATCCCTCCTTCTCTCATGGGGAACAATATATATCAGAGCCCAGAAGAGCCCTGCTCCTCTAGTTGCCACAGCAACCAGGCTCATCACAGCAGTTACTGTGTCTCTCCCTCCTTCTTTCCTCCTTTTAGCCTTCTGTCCCCATTTTATTTCTCTTCCCCTTTCAGCCTCAGAGTTGAGCTTATTAAAACTGTAACTGGGCTAGGTGGCCATTTTTGGTGACTGACCTAAGACATCACATTATCTTAGATGTATGAGATCTCCCACTGCTTGAAAACCAAGGTATGTACATTGGCAGGTTGGGAATCAGTACTGAGGACCCACTTTTGAAAACATACTATATAATAAACAAATTATCTTACTTTCATTGTATAACAGGGTTTCCTCCTGACATTTTACATGAACTTCTAGAAAGTATTGTGCCTTTTGATCTTTGCAATTGAAAAAAAAATGACTGCGCTGAAGTACTTTACAATGGATTATTTAAACACTATCTTACAGTTTTTCCCCTATAAATTTTAAAGATCCTACATCCACAGAACATTTCAGAAAAGGTACTCAGTTTGGGATTCTGGACCATAAAGACATATGGAAAATTTGGGTATCTTCCACCTTTACAGAAGAAAGCTTGTGTTACCTTGATGACAAAAAAGTGATCATGAGGAGACACGACTGAATCTGTTTCCAAAAAAGTATTAAAGGCACTTTCAGGACCACTGTCCTTTAATTTGCTGCTTTGGACCAATTGTTTACTTTTAGACATTTCAGTTTAAAGCTAAACATAGCTTTTTTTTAAAGAGATGTTTCATGATGTCAATAATTTCAAAAACTTTCTTCTGATTCACTCCCTCAGACATGAACCTATGTTGGCATCCTGACTAATATTAATACTAATATTTCATTGGATATTCTGACATCTTCTGTTAGAAAAGTGATTGAGAAAAATTGGTAAAACTCTGAGCAGTGCATCTTTGGGGGGAAAAAAACAAACAAAAAAACTGCATACAGGAATGGTATAACCAACACCAAGTGGATGTTTGTGTCAGTTGAAAACAGAAGTGCATCTCCTGTTTTTGGTAAGATTGTCAATATGTTGCTTCCAGAGAGTCCCTGCTAATCTGATGGCAACTGAACCAGAAGAGCTGAACCAGAACTTCCCATTGTCAGCATAAACTTTAGAAGGTTGATTTGTGGTTTTACCCAAGTCTTTTCTTGCACATCGAGGTAATGTTTTGTAACTATTTCCCCTTCTCAAGTTAAAATGAAAGTAAGAAAATATGAAGTTGACTGCTTTGTTTAAATGCAATTTTTCACAGTTGAGCTAACAGTTTACAATTTATAGCTACCACCTTTCTGTTTCTTTATTTTCTTCAAAAATAAAGGTAAGTTATAAGAATTGTGTTATAGATCATTCAAAAGTGAGATAGTGTAGATAATAGTGGGGGACACGCTGAGAGGAATCTATTCATTCCAGTGCACATATTAAAATGCTTGTACCACACAGCCTAATTGCGAATACCTCTGGCTGATCTTGCTGCAGCAATCCGCCACCATACCGCATCCCTTGAACAACATCGCCCTCACACAATATGTTTTCTCCGTTGGCCTGTGGAACTGTCAATCTACAGTTAACAAAGCTGACCTAATTCTTGTTTACACTAAGCACTTCTGTTTAGACATCCTTGCTCTAACAGACACTAGTATTAAACTTCATAAAAATGCCAGTACTCTGCCAACTACACATTCTCCCATATTTCATGATCTTCTGGGCACGGTGGTGGGGCTCATTTCTAAATTTACTCTACTGTTTCCTTTTGCCTCTTTTAAATAGCATGCTTTTCCAGTGACACCTCCTCTATGGCGGTTGTTATCCACTGCTCACCTCAACAATAGGTCAATTTTACCTCAGAGATTGGCACACTACTGTCAACCATCCCTGAGCACAATTTTCCTTTGCTTGTCCTGGGGAATTTCACCATTCACTTAGGGAACCTCAGTATAGCTTTATTCATTCAGTTCAATGTGAAGCTCACTGGGCAGCCCACTGCACCATTATCCACGGTCTCTTTCTATCACAATCTCCACAATCTCTTTCCTACCTATAGACCCTGGTCTTTTACGCTCTGCCAACTTCCAGTGCATTCTTCCTTCTAGAGGTTTATGCTATCATTTATACTATCCAGAGATCATCCCTGGATAGCTTGTGTCCTCTATCCACCACGACTGCTCTGTCAGCCACATCCTTGGCTGGATGACACCCGCCAAATGCTGTGAACTGATCTCGGAGCCAAAATGGAGCAAATCTGCTGTGCCTAAAGCTCTTGAGAGCTAACAGACTCCACTGTCCTCATTGTCTTCCAGCATCATTGATGCAAAGAAGATACAGTATTTTACAACAAGTTAAACAACACACAAAATATTATACACCCATAAAACCTTGGTTAACCCATCTCCCCCTCTTCCTCCTGCTTTTAACTCATTCTTCATGGAAAAAGTTGGAGCCATCAGGTGTGAGTTTTCTATGAAGCCCACAAGTCCAAAGGGCAGCCATCCTACTGCATGCTCTCAGCCTTCTTACTCCTCCTTACTCCTAGCCCATATTTATTCACAGAAAGGGAGCTATCTAAATTCTTAACATGGCACTGCCAGATTACATACCCACTGGACCCCATCAAAACCAACCTCCTGCAAACAATAACTCCCACCATCACCCCAGTGATCACTGACATGATCAACTCTTCCATCTTCACCGGCACTTTTCCATCCACATCCAGAGAGGCTCAGGTGAGGCCCCTGCACCCTTCCTCAATCAAACTCAAGTGGGAAACTATCGTCTGGTCTCCCTTCCCCCATTGCTGTCAAAAATCACAGAGAGAGCGGTTTTGAAGCAAATCACTAAGTTTCTGTCAAGGAACCTCTACCTTGACCCGATCCAATCTTGATTCAAGAGAAAATTCTCCACAGAAACTACACTGGTGTCTATGATAGAAACATTCAAAACAGCCCAAGAAACTGCTCAATCTTTGTTTCTATTTTGCTTGACTAATAAGCAGCATGTAATACAGTCAACCATTGTATCCTTTTCTCTCATCTTTCTCAAAGAGCATCACTGGCAGTTTTCTGATTTGAATCTTACTTATCTTAGGTAATAGTGGCAAGCTCTCAGCTCCTCAGCAGCTCTTCACTGGGGTCCTCCAAGAATCTGTGCTGGGGTGGCTGCTCTTTGCAGTCACCCAATACATAACTTCAATGAGGCCAGTCATTCACTCGGATGATTATTCATACCACTGTTATGCAGCTGTCTCTTCACTGTACCTGCCATTTCCCCTGAATGAACCCCAAATCTCAGACACGATCGGAAATTCTCACTCGGACATAACCAACTGAGCCCCTGATTTTCCCAGCCAGCCAATCCATTCCTCACAACAATGACACCAACATTGGCATCATTTTGCTTGCTCCAACCAAGGTTGTTCGAAATCTTGGAATCATGATGGGTGAGCAGCTGACTTTTTCTGATGACATAGGTTTAGTTTCCCAGTTTTGCCTTGTTCAACAATAACAAAAATCAAAAAAATGTTCCTAAACCAGCATGCCATCCATTTGCTGGTACAAGCCATAGTAAATTTCTACGTTGACTTCTGCCTTCCAACGGGTGCACTGAAGTGTGTGGTGAAGCCATTTTGGATGAATATTGGGTCTTCAACCAACCAAAGCAGGCCCACGCCACCCTTGCTCTTGTTGGAGCTCCACTGGTCTGCAGCTGCCTGCATTATTTCAATTCACTTATGATGACCTCCAGAGTACTAGCTGGTCATACTCCCTGTTACTTGAATAATCTTCTTAAAGTCTATATGACCCCTTGTCCACTACATTGCACATGTGAGCATCATCTGGCAAAGCTGTCTATACAGCCACAGCAATCTAGACTATATTCATACCTTCATTTCTATCTCCATCAAAGCAGAGGCAACCCCTCTCCTTCAAAAACCTCTGGAAGAGCATCTGCTCTTCGAACAGCATTTGTCTTCCTCCTCCTAGCTTTTCTCATCTCCTCTCTCCTCTCCTGTTTGTAGACTTATTCACTCTCTCTCCTTAGCCCTGCACTGTTAGTTGATAGTTCCACACTTACTAGTTAGTTTTGGACTTTAGGTAGTATTTTATTCACATTAGTCTCACTTGCATAGAGGCACGAGCATGTCTTAATGTAAGTGGCCTTCAGCAAAAGCATCTGCTAAATGACTTCCAAACTCCTGTTCTGTTGTGTCGCAATCACCTTTCCAAACCTATAGCTGTTTTTTTTCCCCCCACATGTTTTTCCATTGGCCCACAGGCAATTAGATAACTTTATTCCTCAGAGAAAAGCAATTTATAATTACAATTTAAACTGTAATCCAGAACTGATTTTAAAAGTAAATGTGTAGGTTATACATTGAACTTTAACTGTTACAGTGTGAAGAGTATGATCATGTGGCTCAAGCTGTCAACAAACATCCATGTCTTCAAAATGGGCATCTTCTGCCAGAAGATGCCAGTCAATGGATCCTCTGAGTCAATACTTTTACCTCTTGACCAATTCCAAAAGATTGAAGAAGGCCAAAAAATAAGTGGATAATTTTTCAAAGTAGCATTACAACCTTTGACACTAGCATAGCTTTAGAACCCTTCACTAGTTGCCATACTTCCATTGCCACATCGTGCATGTAACTGTCTCGATTAACAAACAGTATGAGGCGTATTTTCTCCTCAGTCAGATTGGATCCAAGAGCTGATGTAGGGGCCCAATCCAAAACTTCAGATTGGATCAGGACAACAGCTAAATTTTTGCTTTATTTTTTTAACTTGAGTAGGTGACTGATAATGATGACACATTCACTAGATGAAAGTTTGTGTATTGATGATGAAAGATGGACGAGACATCATTGCCACATCAGTGGTCCTTGAGGAAAGCGTGATTCTGCCTGATCCGAAGAACATCCCAGATGCCATTGCCTTACAGAATGGCCTTCTTTCGCTCACCATAGACTAGGTGAAAGAACTAAGGTTCACATTTGAAGTCATTCTGAAGGTCCTGATCAGTGGAGAACAAAGTTTCTCACTTAAAACAGGATTTTAATTAGGACAAAATAGTGTCAGGTTCAAAAAAATACCCCAAAGAGTTTAATCAATTAACAAATTAAAGTCAAACAAAGCAGAAGTTTACACAACAAAGAGTTGTTTTTTTTTTAACTTAACTCAAAAGTTTAAGGCAGACCTTTCACTTTTTTTTCTTTTTAAGTTAAAAATACTAGATACATTTTACAGTGGATAGCTAACTTAGTGCATTACAAATACCCTAACTGGGCAGACACATGAGGCTAGAGGCACTCCATCACATTTTAGTGTTGAACATTTAAAAACCTGCTGCATCCTGCTGCTCCATTCACAATGACTACTCCTCCGTTCATTATGTATGTCACAATGCTTTTAAATGTTAAAGTCTTTTAATAGATTACATTTGAAAGATGCTATTTTGGCAAACCAAATCTTGACAATTGTTTATTCCCTCATAACGTCAAGCTTTTTATGTGAAACCACACCCACCAAAACTAATGGCTTCCTGAGTTCCAAATATCATTTGTTTTGGATGTTGTGGACATTGGTTTTCGGTCCAGATCTTTTGATTCTGCCATGCTTCCCTACTAAGCCATGGGGAGCTAAATAGAGGATATTGGCTGGGCATTTCCAATGACATCTTGTGAATTGGCTGGAATTAGGGGACCCTTGTTTTCTTGTTGAGAAAAAAATGAAGGCTATAAAACAGTTGTTTCCTCTGTTCTCAGGAGGATAGACACGGTCATCTTGCCCAGTTTCCATTTTTATGTCACCGAGCTCCAATATAAACAAAATGCAGGTGTCACGAGTTTTATAATATAGCAGTGATTTTTTTTTGATTAATACTTATTAAATGTATCTAACTTTATTTAAGATTCTTCCTATACAGAATTTCAAGTGGAAGGAAGACATGATGAAGGTCAAAGACAGAAATGTATTAAAGATGTCATCAAGTTAAATATACTGCAGTACCCCATTTGAAATCTTAATACTACAATTTTTGGGTTTCCATTTATACAAGGAAGAATGTCCACGTTATTTATTTATTTATTTTTATGTCTAAGAAATTGGGTCACAACTAATGTAATACCTTTAAAATGGCCGAGGGAGACTGTGGAGACCAGTAAAAGGTCTAAACTGAAAAATGAAAGCAAGGACAAACCTCCCATTTAGTCATTTAATACTGCTACACAGACACTTCTTGTTAAACAACCAGCCCACATAAAAAAGTGACTGTTAGTACACATCCAATCAGAACTGTTGCCTTGGGACTGAGAACAGTCTCTATCTGCATCCCTTTATTTTGTTTCCAACACCACCAACATACAAAGGAAATGTAATTTATTTAGTTCTTTTCTCAGGTCGTGTCCAATTCTTTCATTATTATTTTCACAGACACTCACACACGTCCACTCAACTGCTATTCAGGGAGAACTCGGTCGTATTTCAGAGGGTGACAAGGGCATGGCCGCTTTTTTCCCCCGCTTGTGAAAATTTATGTGGCATCATTATTTAACCTAATTTCACTGAAGACAAATGGAGGGCAACAGAGTTTTTTGGACCAGTGACGTCGAAATCCATTCCAGTGCCAGGAAAACATCTATCACATGATTGCGCACATGCCACAAATGCAGACACAGCCTGCACATTATGCAGGATCCTGCATGCATAAGAGATTAAGTTGAGGAGGCATGACATCTATATATGTATAAACGTACAGTATAGGTTTAATGTGTACACCTCTCACTCACACTGATGCATTCACTTTACGGTGATGTATAGACATGCTTACCAGCATGTCTTATCCCCACTGTCCTCACTCCTGTATATCTCTCTTACTTACTCTCTCTCTCACACACACACACACACATGCACGCCTTACCGTGCACAGCAACAGGACTGTTGTCCTCCATCTGTCAATGTTATTCATGAGGAAATGGAGATCTGGGCCATGAATGATGAGTTCTTTTCTATGAGTGGCCTGACCAACACCTCCAGGAAAACCGCCCAGCCTATTTATGCAAAAAAAAGGTACAAATAACATTCAGAGGCACAAAATTAAGAGCAAATAATTCTAACTGCTGAGTCTCACAGCTAGATGAGAACAGTACTTTTTTAAGCTAATTTCCTGCACTGAGTAGGACCGGTGACTAAGACTTGCTGCTCTTTCTGACAATGGAAGATAAAAGTAGATCTGCTGGCTTAAAGTTTCACCTTTCACATCAATGTCGAAAAACCCAATGCTGGATCAGCAATGAATCATTTCCTGACAATGAAAGAGTAAAAAAAAAAAATTGCATTCAATAAAAACACACATAAACAACACAAGCAAGCAAGCAAAAAAGTTGTTCGGATTTTTTTTCTTTTTTCAGGAAAAAAAAGGAATATTAAGGAAAATCTTGAACTGAATTAAATATTGATGATACCAATGGGCTTCGGAGCAGGTTACAACCTACTATTCTAGCAATGAGCTCTACTCGGCATCAAGCAGTGATATCGGAGTCCATGGAAGAACATGTGAACTTCACATAAATTAAGTCCAAACCTCAAATTCATAATTTTATGAAGTAAATTTGAGTGTTGGATTGAAGCTGCTGTAGTGTTGCAGTAGATATGATGCACTTGAGCACACGAGCAACAGTGAAGCCGTCTCATCTCTCACTATCCCAGGGTGCTTGTTGGATGGGATGACCAAGATGTTTGAGTTAAACAGCAGGAAGAAAAGCTGCCATGTTTCTGCCAAACACTCCATAGTAGGAGGATATCATCTTTCCCCTTGCTTTCAGCACTGATTTCTGCTCAAACCCACACACTCACACATAACCATTGCTCTATGCTCAGGACATTTAAGATACTATGTCACCAGGCACTTTGTTCCTCCCCCAACCTGGATGCTCACCAATATGTTTGGGGGGGAGGGCAATTATACTCACTGATGTGCTATTATGATGTTTGGCAATGATAAAACAGCACACGCCATTGTGTACATGTTTACACACAGAAAGACAATAGCCTGTGCTATGATGGATGTCCAGTTGCAAAGCTACTTCGAGCACAAAATCTTATCATGAGAGACACAAGATAACATAACCAGAGCTTTACTTGCAGCACACCAGGCTTGACTAAAGATGTTTACCATTTGACTCAATCATTTCTACCCAACAGGAATAAAAAGAGAAGGCTTTGCAAATGGTACTGTTAATATGTGGCTGAATCACAGTTTTGGTTTGTCCACTGTATATTAGTGGAAGAGCTGGGACTTTTCTCACAGAGCTCCTAACTTATTCTGAAAGGTGAAATTAACCAATCATATATAACTTAGACGTTGTTAAGAAATGTGCAGCCATCGTAATATTTTTCTGTGATGATGGAACTCAGCAAAAATAAATTCACCGCTTAAAAGTGTTTGAATGTTCACATGTTGATTATTATGCTGATTTGCTTATCTTTGTTTACTTATCATTCTGGTAATTAAGAGAAGACATTAGTGTACAAAGGGGAGAAGTATAAGAAAAACCCCAAGATTCAAGGAATTCTAAGATTTCTTAGAATGTCGACACAAAGAGCAACTTTTATTTTAGGATTCCTCGCAAATATGAGCCGAGGTATTTATGAATTTATTGCCTGACATCAGGAAGATGCTCTGCTATTAGTTGTGCAGCCCCTATCTTTCCTCCTATGTGGTTGCACACTTAGGAGTGCTTGAGGTTCAGTAATGCTGAACATACAGAAGTGAACAAATCATGGACAATCCTACAGCTATATAAAAGATTTCTGTCTTATGCCATAACTGATGTCCTTAAATTTTATTGAATTAAAATGCACTCAGGAGCATCTTTTAAGTCCCTGAGCAACACTTGTGCTATATTAACTGTAGACCTGCAGAAAAGTAAATCAGGACATCTCAGACACACCAATGGTTGTTTCAACAGACATTGTGGTTGAAGTTCCACTTTTTTATTGAGTGAAAATCACAAAATTGGAATTAAATCTTGTCCAATTTAAAAATAAAGCTATAATTACAACTGGACAGTCCTGTTATAATAAAATGTCAGGCAAAAAAAGAAAAACAAGTGTTAAGATAGAAACCCACGGTGACCTTGGATAATGGTTTCGGTCTTCTAGCCCCATCTTTGTGAAGCTTACCAGCTCTCAGGAATGGTTTACTTAGAGTTACATTTTCTGCCTTGTTCTGCAGTCTGACTCGGTGGCCATTTCAGGGTGAAATAGCAATTTCCACCTCATGATGCACAAATGTGATTGCTGTGACCTCCATCTCTGTCTGTATGGACAGAAAAAAAGAAAGCATTTTGCATTAAGAGAACCCATCAATCAGTTGAATAACTGCTGCTTTTGTGAAACTGTAAGTTAACTTTTTGGAAACACATATTTTGTCTATTGAGTTCATTTATATACATTTTTTTCAGCATGTTAGTGGTTATTTGCATCAGACCATGCATTATACACAGTCTTCATAAGAAAATTATATAAGCAGTTTTGTGGTGTTTTGATTTTTGTTGCCATCTCTCAAACACCTTGAAAATCAACAAGTATTCATGTTGTATTCTTACTAAGCTCTTTTTTACAAGGTGAAGACAAAAGCAGGGTCTGAGAGCAGGGATGTGCCTTGATATTTGATATTTAGTTAGCAGCAGCATAACATAAGTCAGTGCATTTTATGCGCAGAGGCAACGATGTTAGCATCTGCTTATTGGCAAGTTTGTGTAACTTCCTGGAGCTATTCATGAACTTGGGAAGAGTTGTTGGAGTACAGGTATGTGTACTGTGATGATATCCAGTTTGCCCCTTTGTAGGGCAACAGAGACGGGAGACGGGAGTGTCCACATAGCTGGTTCGGGCTGGGCCCCATGGATGTAGGCCCGGCCACCAGGCGCTCACCATCGAGCCCTAGCCCCAGGCCTGGCTCCAGGGTGGGGCCCCGGTAACCCTCCGGGCCGGGTACGCGGCTTCCCTTTTCGATGTTCCATGATGGGTCTTGTGAACCATTCTTTGTCTGACCTTTCACCTAGGACCAATCTGCCTTGAAAGACCCTACCAGGGGCAAACTGCCCTGGACACCATAGCTCCCAGGCTCATTAGGGTACGCAAACTCCTCCACCACAATAAGGTGATGGTTCACGGAGGAGCTCGGATAGGGTGAGAAGCTCAGACATCCGGGAGGAGCTCGGAGTAGAACCACTGCTTCTCCACATCGAGAGGAGTCAGCTGGGGTGGCTCGGGCATCTGGCTAGGATGCCTTCCGGACGCCTCCCTTTAGAGGTCTTCCGGACATGTCCCACCGGGAGGCGGCCTCGTGGCCGGGCCAGGACTAGGTAGAGAGATTACATCTCTCACCTGGCTTGGGAGTGGCTGGGGGTCCCCCCTGAGGAGCTGATGGAAGTGGCCGGGGAGATGGCTGTCTGGGCATCCCTCCTGGAGCTGCTGCCCCCGCGACCCGGATCCGGATGGACGGGAGAAAACGGAACGGTTTTCTACAAGACAAGCTCAAGTCTTCCTGCTACCTCTAGATTGACTTCAGGCCCATTTTAAAATTTCTCCATGCTCAAAGTCTAGGGTAAAATCATATGCCATTGCTTCAAAGGTCTATGAGTGTCAGTGTAAATGACAACGCCTCCTTCATCTTTTACTCTTTCATAGTTGCTAACCTGAGATGTCACGGTAGGACAGTAAGTCACCTGTAGAAAGAGAATATCCAGATCCAAAGTGTTCGCGTCCATCAAGGAACAATTCCATCACGAGAAAATAACTTTTACTGGAAACATAGAGTCAAGTAAGTCGAGACAATCGCCACCAAGAAATTTAGTCCGTGATTTCATGAACATCTCTTCTATATATACAGTTTTAAGTTTCCCGACATATGTCAGGGATTTATCATTTTTCATGCCCTCAACAACAACCCTTGCTTGATTCAGCAAAAAAGACAATCTTTCTCTTCTGATCTGGCTACAGCCATACAGGAAGGCAAAATAAATAATTTTCTTTTCCTTTAAGATGTCATTCTTTGAGTTAAAGTCAGCCTTAGGGAGAATGACTTCGCTTTGAAAGTGCTTTCGGAGCAGTTAGAAACTCGTTGCAATCACTCCCAATACATCATTTTGGTGTCACTTCCACATAATCTTGTGTCACAGGAGAGATGAAAACGCCATGAGCGGTTGACTGATACCTGCCGAGATCGTTACCCTGGCAGCTGCTGGAAAAGAAAATACGAGAAACATGGCAGCATGACTAATGTCAAACAGGGTCATAGTGTACAAACCAAAATAGAGATGCTTTCCTGATCTTATGTCCAATCAAGCACACCCAAATTTATACTTAGGATCACCGGCATCCATGAGACTCATCAGGGTCTGGTTTTGAAAGTAATCCAGGCATTTGACTGATACATATCCAGATTTTTTCAAATGGCCCAATCTCCCTGACAAATGAGGACAGCCTGCAGTTGCAATGACACTTCATCTCTGCAAGCATCATTACTCTCAGCTCGTCACAAAGCAAAGCCATTTATGCGTCTCAATAATTCATGCAGGTAGTCACAAATCTGAATAAAAAATGGATTACAACTACATCCACTGTCAATGGAAGGGTGCAATCTTCCTCGAGACAGGAGATGATTGCATATTATCTCGATATTGAAATGTACTTGTCATCCACTAAACATCTTGAGTGAATGTCTTTATAGAGTCCAGTTTTGATCCCTCATCTTTTTAATGTATATAACAGTACTTGTGATCTGATTATTACGCATGGCCAACTTACAGGGTCATCTTTCCTGGAGGACCAATATTGTGGCTGTCATATGTGCCTGTGTTTACTTTATTAGGATAGCATGTGACTATGTATGTCACTGAACTGAACTAATATTAATGATATTCTAATATTCATGTAAAACAACATATTTCTCTGTGAAAAGCTCCAGGAAAGCTTTACATTGACATTCATAGTCTGTCATTGATGTATTTTTACCCGGTTTTGCTTTTCAAGAGTTAAAAAAGGTTAAAAATGATCAGACAAGACACATCCTGGCTAATATCTTTATATTCAAAAACACTCTGTTCGTCATATTTTCTTCAATAAATATTAATTTTACGCAATTCTTTTTATTGATCTTCATTTTTAAGTAACGTGTGTGGTTCAAAACTCAAGTATTGAGATTTTAAACATGCACATATATTTCTAACTTTCATGTAAAAGTTGAACAGCAGATTGAATCAGGTTGAACAGTATGTCACAGCTGTGTCCTGCATTGAAGAAAAAACAAAGCAAAATGAAGTATGTTTAAGTATGAAGTGTACTGTATTTGAATGAAATGGAGTTTCACATCTTTTTATTTATGTTTCTGTTTGTATTACTTACTTGATTTTTATTTCATTTTTCAAATAATTATATGTTGTCTTGTAGTTATCTATTTTTGTCAAATTTGATTCTTCTGTTGATTTTAAATTTGATTTGAAAAAAAACTATCTATACAAGTGCACAAGTTAGCACCTTCATATGCAACATGGTCCGTATCGGTTTCAGGGTTCAGTTTAGACACTGCAACGGACAACATTCTCATTCTCAGATACCTATAATAAATCACCTTTGAAATGCTTTGGATTGAATTATTAAAAGTGTTTGGTTTGATATCCCATTTGCCATGTAACTGAAATGAGCCCACACAAGGCCATGTGACAAGCTTCATTTTTTTTTACTTTAAATGATTAGTGAATGAATTTAGATCACCTTGGCCAAAAATATTAAAGTAAAGAAATAATAAGTCAGTAAAGTGACAACCGGGGACTAACCTATTCCTATCCATATTCTTAAACATCTTGTCTCAGTCGGGCCTCTTTGCCCTGGTCAATCTGTCATATCCCATTTATCTTTTCTCCCAACTCTGTTAATTACATCACCTTACAGCTGTGTTCAAAGTCAGGACATTATTCAGGCATTTCAGTGTATTTGAGAGGTGAGCAGATATCAAGGTGTGCGCAACAAGCATTTTTATCAAGCTGTTTAAATTTAAGATTCGAACAATAAATGATTCCCTCGGATGTGAGCACATTCATGTCAGTCTCTGAAACTTTGAATTATTTTCCTTTTTCTCAGGATCTATCCATCCATCATCCACCAAAATATGATGGTTTTATTCACTCTTACTTTTGGATTTATCACGTTGGCCTATTTATTCTGTGTGTTTCTGGTGTACACATGGCACTGCTCTAATGACCTTTAAAGTTTATCTTCAACTAAATTGTGAAACGTCATTGCTTGAGAACAAATCCAAAGTACAGTTCCATACCATCCTCATTTCTGTAGCTTTTTTATTTATTTTGACGGGCTAGTGTTGCAAAATCAGTGAAATACAAGGACCATGTCAGTGGTGAAAGGGCCTGATTGCTTATTATTAGGGAGCATTCTTCTACCAGGATGTGGTGCACTAAAATGGTAGCCTATGTGAAGCAGCAGTAAATCAAGCACTTCTCAAAAAGTTGGATGCTTTTGTGATGTACCATTATTGTAAAGAACCCACATACTTGGAATTATGCTAATCACACTGAATGCTTAAAAAGTCCCATTTGAAAATAGTGTAGCAGTCATATATCAGATCATAATGATACACAATGCTATTTAGCCACCATGATTCTGGCTTCATACTGTTGAATGGTGCACTATCAATCAGACATGTGTCAGGCAATATTGATAGCACCTTTATCTTCAGCTGTGGTATATATGACATTGACTTTTTAACATATACCCAAAAATGCCAGGAGGTGGGAAAAAAGCATAATAATCCCACAGTGAATAAATGGAGCTTAATTTGACTCCATCATTGCTCCAGAAAGACAAGTTTGAGGCGTCAGTTGTGGCTTGGCATTGCATAATGATACCAGGAGATGGTTAATCCAAGAAAAAAAAGAAGCGGTTCGACCTTTACAATATTTCAGTAAAGCCTTTTTGCAGCCAGAAACCTTCTATTGGGGTGATAACCTTCATGTTCACATACAAGAAAATAAAAAGCAATTTCAATGCAAATGTATGTCACATGATGACTTTGACCACAAACTCATGATGCATGGTTTGGAAAGTTACAAGTTGATGGAACAATAAGGCATAATTGCGTCTTGCATGTTTGGGGGCTACCACGAGAGATTTTGATTGAAAACTATCCAGGAGGTAAATGGTGATAAATTGTGACGGCTGGTAACCAGAAACAATAATATAAGAGTAAACAGGCAACAAAGCTGAGGGAGTCCCACACCTACCGCTGGACAAGTGTTAAAATTAAATAGTTTTCATGGCAATCACATCAGTCATCAGTTTCATTCCAGGGTTCCCGCAGAGATTGAATATGGGGCTGCAACACACTTTGACCTTTCTACAGACAACAAACTTGTTTGTTAACAATGCAGCCAAACCACTAAAAATGAACAGTCTGCAGCAGGAATGAATCAGATCATAGCTCTAAAAAAGCAGATTATCGAAGCTGCCCTACATTTTTAGAATCTTTTTTTTCCCCAAGAGACAGAGAACCCATCATCCCCATTTATTTAATATATCCTGAGTAAATGCAATTTCATCCACATTAAATATGAGTTAATAGGTAAGCGTGGGAGTTGATATTTTGTTTTGTCTATTGCTTTTATTTGTTTTATTTTCTTTTATGGTTTTTCTCTCTTCTTTCTATGATTATCAGCTGTTATAATTCTATTTCAATTTTGGAAAATCAAAAGGTGTTGGTGTAACAGGGTGTGTAACAGAAAAGTTGACTTCATCCTGCTCCTTTTTCAAACATGAACACTTGCATGGCCAGTGGAAAGACTGCTGTTGTTTTGTCATTTTGTTATATTGCTATTTTTAATTTAGCTATTTTTTATAGTAACATGTTCAAAAAGAAGTTTTACTTAAAATCTAAAAAAGAGCTGGCTGCCACAATAAAGTTATTGGCTTTACACTCTAAATGAACCAAAATAAAAGACTGAAAACCAAGAGTTCAAATGGTCAGTTCTAAAATCCCCTGTATTTATACCTCAGAACAGTAGGATTACAGGAAGAATGCACTCTAAGCACAAAGTAACAGTACAAAGACAACTGCACGTAGACAATAGTAGCATGTGCACAACAATGAATATAATAATGTAACATGATTTTCCGTGATTTATGATTCTCCATTTCCACAAACCAAAAAAGCTTCATTGTTCCCAACATTCCTCCTAAATCTGCTTTCACACATGTGCTGTAATCCCGACTTAATCGGGATTTGTGAACACAATTGCCTACATGTTGGATTGTTCCAAGGATTCGATGCCAAGGCATTTGGTCATGTATGAGCTCCTGCGACAGTGACAAGACCCTCATTCAAACCATTTGGGCTGTCTTGAACACAATCCATCCCCTCAGTCTTAGATGCAGCATGGTGAAATTATTATTATTTTTTTAAATCATGTGTAAATGATAAAGGACTAATTGTCTTAGCCACTTGATTCATTTTTGGGGTCATAAGGAGGACACACAATAGGCAAAAGCAGGTCCACCAATGGATGAGTTGCCTGTTCATCACAGGGTCCTATATGAACAATTGTGTGTTTGGCACCTTGCTCAAGGGTACCTTGACAGCACTTTGAAACCTTCCCCTACTACGAGAACACCTTCCATGTTTTGTCTGCATTGGGGCTTGAACTGAGAACCCTCTGCTTCTGAGCCCAGTCCCCAACAGACAGAGCTATCATCGCCAGTTATAAATATACCATGTGATATTAAATCACACTATTTGAGCAAGCAGATATTCCTTCAATTAAGTTATTTACCATATTTTCGCGACCATAAAGTGCACCGGATTATATGCGCGGGCATCCTAAAACATACTGGTAATCTAGCTTAAAACATGCATGCTAGTGTGTATTTAGCAATTTACTCACGTACATCATCTTCTGGATCCAAAATGAATGAAATAAATCTAAAATGGCTTTTGCAAAAGCCAAAAAGCATTTATAGATTTTGGAACTCGGTGAACACATAAGGTACACCATCCATTTTGGAGAAAATTTAAGACTTTTAAGTGCACCTAATGGTCGCGAAAATACGTTCTGTTCCAGTGACCTTTTCTTTTTAAGATTGTTTCATTTTTATTCTTGTTGCGTAAATTAATGTATACTTGCATTGTTTTTCCTGTTCACAGGGCCAGTAACTGATTATGTGAAAAATCGTAAAATAATCTACACACCTTTCATTTCTGCAACTCCATCAGGTATTAAAAAATACTTTCACTATGGTTTGGAAAAAAATATCTAAAATTTACACCAGAATTTCAGAGCATCATAGAGGTTTAAAAAAATAAATAAATAAAATTTGAACTGATATGTCTAGTTGAGCCTTAATGCATTTAAAAATTAAATTATATGTTATAGTAAGGTGCTGTTGAAGAATGATAAATGTTGATAATGCTGATCTTAAGGAACAGAAACAAGTGGAATGCTCGCAATGTGTCTAGTTCTGCAATAATGTTATAATCTGATGTGAAAAAGAAAAAGATTCCTCTTATGCACTGTGTATCTGTGCAAGGACACAAACATCAGATGCACTAAATCCAAAGTGGCAATGGGAAAACACATTGAAACACACCTGGATACAAAACCACACTCTTCAAGATGTTGCGTGTCCAACGTTTTTTGGGGTACTTTTTTGCCTTAACAATGTGAGTCAGCTTCGCTTCATTCATATTTATTACAAACCCTGACTTCTCACTGTTTTGTTTGAAAGACTTAGACTAGAAGGATCTTTTTGAATTGTAATTATTATGAAAATATCCTATCAAAATGATATATAACGCAGACCGGGGGCAGCTTAGAGGTGGCCAATATTTCACTGAGAGTAACATATCTTCTATGCAAAGAAAATAAATTACCTAAAAGTGGCAGTTGGAAACATGCATGCGTAGAGGGTTGTGGATATTCTCTACTCACAAGTAGCTCCGCACATTTATTGCATTTTTTTCCCTTTTTCCCCCCTCAAATGAAAATGCTAGCAATCAAATATGGGATGGAAAAGGACACAGGGCAATATTCCAGAGGGGTAATGAAAGCTCAAAGTAAGCAGGCCTGGTTGTGATATTATATTCAATATTTATTCTTTAAACAGCCGTTTTGGTTTTTGCATTTCCAGTGTAAAAGACAAATGGCCTCAAAACATAAAATAGCTACCTGTCTACATTACAAAAGATATCAGATTCAAAATTAGGGCCTGAAAATTGTAAAATGGTGTCGTTTTCTTATCCTATTCTTTTCTCTTGGCCCGCCAGCAGGTCACGAGACTTCTAACGGCCAATTTCGATGGAAACTTTCAGAAGTACATTCTCATTGACTATCAGAAGAAAGGCTGCACATTTTCCTGATATTGTCATTTAAGACTAACTGCAGAAGCAGATGTTGATGATGATAATATTGTCATATGTCATCGACCTACGTGTCATTTTTTTTTACTGCTTTCTGGTCGTTTCTTCTCTTTCTTCCCTGAGCACCTTTTTGACATGACATTAACATGACATGACATTCATTGCGACCTGTTGAGTGGTGACTGTCACCGGCTAGCTGCTGTGTGTCAACAACGTCAGTGGAGGCCTTGTTCGGCCAGGCTGTGCAAAGAGAGGTGCAACAACAAACTTTAGTATACTTGATAGGATTGGATTTGATGGGATTCTTGTCATACAAAAATACAATATATAATGTAGTATTTGTAGTAAACTGTTAGTTATAAAAATAAATAGACTCAGCGTGCCCCAAATGGATCATCAGCACTCTTAGCATTTTCCTAGCCTGTCTATGCTTTGGGTCAGCTCGGTATGTATGCTATGGCATTTATTGAATTGAATTCATCTTCATTTACATAGCATTTGTTAAAATTAGAAATTGTCTGTAGGTGCTTTGCAAAAACTCAGGGCCTGACCCCCAATAAGCAAAAGTGTTAAGGAAAAACTTTGTTTTACGTCTCTCAGGACCGCACTCATATGGAGTGTGGCCCCCTCGGCTGATGATGATCATCAGCCGAGGGGGCCATCCATCCATCCAACAAAAAAACAATATTAAATGTATTCGAGTGCCCCAGGTCTTACATATACTCTTCTTAAACAAGGGAATGTAGTTGTGGGGAAAAATGAGAGACAGGTTAAAATGTAGCTCTCACCTTCACTCATTTACCGGTATAAGTGTTTTAAGTAAAAATACAATGTTCTTTAACAAATCAAACCAGATGCCAAACTACACAAATGATCAGTTAGAGATGCACTTCTTAACCCTCTTACTAAATTGTTTTTAACAAAAAAACTCTACATTGTCTTGGAACATCTGATTTTATGAGTAATAACATAACAGTTTTAGTGGAATTCAATTTCAGTAGATTGATAAGGTGAAATATATTCTTATCTGCTTGTGACAAAATATTGAACAAATAAATGCATTACAAACTTGTGCAAATGCTTATCCGCACCTCCATATGGCAACACAAACTTTAGCTGCTAGCTTGAGTATGTTGCAGTTAGCTTGGGGAAAACAAAATCAAAACAAAATGCTATTTATTCGACATAAAACTTAATAGGAATGTGTGTCCAAGCCTTTGAGTACTGAGCCTGATATTCTCAGTTTGGGACTCAGAAAGCACACGTGTAAACAATTTCACAAAGAACTCAGGTGAGTGACACAGCCGTCTACTCTGGTGTTTCCCAAGATCTTTTTCTATCTCTGCAAACGCTGCAAAAACAAAGAAAATATTTTGTGAAGCTTAAAAAAGTCATAGGGTGCATTTATCCATCTGTTCATTGTGGAACTGTATCTGCCAACTGGGGGCAAACAGTGTGTATTATAACATGTTCTTATAGTCTGTGTGCACACAAACACAATGCCGGTAATGAACACATAAACAGAGACCAATTTTAGAGCTTAAAAATTCAAAAGCACATATCAAGAAGCCCGAAAGAATTACTTGCCCTCTCCTACAACAGCTGTAACCATTTCACACCTGGGATGACAAACTATTCAGATGAGGTGCAAAATAGATGATGATAGCAAACTTTATGATAAAAAGACTGAGTTAACTAGCTATAGCAGACCTAGTTCACCTGTAAAGTGGAGAGAATGTAGCAAAATATCATCACGTATCATTTATGAAATAGAATAACTGCTGAGTGTTTTAACAAGTTTTGACTTATATGAGTTGCTAATGCTAGAATCATATCAAAGGTCCAAACGCTATCAGCTTACCTCCAGATACCTTAGCACAAGGGAAATGTGGGTGTAACCCAGAAGGCGTAGTCCATGCCAGAGCCAGGTAAAACCCACCATTCACATGGTTGAATTCACAAGCAAAAAGTTCAGATTTGCGAGCACATATTTTAGTATTGAAAAATATCTGCATTTCAACATTAGCATTCAAATTAAAATTCACCAGTTATGAACTATTTACAGTCATAGCTCATTTTCAACTTCAAACAATGGCATATTCCAATGTGACTGTTCGTGATCAAGCATAAAGTGAGCGCGGGCAAGTCAAGCCAACGGAAAAAAGCCATAAAATGAAATGTCAAAACTGTTTTCAATGAAAAATAGATCCAAATTTTTGCAGTAGCAGTGGGGATGTGACTATTTTTTTTGTCCAGTGGAAAGAAAAGGCAGTTTATTCAATCTGCAAAGAAACAGGGTGGTGTTCAAAGAATTTAACATTTACCATCACTCTGAAACCAGCCATGGAGGGCAGTTTGCCAGCTTGCTGGGCCAAGTGAGGCGAGACAAGGTGAATAGGCTAAAAAGTGGATTTGCTGCCCAGCAGAGTGCAATGTTATGCCAAATACAGATCAACCTGATAGCAAGCTGTTGAAAGTCATTCAGTGATGGGGAGTTTGCTAAGAACTGTTTGATTTACTGTTGTGGTAGAGATGTGTCTGGATGAAAAAGGTGACCTGAACGTGGTGAGTTCAGGGCTAGGGCCTGCAGATGAGTGCAATGGCGTGCAGCACACAGCACAATGGATTTTATTCATACAGTTGATTACATTTTTGATGGGTCCAAATGCCTGACAGCTCTACAAGGTCTGATAAATACTACAACAGGAGAGGATATTGTTTGTGAGTTGTGTGTGTGTGTGTATAAACACACACACACGGTATAAACACCATATGTTGTATGTAAATATGTGGTCTAGGCTAGCTGACATTCACAAGGGAATATTTTCAATTATGACCATTCAATTATGACTGGTACGTGGAGTGGACTAGTGGGGCACATAAACAGAAATTGACAGATGAGCAGTGTGCTGCATAAATCAGAATCTGTCATGAAGGTTGTATCATGCATGGCCTTCAAGAGAGCAAATGGACTTCAACTAAGGCAGTGCCAAGCTTTTCTTTCTTTGTCTAATGGAGACATGCATTACCACCGTGAAGTCTGATGTTAAGCCGGGGCAGAGTTTTGAAGCCTTTTTATGAGCTGCAACCCCAAATCCCACTGAAATGCTAAAGATGCCATTTAGTGTGTGGTTCCATGAGCTTTTGGTCCACATTACAGAAATGTGCATATTCCAGAACACCTTAGCTGCCTACAAAAATGACAACCTGCCTTCTCTTCAAATTGAACTGTCTGAGTTGTTGATTGACACATTTAACTCCAACATAGAGTTATGCTGTATGCTGTACTCCTTCTAAAGGAGACTGATCACAATATTCTCGAGTGTGTCACTGCCGTTCTCTGAATGAAGACTTTAAGGAGAAAAATGTATAAATGTATATAGGATCAGTTCAAGATACAGATATTACAGAGCTCCGGGCCAGTTCAAAACTTTACAATAACAAAGTCACTTGTCAGGGCATGAAGTCTGACAACCTAACTATCCCTTGACCCAGTCTTTTATAGAAAAAAATAGGCAAATTATTGATGCTAATCCAGTGCGATATTGTCCTCAGATTGGATGACCTCGTCTCCTTCCAGTTCCATTGGATGCTGGCACAGTCCTTGTTCTCCATTGTTTTTAACTATTTCCAAAATTGCCAGGTCAGAGTTCACATTCTTCTTGCAGACAAACTTATCAACACCACTAAACTATGCTGTCCAGTTTTGGGTGTTTAACATTTTCAGCCTGACCCTTTCCCCTGATTACAATTATCTAAACAACAATAATATCAAGGAAGGGTCTTCTGCCTGCTTATCTTTATTACACTTGATTATATTATCCCTAACATCTAAACTAATTCTAACAAAAAACAGAAACATATAAAAAAAAGCGGACACAATTATCTTCAAGACCTACTCAGACATAAGAAAGCATGCAATGAAGTTGTCGACAGTTTTTAGGAACACATACATCTGTGAGCAAACCTTTTCACTTGTGAATGTGATAAAAAAAAAAAAACAATGACATCAAGACTCTCCAATCAACAGCACCGTCTGTGACTAGAATGGAGCCTGACATTACTCTCCTCCCCAGTCAAAAGCAAGCCTACAGCTCACACCTGTACCCATTACAATATCACATAACCTCATTGTTATCTGGCATCAGCTTGTGTTTTTTTCTCTGTAAAATAAAAGCAGTATCTATAGAACTTCAATGAAACATATGAAAACTTACTTAGTGTTTTTGCAAACCAACAGGTGTGTCATGGCTAAGCAAGGGACAGCTGCAACAAATGATCATTATATTTCCACAATAATAGTGGTTATTTAAATTTGGGGGCCCGTGCCCTAGAAAGTTCCATTGCTGCCCAATTTCTATAGGTTTCACCTTGACATGAGTGGTGGAGCTACTACATTTTTAGCTTTCTCGCTGTAAGTATTTGGGAAATATATTTAAAAATATAAATTTCATACCTCACCAGAGGTATTGAGCATATTTTGGCTGACCATTACCCTTAGGAAGGATGGTCGGTCTTGAAATTCAGTATAGTTTCCAGGGACACCCTCAGTAAGCATGCTAAATTCACCAGCAGGTTAGGGGCAATAATTATTTGCTGGATTTCCAAATTCCAAAGAAGAATATATTTGTAATCCTCAGGACACAAGAACTGAATAATGTGAAATTTTAATTTGTATTGCTCACCAAAAATATGATCAAAGTGCTTTTTTATGCCCAAACTACTGTGATATAATGCATTTTCCACTGAAAGTGAAAAAAAAAAAAATTGGCAAACATGTTATTATTTTTAGAACTCAGCTAGTCCAGGCCAAGAGAAAAGAATTGGATAAAGAAACTTTGCCATTTTACACGTCCTAGGTCCCCATTGTGCAATTTTGTACCATCGAAAAACATAGCTATTTTACAATTTGATTAAAGAGTGGGTTGTTTAGAAATCGCACATTCTTCTGAGATAAGAAAAACAGTGCAAATACTGTCAATGTATTCAGTGGATTTACGAAAAAGCTATAGCATCTATACTTTGCAGCAGATACTTTAAAGAAAACAAGGTGAGCTACATAAGCCTATGACGAGCATGATGGATGGATGGATGGATGGATGGGTGGGTGGGTGGATGGATGAATGGGTGGATGGATGGATGGGTGGGTGGATGGATGGATGGATGGATGGATGGATGGATGGATGGATGGATGGAAGGAAATTGGCTGTTTGTACATGCAAAACTGGATCAGTAAAATCATTTACTGAATAGCACCAACATGCACGAGTGATACTTATCATGCACCTCAAATTACAACCTTTATGATCCACATTCAGTTGAAAATGAAAAAAACAACCAGCATTATGTGGAAAGAAAATACCAGCCTCATCCTGTGTTTGAAGTCACAAACTTTGACAAATTATACTGAAAAAGCAACTGACTGGGTGACTTTTATTACTGTCAGAAATCAGCAGTTACTGTGGATTGAAGATAAGTCTCAATATGACGGTAGCAATTGCAATATCAGCGTAGCGTAATGTACATGATTTCCTGAACAGGTTTTTGTAATATTTCCTGTTGACTTAAATTTAACCTAAGAGTATCTCGCCATCAGTCTCCATCACACTCCTGCTTAGCACTGCCGTCAACACTGTCCCAGTTTGGATTTCTGCCCTATTTTCTGCAGATCTGATGGATGTTAATAAGTGTGAAACCTTGAAAAGGAATCTGCATGCTGTCACATTTTATTTGCACCACACGGATATGGTTTTGAAGGAAAAGAGAATAAAAGTAAAAATCCTGAGGCTCCTGTCCTACATGCACATTGTATTCAAACACCGGCCAGAACTCACTGCGGTGTCATACACACGATTAATCCGTCATGCTGTCAGGGCCTAAAGCAACTTGGGCCCGTAACTCTTGGGACTGGAGGCCATACAAAGTTTCTTGCATAACAACATTTGTCTTTGGTGATTAAATGCTGAGAGAATTCCAAGAATTATTACATCTTTACAGGGAAAATATGGGAAAGCGGGAGGGGGGAAGAGAGAGGAGGAGGTTTTCATGGGCTTTGGAGTTTCATAAGCGGAGAAGATGACGAGAAACATGGATGTGGATGACACTTTCAGCAAACAATAATGGCAGCGGGTAAATAGGATAATAAAAAATAAGTAATAAATTCAGCTAATCACATGATATGCACACCCCACTGTATGAATCAAAATGTCCTGGGACCATTATCATGGTTAAAACAGTAGCTTACTGGCAGAGGAACGCAAAATGCTAAAGTTTACGATGAAGCCATATCTAGTATAACCCTACAGCAGTTAGCTTAATGGATACTGATAATGACACAGCCACTCATCCTTGGCATTAGTGCTATGTTGCAAGAAATTCAAAGAATCAAGACATTTGGCAGCAACCTCCAATGGAGTAGAGCAGCAATTGCTCGAAGCTGTTGTGAGCCAAGTGACCAAACCAGTTTTGTATTATGATGCACCTCATTTAATTTCCACTGCTTCTCCACACCTTTCAGGCTGGTAAAAGGTTATTCATAGATGGAGCTGGCTTTCGTTCTGTTGGTAATATACGGAATGACAGCTTGCTCCCATATCCGGCTCATCAGATGCTGACAGTTTTGTCATAGCTCGACGTGTCTCAACCAGATGCTAAAGGTTTACTTTGGCATCAGCCAGAGATCCTCACAAAATGACATAATAGCATCCGTCTTTGGTTAAGATGACTTTAAGAGGTTATCGAAATCACCCAGGAATACATATTAATCACTGGTCATTTCCTCACCCAAAGCATTGGGTTTATTGTCAGCATAATCAAACCTCACCAACTGTTTTTGTCTTTCGACTGATTTCATGACTGTTGCATCTGAACCCAACCAGAAGTCTGTTGTGCCAAAACACAACACATTTCAGGATAAGGAGCACAAGTTGTATATCTTCATTAGTCTTGATTGTTTTGATTAACAGCTAAACTCTGCCCACAATTTTCATAATGCATAAACTCAAAATGGGACATTTGCCTTCCAGTTGCTATTAAAAAGCCAGCAACCAGTGCATCAGTGCCTACCCCAGCTGCATGGCAAAAGGCGGGTACACCAAAGGCTATTTGCCAGCTAATCACAGGGCTAACATTTAGTCATAAAGAACAGTCCACCCTCCCATTCATACCTAAGTCCAGTTTGTGTGCAGCCTCCACACAGAAATCCCCATAGCTCTAGGAGCTCAAACACTTCTTTAGTAGTAAGATCTCATTTTTTAAATACTGTTTTCTTCAAAAGTCAGCCTTCTGCAATGTTTCTCTTGGAATGGTATAATCTGATGGTAAAGCCACTGTGCTTGCCGTGTGTATGCAGCCAGTAGGTTCTGTGTCGGCAGACAAATTGTTGGATGGCCACTTTCTTTGGCCCACTGAGCATTTGTGATCCTGCCAGGAATTCTCATGTTTGTGTGAACAGAAATGAACAGTACAATCATACACACAGGAGCGTCAGCAATACAACACCAACCCCCCACTGACCCTGTCACTTCTGGGATGACAAATCACCGGCAAGTCTGAGTCAGGTGACCTTGTCTCTTTGGCAGTAGCACTTCTGACAGGCTTCGCACAAGCAACGGCACGGATGTCTGTGCTTAGTGATCAACAACCCACACTGGAATTTGGCTGTGTGCATGTGTATTTGTGTGTTCCCTCTTGGAGAGGGAAGTATTTACATTATTGCCCCTTTTCAAAATAAAAGGCAATATTTGTAACCAAATTCAGAAGAGTATTTGAGAAACACATACTGACATGTCAGCAAAAGCATAACATTTACCTACGCTTCCATTTTTAGAACTGCATTTTGTAAATCACAAGTCTTGTGAAGCTCAAATTTACAGTTTGGGCTAATAAATGGCTCTGAATAACATTAAGCGGTGAACCCGTGGTCCTGGGAGATTCAGCAGCTGGTTCCATCAGTATATAACTTGTACTATAATTTTTTTTATGCAATTTGCCAATTTTATGCACAGAAAAATTAGCTTTTTAATCCAAATAGAGCCAACTTCAGAATCTTGTGTTAAATGTAATAGTTTGGATAAAGGATGGGAATTTTGTTGACAAGTAACATCACCCAGATCGTAGTAATTTTGGAATGAAATACAAATGAAAGATGCCATGACTTGAAGACATTACCTTCATAAAGCAGCAGACTAAAATAATCCTCTTCTGATTTAATCTTCTCCTACAAACATAGGCCATTTCTTCTTGTTTAAACAGGACCCCTGTAGGAGTTACAAAAGAAACAAATGCGTGAAAATTAAGAGAAATGCATGATTTCCTGAGTTGTTTAGTATAATAACTTTAATCCAACAAGCCACGGGCACGACTTTGGTAAGGCACGGATTTCACCGCGCAAGCAGCGGTCTACAAGCATTACAAAAGGAAGGAGCAAAGCCTTGGAGGAAACAGGAAACAAGAATACAGGAGGGTGGGCTGTTCTTCACAAATGTTTGTACCCCGAGCACCTTGACTTTGAAAGCTACAGTAAACACAACAGGAGACAAGGTGTCACCGAGTTTTACATTTTGTTAGAAATGCCGATGGCTAACTACATAATGCTGCTACACTTTCTCAGCTCCCTCGAAGTCGACATTTTCTTGTTTTCTTTCCTCTCCCTGACTCAGCCTCTTCATAATTCAAAACAATTCTGGATTTTAACAGAAATCGTCCCAATTGTGTAGTGCCAAAACGAAGATGGAAAACGGAGCAGGTGTTTTGTCATCTTAGTCGCTTATTGTTTCAAGTGCAACAACATTTCAAACTTTCCAAACCATTAATTGTTCAGGCAGAATTAATGGTGTAGTGGGCAGTGGTATTATAAGCTTAGAGAAGTTACCATCCTTCAGATGCTTGTGGATCATTTCAGATGTTGTTGGGTGGATGAACTTGCGAAAACAAAGTGCTCTACAGTAAATTCTGATTTCAAAAGACTTGACCATCTCATCAAGAGTTAATTTCCAATTCTGTTCTTTATAAAGGCCCACGTGTTCCCTGCCTCTCCCTTGCTCCCTCAAACAAATCCCTGCGTAGAGCCTCGGTATCCTCATGATGCACAATCTCACCGCATCATTTCCTTTTCATGAACCAAAGTGTCCGTGACCTTCATCAAGGGAAGTCAGGCTGGCCCTTACTTGCGGCCGTGTGAATCAGCAATGATTCACTTGCCATTCTTCACAAGCCCACACTCTTTCGAAGCCAGTAATCACACTGGTGCCCGACACATCTTCAAACAAGTACATTGTGTTTCATTGTGCCTTTAGGAATGTTACATTTTGCTTAAGTCAACACTTCAACTGTTTCATGTAATTTTCTCTAAACTGAACCGAAAGAGACATTAGAATTGTTTACGCAATAATATCTCCTCACCTTGTTTGCTGCCTCCACCAGAGACTAAAGGGTAACACTGACCCTTTAGAAATGCGAT
Organism: Takifugu flavidus; assembly: GCF_003711565.1. Taxonomy (NCBI): domain Eukaryota; kingdom Metazoa; phylum Chordata; class Actinopteri; order Tetraodontiformes; family Tetraodontidae; genus Takifugu; species Takifugu flavidus. The sequence continues at coordinate 15,593,008 of NC_079522.1, forward strand.
ATTTTGGCTGGGCTAATATTTATTATACGATATACAAATATCTGAAATGAACATGACTCCTTAGTGTCTCTTAAAACATCGGGGACATATCATGATTACTAAATGTCTTACTTACTGCTCTTATAAAGAGCATTTACAAAGGGAGGGCTTTTGTGTATGGTATATTGGTTTCTATGCATATAGTTAGTTCCATTACTTTATATTTTTCCTTAACAGGAACCTGCTTGACCTCTTCTGGACTGAAATTCTATGCTGACTCCAAATGCTGTCCTGCCTGTCCCCCAGCCTGATTGTTTAGCTCCTTCATGATTCATGTCTTTAGTTTAACATTTGAAAGAGAAAGCCGGATGTACTGATGTGACAGTGGAACACAAAGGAAAAAGACGGGCTGAATGTGAATAAAATGGCTGGACATTACTCTTAGTTCTAAAATGGGAAAAGGCCTGAAATGCATTTCATTTTCAAGATGTATTACTTTATGTGGTAAAATCATTAACCCTCTGATTTTATGGCCTAATGAAAATAAATCTAGTCCAACTTCAGAAACTGTTCTAGGCAGTATTTAGCACTAACTCACCATTCACACCATTCACTAGCTTATACTGAAATTTATGTCGTATTTGAAAAGTCACCGGAGCATGCTTTTGTTGCCTCTTCAGTGTTTACGTGTGCTGTAATGGCAACTGTTGCTGTAACTTCATGTAAATGGCTCTGCTGCTCTGTGCGTAGCGCCGGTATATTTCCCCACTCATTTAACGCTTCATTAACTACCATTCTCAGGTCTCGCCCATGCAACTTCCACTCCCGAATAATTTGTGATACCTGTTTGTGGCAGCATTATAATTGGTCAGTGTCGACAGCTTCGCAGGCAAGTAATGACCAAAAATATACAATCAAGACTTTGGCACTGTTGTATCAGCCACGCATTACCTAATAAAGGTTTAACACTAAAAAGACCTTAAGAAGTGGACTATCTTGCTAGAGTGCTCTTTAGAAGAAAAAAAACTGATTTATGATTTCCAATTATGTTTCAATTTAAGCCCGAGATTAAAGCCTAGTCAGGGCCAGCCGGTGTGGCCACAGGGTGGGTGAAGGCTTGGCAGTAATGGAGAGGAGACATTTGTGTGTAACACTGCGCCAAAAGAGGGAATGATGGGTTGACACTGATGCTGCTGGCATACGTGCACACATTTTACTCACACAGAGACCAATGTGTTCTTTTTATTAAATGCATAAATCCCTGCCCTCCCCTGCCTGCTTTTAAATCACAGAGACGAGTGGTGTTTGCTGTTAAAACAAAGAAGATTAATCAATGAGAAAAGCGAGTTTTTTCTTTATTTAGAATAAAGACACGGGCAACCTCTGTGTGTCTGCGAGACAAGAGAAGAGGGTGAATTTCAATTTGTTTTCTCACCGTGTTTTCTGAATCGCTCGATACAATCTCTTTAAAAGTTTTCATTTATCAATTCTACACCCCCTCACCGTTTGACCCACCCAACCCTCAGGCTTCAGAGTGAAAGCCACACACACAAAAAATCTTTCATTCATTAATGAAAGGCATCCATTACTGTCAAACAGCCACAGAGTTAATGTAAATAAATGAATTCTCCAACCCAATTAACCATGGTTTATTATTAGCAAGCAAGGCATAATCGTGTTTCTGATCACTTCAGATAAAGATAGACACACAATCTCTCCACCCTCACTGCTATTTCCTATGCCAGGATTCCATGCTGGGATTTGCAATCATAGGGGATACGTAACATGGCCTATTACTGAGGCTTTGGTTAATGACAGTAGAATATGAGAGGATATATTAAGGTGAGTATGGTGAAGATTTGTAGCTGGAATTTACTTACTTCGGCTCCCACTGCTCATAAGTAAAGGAAAAAAGAAATGTTCGACTCACAACGACCCTATTTGTTTTGGGTGTTTTAATTCAAGCCAACCAATAAATTTGAGCAAAATGATATGGTTTCTGTGTCTGCAACCCTGACATGAAGGAAATGGCATTTCATTAAACATGAGCTACCAAGCATTGTGCGGCTGGGGTTTTAATGGAAAAGCATGAGTGCCTGAGATGCAATTTCACTCACTGCGCTGAGATTATTAGCATATACATATTTAGCACCAGTTGCTCCAGTGGGAAAAGAGCCCAGAAGTTGTCAGCTTACTGAGCAGCTGGATTTCAGAAGGTTTTGACAGGTACCAAGCTGTGATGTGCTGTCAACTTAAAAGAGCTGAAGTGGTACAAAGCCTCCGAGTGTAAAATAACTGCTGATTTATCACCCGTACAGTCGTAGGCCTCACCTCCAATGACAGTGGCCTCATTGATGGCATTCAGATATAACTAGCAAAGGATGGCTTGATGTTAGCAATCAAATCAAGGTCATGAGTGTCTTTGAATCTCACATTCTCCAGAGCCATTCCCAAGATTGCACCCCCACTGACTGTGCCACACTGAATTATAGAACCTCTTTTGGCTGTGAGATTCAAATGCATGAACCAGCTCATATCAGATCCGACTCGTCACATGTTGCCAGCTGTCGATAAGGTGATGTCACAAACATCTTCCTGTGCTGTCAGCCAGAAGTAGTTCTGCCCCAGTAAAGGCAAGACTGTCTCTCTGCATCAATTTCATTGCAGCGTGGAGATAGAGGCGTGAGTGCTATTAGGGAGACAGATTGTGACTGTATTTTTACAGGGATGCACTCAAGCCCAGCTGTTAGATGTGGCATTTTGTAGGCTGCAAAATGTAGAGATGCTTGAATGTCAAGCATGAGCCTCCCTCAACACCCATACCACAATGTGCTTTATTGTTATTGTTATTATTTGTAAGTGTATCTATTTTTCAAGGCCTGTGACTCTTATCTGGTTGTGCTCTATTAAAGTATTAGAAAGGAGAAGAATGCCAGGTCAGCATATTTCAGTGTACATCACATTAAAAGAAAATCTTCAGAGCTGCTGTTTAGGTGGACAAAAATAAAAATCAATGCCCACCCCAGGTTGTGATGGGAATGCATAAAATCACAATCAATACTTAAATAAATGAGGAGGAGTAATTGTGGTGTGATATTATCACCTGAATGTATTTTCCTTTCCTAGTTGGGCTTTAGCTATTTATTTCTCCTACTTATTTGGAAATTTCTAAATATGCAACACCAATGAACCCAAAATGTTTCTACTGTCAATTATGACCTCTTCCAAATAGTAAACATTGCATTTAGCTTCTTTTCCTAGCAATTTACATCCTTAAAACATGTGCTGGTACTCAGCTTTTTATTTAGAAACTTGCTAATGAAGTGAAGCTGCTCTGCTGAGAATTTCAGGGTGATGCGCAGGACAAGCAAGCTGCACAGATCACCCCAGATTTACACCAAATGTTTAGGCAACTAGAAATACTTACATAATACACAATTACTCAAACTGAAATTCCCAGGTTCTTATCATTTGGTTTGAATGCACCCCAGCTGCTAAAACATCAGTATAACCAAGTTTTCATAAGTTATTTGCAAGGTTATTATATAATGATGCATACATTACCCTTTTAGGTATGGCTCCAAAGTTGGAAAATCTTTCTCCCAGGCTATGTAAAATGCATACCACCCTATTACATGCCAAAGTTGTTATTTTTATCAGCTGCGAAAAGGAAAAAGTCAGTATGTTCAATGTTTACTCCTTGTTTATGTCACTCTGCTGTCTGGCAGTTGTTTAGAAGTAGAACTTGGAACACATTAGTGGATGTATTTTCCCATCCTTGGCTACTGTTCATCTTTAGTGGTGCAACATATTATGACTAATTTGGCAAGGGCAAATTATATATATATATATATATATATATATATATATATATATATATATATATATATATATATATATATATATATACTGTATATTAGCACAGGACACAGGATTTTTAGGAGTTTGCCTCTATTGCACAATCGAGCATTCAGTTTTGTGTGTGTGTGTATGTATGTGTGTGTGTGTGTGTATATACACACACACACACACACACACACATATATATATATATATTATATATATATATATATATACATAAAATTAATATTGTGAAAAAAATATACAGAACTGCATTAAGTTACAGCATCCCATCAAGATATAGATCATCCTTTAAAATGTAATGCAAATAACATATTTACCTCATACCTCAGGCAAAAGGTCAAAGACAGTATAAAAAGTATATACAGTATATATATATATTTAAATTCTTAGAACAAACATTCTGCCTTCAGTGCCAAAACTGAAGGTTTACAGATACATCCTGAATATTAATGAAAACACTGAAAAAAGGGGGAGCTCTGGATGGAAAACATCAAGCCATTATTGTCCATCTTACTCGGTTGACTCTTACTGTTATGCAGAATTTAAAATAGAGCTCAACAGCTTTTGTCAATTACCTAATAAACATCTAATTGCAAGATAAGATGTGGCAATACAAAGTCTTTGAGACAGAGATATTAGCAAAGACACAAGACTTTTCCGTAGTTGTACCGGCTACACTATATATTGAAAAGGTGCAGTCTAATTAGCAAGAATGCTATATTTGGTTCTATGTGTGCCATGTTTTCTTCGACCATCTACCTCTGCATGTCCTCATCATAAGTAAATCAATCAGATGCCGCATAACTCTCATTCTTGGGAAAGCTGGGGACAGAGCGAGCAGATGGTCAGCGTTCTGTACTCGTTAATCTCCCGTGGAATCTGTTCGCTACCATAGGTCACCTTCATCGATTGTTCAATATTATTGCAGGACGAGATGAGCAACAGGACTATTCGAGGAAACGAAGACAGAGGCAAAATTGGTGCAGAGTTTCATCCTCGTCGACATAATTTAATTAATCAGAGTGTGGGTGCAACAAGAAAATGGTAAACATGAGTCTGAGACCGTGATTCAACCGAACAATACTGGAGTCACTTGAAAGGATTTATGAAACAAGAAGACGGTATTGATGTTCCCTGTGTCATTTTCATCTTCTTAGACTCCAATATTTATACCACAGCTGCTATGATCAGCAGGCACATGGATTAATACATGAGCAGAGCACAGAAAGCCATAGGGAACAACACCAGAGGTGCCAAGCACCAGCTACTGTTCAACAGGGCAATCGCCCAGGACTGCAGGATGCAGGACACCGACCTGTGCACTGCCTGGATTGATTACAAGAAAGCCTATGACTCAATGCCACACACATGGATACTGGAGTGCCTAAAGCTGTATAACATCAACAGGACACTAAGAGAGTTCATCCAGAACTCCATGAAGCTGTGGAACACGACTCTGGAGGCCAACTCAAAGCCAATTGCGTGGGTGAGCATCAGATGTGGCATATATCAAGGAGATGCCCTGTCCCCCCTGCTGTTCTGCATAGGCCTAAACCCCCTCAGCCAGATCATCACAAAGAGTGGCTTTGGGTACCAGTTCCGAAGTGGAACAACTGTCAGCCACCTCCTCTACATGGACGACATCAAGCTCTATGCCAAGAACGAGCGTGACATCGACTCTCTGATTCACCTCACTAGGATCTACAGCAAAGACATCGGGATGTCATTCGGGCTAGACAAATGTGGGCGGATGATATCTATAAGAGGAAAGGTGATCACAACTGATGGGGTTGACCTACCTGGAGGGAACACCACAGATGTGCAGGACAGTTACAAATACCTGGGGATCCTGCAGGCAAATGGTAACCATGAGGAGGCAGCTAGGAGGTCAGCCACAGCCAAATACCTAGAGGTTAAGACAGGTCCTGAAAAGTCAGCTGAATCAGATACCCTGCTGGCATAATACCCTGGCCACTGGAAGAGATACAAGCCACTGACATCAAGACCAGGAAGCTCCTCACCATGTACGGAGGTTTTTACCCTAAGTCCAGTGTCCTGAGGCTGTACACAAAGCGAAAGGAAGGGGGCCGAGGACTAGTAAGTGTCCAACTACTGTCTAGGAGGAAACAACAAGCCTCCGAGAGTACATCAAGAAGATGGCCCCCACTGACCCACTGCTGAGTGAATGCCTCAGGAAAAAAAAGTCCACCAAGGAGGAGGAACCTGAGAATGTACCACCGACAAATTGAGGAAGTGGCTGATATCGAGAAAACATACCAGTGGCTGGCAAAGGCTGGACTGAAAGACAGCACAGAGGCACTAATCATGGCTGCACAAGAACAGGCCCTGAGCACCAGAGCAATAGAGGCCAGGGTCTACCATACCAGACAAGACCCCAGGTGCAGACTGTATGGAGATGCCCCTGAGACAGTCCAGCACATCACAGCAGGGTGCAAGATGCTAGCAGGCAAGGATACATGGAGCGGCATAACCAGGTGGCTGGCATAGTGTACAGGAACATCTGCACTGAGTATGGACTGGAGGTCCCAGGGTCCAGGTGGGAGACACCCCCGAAAGTGCTGGAGAACAAGCAGGCCAAGATCCTGTGGGACTTCCAGATCCAGACTGACAAGATGGTGGTGGCCAACCAGTCTGACATAGTGGTGGTGGATAAACACCAGAAGACAGTGGTGGTGATAGATGTAGCAATCCCGAGTGATAGCAACATCAGGAAGAAGGAACACGAGAAGCTGCAGAAGTACCAAGGTCTGAAGGAGGAGATGGAGAGAATGTGGGGGATGAAGGCAACAGTGGTCCCAGTGGTGATCGGGACACTAGGGGCAGTAACACCCAACCTGAGAAGATGGCTCCAACAGATACCAGGAACCACATCAGAGATGTCTGTCCAGAAGAGCGCAGTCCTAGGAACAACTAAGATCCTACACAGAACCCTCAGATTCCCAGGCCTCTGGTAGAGGACCCGAGTCTGAAGGAGGAAGGAGGCACCGCCCAGGAGGGCGAGGAAGAGATTTATATATATATATGTGTGTGTGTGTGTGTGTATATATATGTGTGTGTGTGTGTGTGTGTATGTATGTATTTGTATATGCACATACATATACATATTTTTTATATATATATTTTAGCTGTGCCACATAAATACTCAACTTTATTATATTTTGTGGGAGGATGGGAAGTGGAAATCGATATTAGTGATGGTTTGTGAAAGTATAGCACAAAAACGAGGCTTTTACTGCTGGATTATAATGGTGCCTGTGCGTAGTGTTGATAGCGAGCCTTCTTATTGCTTCTCTCATATTGCAGTCTCTCTGCAGATCATAATCACCACGTTTGTTGGGCTCAGAGTCACCGAGAAACGCTTAACAAGCCAGTAAAACAAGCACGTACAGGCTGCCTGGCCAGCACATTTCTGAATGTCAAGAGAGGAAGCAAGAACCAAAACATGTGAGCTGTTATGGGAACAGAATGAATGGTGCAAGCAGTTGGAAGGGCTATCTGTGAGAAAGTTATGGGGTCATTCATATTTAGGAGTTAGTGTGAGGATTGTGGTCAATGGTAGGCCGACACGAGGAGACATCTATTGTTGGGCAAACCAATCGATTTTAATTTTATCCGCTCTGGTCAACAGGAAGTAAACAAAAAAAAAGAAGAAGAAAGCAACCGGGTATTTAAACCTGAAACCAGATAGACTCATTTCTATGACTCGTGCGTTAGGTGTCAAAACATTTGGGTTTGATACAAATTGACTAAAAGTCCTAGGAATACAATTTTATATTTCACAGGACATTTTTCACACTGTATATATGCAAATCTTTATATGAATAAAACACATGAAGTTAAGATAAATGTAACAGTAGTAAATGCATTTTTTTAGTGGCTATAAACATGAAAAGATCTGAATTTTACAATTCAACAATTAGTCATCATTTTACTGGTTCGTCCGTAGAAATCAAAGCTGCTATAGCAAGCTATATCTTTGTGAAAAAGACAAAATAGAATTATCCGAAGCAGAGAGACCGAGAGTCGTGGGTGCCTTCAAAATTTTTCTTATGTGGCAGACACATAGGGGTGTATCTCACACGCAGGTGATGCATGGGGTGATGGGTGTGGTTAGCCCTTTATTAGATGCACTGTTCGAAGCGCCATTTAGTATTGTCTGGTGGATGCAGAATAAAGACATCCAAATCATCTGCTCTGTCTGAGTCGTTCCTCGTCCTGCCACATTGGTGACCCCGTTTTGAACATATTCGAGGCAGCAGACGATGGTATCTCCTCTTCAGTCACGTCGCCCCGACATACGCAGCCAGCTAGCTTCACCGCGTCCCTGAAGCTGCCCGACTTCTGGCAGAGCGACTCGGCTTCATGGTTCCAGCATGTCGAAGCGCTGTTCCACCTGCGAGGAGTCACCGAGGACGACTCCAAATATCATGTGGTGGTCGCGGCTCTGGACCAGCAATCCACTCGCCGCGTCATGCAGCTGCTGTAGGACCTGCCGCCACGCAGCAAGTACGCAGCGATCAAAGGGCTCCTGCTCCAGAGATACAGCCAGTCCGCCGCAGAAAGGGCGGATAAATTGCTTTTTCTGCCGGGTTTGGGCGACGGTTCGGCAAAAGACCTTATGGACAACATGCTGTCGTTGCTGGGCTCCGGCGAGGGCAGCTTCCTTTTCCCACACATTTTCCTGCGCCAACTTCCACATCCGGTCCGGGCGGCCTTGACGAACTCCCCGAGTTTGGCTGCAGGTGATGTCTGTGGTTTGGCTGAGGAAGCGGATCGTGGGCTGCTGACTGCGAGGAGGACCTCCGTGCAGAGCGTATTGGCAGATTCCTGGCAGCTGGTACGAGAGGACACAGACCAGGCGATGGTTGCCGGAGTTTCCTCCCGGAGGAGGAAGAGTGACCTGTGTTTCTTCCACCAGCGTTTTGGCCACAAGGCCCGGCGCTGCGTTCCTCCATGTGCGTTCGAGACGCAGGGAAACGCCAGGGCCAGCGCTCAGTAGCACCTGTGGGTGCTGGTGAACAAAAGGAGCTGCTGTTTGTCAAAGAATCCCTGTCAGGCCGGCGGTTCCTGGTGGATTCTGGCTTTAAGAAGAGCCTCCTCCCTCCAGGCGGCACAAACCTCTCATCCTCGGTCGCAGGCCCCCAACTGACTGCTGCTAATGGTTCCTCTATTGAGACATTTGGTACCAGGTCGGTGACTGTTTGTTTTTCTGGACGCAGTTTCACATGGGACTTTGTGTTAGCCTTCATTACTGTTCCCATCATAGGCGCAGATTTTCTGTGTTCTCATGGTCTGCTAGTGGATGTTGCTAACTGATGTCTAATCGATGCTATGTCTTTTGCCACCTTTCCATGTCCGATGGGTGGACCTGGGCCATTGGCACATGCCAGTTTTGCTGCAGCGGGCAATGTTTTTCAGCGATTGCGTGGTGATTTTCCGTCGCTTACTACGCCCGCGGTTTCCACGGCCGTCACGAAGCACGTGGTGGAGTACTTCATTCCCACTGCGGGTCCGCCCGTTTTTGCACGTGCTTGGCAACTCAATGCTGTGAAGTTGGCGACAGCTAAGGAAGAATTCGCCACAATGGAGCGTTTGGGGATTGTGCAGCGCTCTAACAGCCCATGGGCCTCTCCGCTCCATATGGTGCCCAAGGCGGATGGCACTTGGCGGCTGTGTGGCAATTTTCCTCATCTTAACAACATCACAGCCCATAACCGTTACCCCATTCCGCACATACATGATTTTTCCATTCACTTGGCAGGCACTACAGGTTTTTCAGCGACTGGCAGATCATGGCCTGATCGTAAACCCAGCGACATGCCAGTTTGGTCTGCCGGTGATTGATTTCTTGGGCCACCGCATTTCTTCCCAGGGTGCAGTTCTGTTTCCATCCAAGGTGCAAGCGGTGGCAGAATTTCCTCGTCCGGTCTCTGTTAAGGCTCTGCAGGAGTTCTTGGGGATGGTGAACTTTTATAACCGTTTTCTCCCCAGGGCAGCGCACCTCCTGCAGCCACTGTATTGTTATAATACGTGGTAGTACAGGACCCGAACACAGGCCAGGACACCATGGTGGAGTGGTCAAAACGGTTTTATTTACAGGGAAGGGGAGCACACACTAACAACAGGAAACAGTCCTCCTGGACCGCAGGGGGATCGGGAGGCAGCATCCGCCTGTCACAGGTGCATCGGCGAGTCCCCACACCAGACGCAGTCCCCCTGGACTGCTAGGAACTCGGAACACCGGTGAGTCCTCAACCCGCAGCAGTCCCCCTGGACCGGCGAGGACTCGGGAGTCCGGCGCGACACGCTCACCACACGAACGTGCCCCGAGACACTGGCGACAAAACAGTCCGGCTTGGACTGCCGGCGATTAGGAGGCAGCGTCTGCCCCTCACAGGTCCATCGGCGAGTCCCCAACCAGATGCAGTCCCCCTGGACTGCTGGGAACTCGGAACACCGGTGAGTCCTCAACCCGCAGCAGTCCCCCAGGACCGGCGAGGACTCGGGAGTCTGGCGCAACACGCTCACCACACGAGCATGCCCTGAGACAGTGAAGGCAGAGGCAGTCCTCCTAGACTGCAAGGGGATTAGGAGCGGTCCCCCAGGAGACACGGAACAGGAACAGGAGCAGGAGCGGCCTTCCAGGGCAACAGGAAGCTCGGGAACTGGAGCGACCCTCCAGGGCAACAGGAACACAGGAACAGGAGCAGTCCTCCAGGGAAACCAGAAGCACGGGAACAGGAGCGACCCTCCAGGAAAACGCAGAGCACCAACATACGACAGGGGAAGCAACCAAACAGCTTCACCCCAAAAAGACACCCTTACAAACACCAAGGAAGACGAACAAACACCTACACGAGACAAATAGACACACCCCACACAAACAGACACCCCGGCATTGATAGGCAGGCACAACCTGCTTAAATAGGCAGCAAATTGCCCACAGGTGTGCCTGCCTGCAGGGACAGCTGCACCCAATTGTGCTCCCTTACACCCCCTGCAGGCCAAAGACAGACACAAACCAGAAATCCCAACATGCGGGTCCAGGCTTTTGAGGGAGCCAAGTCTGCCTTAGCCAACGCCATCCAGCACCTCGGGCAGCCATCGCTTTGATGACTGATGCGTCGGATGTGGCTGTCGGGGCGGTGGTTGAACAGAGTGTGGGTGGTGCATGGCAGCCTCTCACATTTTTCAGCCGCAAGCTCCAGGACAATGAGCGAAAGTACACCGTTTTTGACCGGGATTTACTCGCATTGTACCTGGCTATGTGTCATTTTCGTTTTCTGCTTGAGGGCCGATCTTTCACGGCTTATGTCGACCACAAACCTCTGGTATTCCTTATGTCAAAGGTGTCGGAGCCTTGGTCTGCGCATCAGCAGAGTCACCTGTGTACAGCGTCACCTCCTACAAGTTTGACCTCATCCTATAGCGCAAAAAAAGGGTTCTGTTGCTTGTGTGTGTTGGGATTGCCCCACTGAGACACGGTAAGGTGCAACTTTATTGAATATTACTTTTTCTTCTGAATTAATATGCCCATAAATTTTGCACTGTGTGCAACGTGGTGCAGAAGAGAACCTGGTATGCAGCATGTATGTGGGGGAGCATGAAATATCCCCCAAGGTCTTTTATGTAGAGTTGCTATCAGAGTTGCTACTCTACTCTACTTTTTTTTTTTTCTACATTTCCACTAGAAAGTACCTGTATCCTACCATCTGGTGCTCCATTTTTGGTACCATCTCCTTCAGGGTTCCAAAAAAAATCCAACAGCCTGGTTCTTTCATATACTAAAAAGTGACATAGACCAATTGCAGACACTGCAAGGAATATTCAAAACTGCCATTCTTAAAACTCCCTAACATTGTCATCATATATTTTTTCATTTTAAAAATGAATAAGATAGGCAACACGTAAGGCCATACCCTGGTCCAACAGCAAGGGCAGATGTTTTTGAGTTGTGCAGCCGACAGGAGAAAGAAATATGCGGAAAGACAAGAAACAAGGTTTACCTGAAAGGGTCTCCGATGGGCACTAAGTGGAGCTAGCACACCTAAATGGGAAAGCTAAAATCACCCAAGCTGACTACTGGACAATTTAATATTTGCTCTGAAGTCTTTCTACAGTTTTGATTTTGCACATTATAATGTGTCTACAGTTAAAAAAACAACAAAAAAAACAACAAGCATTTAAAAGAGCTGAACGACAAGTTTTTTTTACAGGCTTACAGTGATAGGAACCCTGTTTGGGGGTAGGTTAGAGAGAGAGAGTGTGAGTGTACAGTATGTGTGTGTGTGTGTTTGCGTGTGCATGACCGGTAGTGTTCAAAAGCGACTCTACTCAATATAGTCAGGGGAAACGCGGTATTAGATATCAGTAACTCTTAAGTGAAAGCCAGAGAAGCTCCACACCCCCTTGGGATGTGTTTCTCACCATTGCAAGCAATGAGGCATTATTTTGTATCAAACAGGCACCACCCTCCTTACAGGTCTTAATGCTCTTCTTCTAGCTTTGACACTTTTGTCCCTCAAGACATTTCATATGCCTGCACGAACGAGCACATTGACTCAATTAGGGCACGGGGGGTTGGCTTAAGTCCACAGTGAAGTCGACAGGGGCAGAAAGATTGATCAAGAGTACATGGCAGGGAAGCAGCAACCTTACATGGTAAAACCTCAGAGCAAAATTGACTTGTCCAATCACACATACATGACTGCATACAGCCACACATGGGGATTAACTCACATTTGAAGGGAGACACAGCTAATATCACTGGGAAATGAAGGAATGAAATGAGGCCTATTGGATGAATATGTGTTTGCACCATGGATAAGGAATTTGCATTTATTATGAGAAAAGAAGGCAGAGTACAGCAATAATAAAATGTTGGCTTAATTGCTGAAAGTCAATTACAGGCTTAAAGGTTGATTGTCAAGCCCGTAAAAGACAAGCCGGCACCTGCACGTTCTCTCAGCACTTTTATTTTACCTTAACCAGGATATTTTCTGCTCCATGGCATCACCACAAATTCCTTTGAAACAAAAAGGCCTGATGATTCATGCATTTAGGACATAAGATATTATGTGCTGAAAAACAACAGCACAAGTCCAACCAGAGTACCAAACAAAAAAAGAGGAATCAAGAGATGGTGATGAAAGAGTGATATTGTTTGTCATTGTTTCTCAGAAAGGAATCACACTGATTCATGACATTGATTACCTCATGCGTGTTCTATATGAAGGAGAGACTGGAATTAGGACATGTGAATGGTGTTTTCATTTCAACTGGGTCACCTCCATCAGCAAAACCTTTATGACTCAATGTCTAAATGTCAGAGTAGAAAAAAAAAAGCTTTCTTACAGCTACTTAACTACAAAACAGACTTTTTGGTGCAGGTTCAAACTCAGAGCTGGTAAACCTGAAAGCTGTTGTCAGCTTATATGAAACCAATTACGCACAAAAGGCATCAGGCCCGAATTTTCAAAAAGCTACTGTGCAGTTAATTATGTCATCTGAAAATTCCCTCCTTTCTGACCTTTCATCATCCAGGGAATGAAACGCAGCTCTTTTTGTCGCTCCAAGTTTATCTTCCCATTAGGAGAGCATTTCCATTCAATGCCACTTCTGAGTCTAACCTTTGATACAATGCTGCATATGCAAATTATCACCTTCATATTGTTACACAATCACCATTTGCTGTATAAACACACATTGTCAGTGTAGCTACAGGGGTTTGAAGTATACGTGGACCTCTTTTCTTGTCTATATCCCGGAACTTGTGTTCAGCATATTGTAGATATCAACTGTTTTTGAAAATAATACAGTATGTATACCTTCACTGAAACTACACCTTTTGAGTGATTACAGCTCAAAAGTTATAATAGGTATTAATGAAATCAAATTATTAATTGTTTAATCTACTACAATGTTAACGGTCAACAGCCATAATGTTAACTAATGTAAAGAGCAAGATGGACATGTCAAGTGAATATTGGTTAAAAATCCAATTCTGTTGAAACCTCAGCAGACACATGCCAGTGATGTGGCTAAAGACAGAAATAAGTTATATATTTAAAAAAATATATATATCTTCCTCGCCCTCCTGGGCGGTGCCTCCTTCCTTCAGACTCGGGTCCTCTACCAGAGGCCTGGGAGTCTGAGGGTTCTGCACAGGATCTTAGCTTGTCCTAGGACTGCGCTCTTCTAGACAGACATCTCTGATGTGGTTCCTGGTATCTGTTGGAGCCAGCTACTCAGGCTGGGTGTTACTGCCCCTAGTGTCCCGATCACTACTGGGACCACTGTTGCCTTCATGCCCCACAGTCTCTCCATCTCCTCCTTCAGCCCTTGGTAATTCTCCAGCTTCTCGTGTTCCTTCTTCCTGATGTTGCTATCACTTGGGATTGCTACATCTATCACCACCACTGTCTTCTGGTGTTTATCCACCACCACTATGTCAGGCTGGTTGGCCACCACCATCTTGTCAGTCTGGATCTGGAAGTCCCACAGGATTTTGGCCTGCTTGTTCTCCAGCACTCTCGGGGGTGTCTCCCACCTTGACCCTGGGACCTCCAGTCCATACTCAGTGCAGATGTTCCTGTACACTATGCCAGCTACCTGGTTATGCCGCTCCATGTATACCTTGCCTGCTAACATCTTGCACCCTGCTGTGATGTGCTGGACTGTCTCAGGGGCATCTCCACACAGTCTGCACCTGGGGTCTTGTCTGGTATGGTAGACCCTGGCCTCTATTGCTCTGGTGCTCAAGGCCTGTTCTTGTGCAGCCATGATTAGTGCCTCTGTGCTGTCTTTCAGTCCAGCCTTTGTCAGCCACTGGTATGTTTTCTCAATATCAGCCACTTCCTCAATTTGTCTGTGGTACATTCCATGCATGGGCTTGTCCTTCCATGATAGCCCCCCAGGTTCCTCCTCCTTGGTGGGCTTTTGTTGCCTGAGGCATTCACTCAGCAGTGGGTCAGTGGGTTGCCATCGTCTTGCTGTACTCTAGGAGGCTTGTTGTTTCCTCCTAGACAGTAGTTCGGACACTTACTAGTCCTCGGCCCCCTTCCTTTCGCTTTGTGTACAGCCTCAGGACACTGCACTTAGGGTAAAACCCTCCGTGCATGGTGAAGAGCTTCCTGGTCTTGATGTCAGTACTGATGTCAGTATCTCTTCCAGTGGCCAGGGTATTATGTCAGCAGGGTATCTGATTACTGGCATGGTGTAGGTGTTTATGGCCTGGTTCTTATGCTTACAATTCAGCTGACTTTTCAGGACCTGTCTTAACCTCTGTAGGTATTTAGCTGTGGCTGACCTCCTAGCTGCCTCCTCATGGTTACCATTTGCCTGCAGGACCCCCAGGTATTTGTAACTGTCCTGCACATCTGTGATATTCCCTTCATATATATATATATATATATATATACAGTATATACAGTATATACAAAGCAAATATGCAGTTTTGTTTTTTCCAAGGATCGTGGAAAATTGTCATGGAAAAAATGCTGCAGAGAAGCAGCATTGGAAGCAGACAAATAATAGAAACATCTAATTTTTATGTATGCATGACCTCTATGGGTTAAGGGCATATCTATCTTTTTTCACTATGTTTGAACTTTTGTACTGATTTATAATAATTTAGAATAGAAGAAGCCTGGACACAGACATGCACATTAGTAGAGGTCTCAGTGCTAGTGCTTCAAGAGCCAATGTCCTATTGTCAAAAAAACAAATACACTTACATTTCATGATATCCAAAAGTGTATTTTAATACAGACACCCTCGGAAAGCACAAACATACAAAACAGAGAATGTTTTCAGAATCTAGTTTAACTTATGGTGGAAAAGGAGGGCCCTCACCAACGCTCTGCCTTCTTGAGTTGTCCACAAGGACACTTGTCCATTCCTGTCCACCAGCAAGGCCTTGGGTGCACCAGCGGAGAAGCTCTTCTAAGATCACCTGCCACCGCAGTGCTCATTGATCAATTCTCTGATGCATGCAAAAACTTTTCTATCAGCTCTCCATGTCTGCCGATATTCAAGAGCTCGCCTCTGCATGTTATGGTCTGTGCCAGAGAGCTAAATTTATACATTCTTTTGTGTATTTTACGGGTTATTGTGCTCTTCTCCTGTATTTTCTCTCTTTCCAGTGCCTTCCTGAGAGAGCTAGCTTCCTGCTTTTGCAGTGCTTTTGATTTTTTTTCCTTCACCCTGGAGTTTACAGCACTTTTTGTTTGTCAGTTTGCATTTTTACGTAATTTCGCCCAACAAACGTATACCTTGCTAATCAGTTGGTTTGCTTTAAAAAATAAACTGCCATCTACTGACTTTAACAAATGGTTTTCTGTCTCATGTGTTCTTGGCCAGTCTCCCGCCCAAGTGAGCCAGATGAGAACGACAAACAATGGGATAGAACCAAAACAAGGCAACAGACCTGCAAGAAAACCAGGACCATGTCAATCTGGCTATTTTAGTTCATAAAATAGAATGTTTTAGGAAAAAAAGTCTTATATGTTGCAGAGGGATTACTAAAAGGCCTGAATTTGATTGTGACACTGTGTTTGCAGTGCATGATGTGAGGGATAAAGGACGGCTTGTCAATGGAAAAGGAAACAAAAACCCATGCCAGGGCTTCCTCCAACAAAACTTTTCACCAAAATCTATCCAAACATCTGTTCTGGGAAAGAAAAGAATAATGTGAATGAACAAAGGCATGAAAAGGAGAGACTTGCTGCACCCTAGATGTTTAATATTAGAGCAATGTTTTAACTGTTGTTTAAAGTACCCTTAATTCACAACACATTTTCGGTTTTGTAAATCATTGACACATTTTTTTTTTCTCATAAAGAATAATAAAGTCATAACTGTGATCACTCAGAGGCACCTGAACAATACCTCAGAGAGAACTGTGTGCAAATATATGGTGTGCAACCCAATCAGAGCATGTGATATCTGAAATTGTGATAACCAGGCCCTAATAAAAGTCAGCCTCAGAAAAATAAATCAGAGTAAAAGGCAGCCTTGCAAAAAAGTTTATTTTCATTGGCACATTGTCAGATTACAAGGCCCCGAGGAGAAGTCTCAATATTATTGACATGCTGATTAAAATAAACGATATTGTCAAAATTGCCAGTCATTGTGTATTACTTATTGAGTCTTTTTTTCCTCTTATCTATGAACAATCCACTCGATCTCTTATGAATAAATAAATACATTGATATGAATATGCTGTATACATATATTGCACAGGGCCCACATTGGTTGCTTGTATTGGATTTTTGTAATTGCTCTAATGCTGTTTTCACAACATTATGGAAAAATTTTCAGAAAAAAGTATTAATGTGAATTTGTAGCTCCCTGGCATTACATAGCTAAAAATATTGAAATATTTGTACTTGTAGATCCAGGACAACATGAGTACTTTCCAATATTAAATATCATCCAAAAACAAGGTAATAAATACATGACAACTTAAAACTAGTCCAATATATGCTGGATAAGTGCCGCGCCATCTTGCATTGATGGCATCATTTCGTGCATGAGCTCTGGCATCAGGTTTCCACTCTTTAGACCGCCCACAACCAGAGGCAGCTGCTCGTCTTGATTTTCCACCTTGTTACAGCGTTGTACACCATTTTAAAAACTACAAAACAAACTATTACTCAAAATGATAATAGCAACCATCACTGATTTTTAAATCTCTTCAGCAGGACGACAAACCTGACCTTCAATCTACTGCAAACAGATGTATTTTGAAGCACCACAGTTCATTCTGAAACTCAGAATGGTAAGACAAGGACAAAGTCTCATACTGTCCAGGAGTCTAGGCTGTTCTCGTTAGTGGTGTAATTAATTATTTCAGAGCAAACCAAGTGTTTATTATTTCTCTATTATTGTGAATACAATTGTCACAGCAAACAGTGAAATTCATATAAAATCCCATTCAAATGAAAAAAAAAAGCATACAAGTACACTAAATGTGACAAATAATAAGGACGCCTTTGATTTCCTCAGTGTTTAAAGCCAATGTGCATGCAGGCACACACGTATATACAGTGACAATGTTGAATGATAATCACACTTCTAATATGTTTTATTCACATTTCCTTTAATTAAAAACTAATCTATGTTGTGTTTTGAGGTCAAGATTTTTTTTTTTAATTTGGCAGAGCAACGACAATATATTGACATCCAGATGAGACCTGACCAAAAAAAACAAAACAGTGTCTGTGGCCTCTTGAACAAATAGAAAACATGACTAGATTATTTGTGAAGAATACATGAGAACATGTAATAATTTCCATTTTACCCTGCCTTTTTACACATATCTAGGTTCTTATGCAAAAATCACTGTAATGAATCTTCATGCACAGATGAAGTTTTGCTGCTTAATGCTTACAATGTTGAAACTTTTTTTTTTCTTGGTGTGTTTTTCTTTCAAAATACAGTACCTGATCTGTAATAGATTAGAAGGGATCGATTAATCCACAAAATCAAACTGGGAAATGCTTTGACCATCATGGGAATATGAACTTCAGAGTTGCTAAATTTGCTTTCCCAGCTGTCAGTTTGTTTAAAAGTCAATGATTTCTTTAATCTGTAGCCCAATTATGAAGCCAAATCAGTTTCTTCCCTCCTTTTTTTTAAACACACACGCACACACACACACACACACACACAAAAACACACACACACTCACATTATACCAGGGGTCTCTGTCAGGGCCTAAACTCCCTACTTTAAAGGCATGTGGTGATGAACTGAGGAATTTCATTTAGTAATGAAGGGATTTTTTTTCCCACAAATCTGTGCTTCTGACATTGACATTTAAGATGCCATAAGATGGCCATGTTTAGTACTATACATACTGTATATAAACAGACCTTTATATAATGACTTGCGGTACCAGCCAGCCAATCAAAAATCTGGAGCGAAAGCTCAGCAGTTCCTTTGTCAATGCAATTACACTTGGCCAAGTAGTTACAATAGACTCAATAATTACATGTTCTGCAAATACAATATTGATGAGAGGAGGAATACTTATTTATATATACATTTGCCATAACTTAATGTGAGGTGAGGATTTATTTGCCCAGTGAAAAGACAATAAATAAGTGATTGAAATTTGTCCTTGCCAAGGTTTTAAAGTCAACTATAGATTTAGCAACTTTAGATTCAAGCTGTTTTATCTATAATAATCATCATTCCTATACTTGCTCTGGAGCCATTGTGAAAGGTCGCCCCTCCGAGAGCACCGCGTACCGCTGCAATCTCAGAAGTTCATTACTGTTCTATCACTGAGATTAATTACGCAGAAAATTCTCATTTTCCTCACTTCTGCCATCACGAGGCATTAGGTGTGACGTGCCAAACAAATGAGCGAAACACGGGAGTTCTTAGTCAATGGAAACGACGGGGTCTTCATGTCCTGCCAATCATCTCCTCACATTGCTGGCTGCATTCAGATGTTCTGCAGCACATCACAGCTGCTATAACCTGAGAGGAAGAAAAAAGGAACCACGTGTTGTGTTGGTCAGGATACCTGGTCAGGTTGGTCATGATTCAGTTTTTTGTTTCCTGGACATCTTAGACAGAATATCAGTAAAGGAATACGTAATAATCATACAAAAATGGTTCTATTGCCATCTCACATTGGAATGGTGAAAATATTAATGTACTAACTGGGAACATTCCCACCAGCCATTCATATTGGTGCTATGTTCTTTCCTACACTTATAACATAAATGATCTCCCATTAACTTCATTTTGTTGTCTTGTCAGACTGTTTATATTTTTATACTGAATAAAGTCACTCCTGGCTTCACTCCTCAGTGTTAAAAAAGTCACTCCCAATGTCTCATCAAATGTACAACACAGGGCTTTTTCTCACATTCACAGCCCCTTGTATTCTTCCAAGGGCATAGTGTATCTTATTCCACGTTGAAGAGAATTGTGTTCACCTTGTTACCATGTGTTTGCTTTTTTGTATATGTCTCTGTTCTCTGTTACAGTTAGTTTAGAGTTATGGATAATATAATCATTAGCAAGAGTAGTAAAGATAATTAGTCAGCTGACTCTTCCTTGATATGATTGTTGTTGCATATGTGTTTCTATAAAAGACTGGGTCAAGGGATAGTTAGGTTGTCAGACTTCATGCCCTGACAATGGACTCTGTTATTGTAGGGTTATGAACTGGCCCGGAGCTCTGTTGTATTTGCATCTTGAATTGATTCTATTTGCTAAATACATTTTGAAATTGGCATTTTTCTTCTTGAAATCTTTCAAAGAACACACGGATTAGCAGTGACACATGTGAGGTATTGCGATCCAACAACGTCTATGGTAACGCTTAATTATATTTAAATCTTGGAATCCTTACCTTTAATGCAGTGTCTCTAATGAGAAGAAATTACCCTCCTGGAATAGATTGGCTCAGATTTTCACACCTTTTCTTAACCATTGCACCCAATAAACAATCTAGTTCCCCATTTTTAATTTAGAATTGCACCAAAATAGATGTTTATTTTGTGGTATTGTGGGGGGTACATTTTAATGTGCTTCCTGCCAAACTCTTAAAAGGTATGAGAATTAGATTCCTCATCTTTTTTCTGTGTTACCAAACAAGTTTCAGCATCTTTAGAAGTGAGTTCCTGCTCACTGGATCCAAGCCAAATCACAATTTCTTCCATATCAATATTTTGAGTTTTGACAGTTCAAAATAAACACTGTAATGATTTATTATATATTTTGTGATTATATAATTATTATATATTGATTTATATATATATATATATATATATATATATATATATAATCAATATATATGTGAATTATAGGTTTCCTTCCATTCTCAAAAAATAAATTTATCATCTTATATTTTTAGCAACATTTATCGGATGCCTGGGGTACTCATTTCAAGCTTCAAATTCAACCTGCTAGTTGTCCAAATTAATGTTTCTTTTTTAGTAGGTTTTTTCCATGTTGGTGATATTTTCTCCTTTATCTTACCTATGACAAAGAGTGTCCCTCAAGGTTCAATTTTAGGGCTTCTACTCTTCCTAAATTGTTATTCTTATTTATATGCAGATGATACCATTTTATACTACATTGCAATTTTTCCAGAAACAGCCATAAAGAACTTGCAAGCTTCCTTCAGCATGCTACAGACTATATTTAATAATGTTAAACTTGTGATGTCTGGTTTAAATTATGGTGACATATTTTACATGTGCATGCCTGCTTCCAATCTCAAACTTCTAGATGCTATATTTAACACACCTGCTCCTTCAACTGATGTTTTATATAATTTTTAAAATTCATATTTTATTTGCTTTACTTTGATCTCGGTTTCAACTTATTTTATTAATTTGCTCATCTCGCTGTAGACGGGTCTGAACAAATACCCTCCTGAAATCATTTAAAGTTAACATCATTTAGTAGATCACAGGAGCAGGTCTGGGAGGATATTGACATGACATTATCTCAGTGACTCTTTTTGTCATTACAGCAAGAAGTTCAGGACATTTTGTGGGCTAACACTACATCCTTGATGTATCACTTGAATTTCCCAGATGTGAGATCAATAAAGTTTATCTCATTTTATCTTTTTTTATGTTAATCTAGATATTTTGAGGAACTGAGATTACATTACATTGATGTAAACTGTGGCCTTTCAATTCAAAAACAGGATCATGATCAATCTACAGAAATCATCACTATATCCAAATCGTTACAGTTTTAAACAAGAAGGCTCACTCCACCATGCCCAAGGCTTTTGTGTGTCCAGAGATATGGCTGCTAAAGGTTTAGGGTTACTCTTATTCATCCACAGTAGATGTCATAGTTTTCTCATGTTATCTGTCATCGATCTGTTCTCTGAACTTGATCTCGATGTGTAATTGTCAGTTCCTGATGTAGTGCTATCCAAACTATCTATATCTATTTGGAGAACCTGTGGTATAGTTATGCTTTCAAAAACATAAGATAGATCTTCATTAGGATGTATGTAATTCTTTAAAACCATTTTGATGTCTTTAAATGATGTAATTAATTGTTTATTTTCTCTAACTGCACTACTACTATTCTGTGCATCCTAAAGCTTTAGCCTACTTGCTAATAACATCCAGTCTTTTCTCCATTTCCATAAAGCTTTTAGCTTTGTTTTAAGCTAAAGCAATGAATATTCTTTCTTTCGATTATATATTTCATGCAATTCAAATTTTAACTCACAAATTTCCCAAAACTTCCTCATTATATCATTCTGCTAAAACTTTCTCTGATGTGAAGTCGTTCTTAAAACTCCTGCAACAGAAACAGGATATTTTGTTTGTTTTGTTTTTAAAGTCCATCTACATTTTCAACCCTCACAAAACAGTTCAGAGGAAAATGGAACATGTTTCTGATTTTAGGATGTCACGTAGGCTAAAATGTGTCAGTTTAATATGTGGATAATCAGAAGATGAATCTGTGTATTTGCTGTAGGAATCTACTTTAGGTTCAAAGCAAGCCCATTTATAGCTTTCAGCATTTTTTCTGCAGTTTGTTTTTTTATATTAGATGTGTATGATGTACAAAATAAAGAACCTGTTTTTTTTCCTATCATTTACCAACAAAAGGACTTTTTTCTGATGTCAGAAAGAGACTGTAGCATGTAACATATGGGATCATTAATTGACTGCAATGGCGAGAAAAAAATGTTCATGATCAATGAGGTCTGGTAGACTGAAAGCTCCATAAAATGAAGCAACTTGATATCGTTCAAGTTGAATATACTTTAAATTAAATATGATAGATGAGGATCATGGAGATGGAGTCAGTTTAAACCGGGACTGAACTCACTTACTGCTCATTTCTAGCTGTTCCTTTTGGCAGGATTTAAGCTCAAACAGCTCAAGTTCTTTTATATACACAGAGCTAACCAAGATGGACTCAAAATGATAGGACAGCTGTTGATCAAGTACACTCTGATGCAGGAATAGAGGTATTGACAGAGGTATAGCCGACTCTACATTTCATTTGTGTCAGCAAAAGGGATTATTTGTTGGCTTCTAGTCCTGTGTCCAAACAACTTTGTGTACTAACAAAATGATTTCAGGTGAACTGGTTAGCAACTTCTTAATGCACAGACTGAATATTGTTGCTAAATAAGTTCTTTGTATTCTTCTAGTCTTCAGAACTGTTCGTCATCAGAACTACCAATGAGAGTGTCAATAGACTGATGCTTAATCTTTCCCATTTTCCACATAAAAAAAAGTCTTGTTTCCATGGAAAGGAACAATTCTGAATCTTTGCTCACATTTTTGGTCCCCATTCAAATGCTGATGTTTACTGTCTGCTGTTACTCAGGCTGAAAAATGTTTGATGTAGGGCCTGAAAATGACTTTCTGACATCAAGGTAAAGATTCAGAGTCCGACAATTAACTTAATTCATCCTGGAAC
Organism: Takifugu flavidus; assembly: GCF_003711565.1. NCBI lineage: Eukaryota > Metazoa > Chordata > Actinopteri > Tetraodontiformes > Tetraodontidae > Takifugu > Takifugu flavidus. The sequence goes on from NC_079522.1 coordinate 15,616,303, forward strand.
AATTTGTTTGAAACCAATTGCATTGCACACATATTAAAAGATACAGTAAATTCAATTTAGAAAATCAAGTTGGTAATATAATGAGGATGAACATAGTGACAACTAATAAATTTGGCATAAAAAATTATAATATAATTATTCATGAAAAAATGTGAAAATTTTTAGGAGCAGGTTGTAAAAAATGTATTTAAAGAAATTATGAAATGTCTCTGAGGAATCATGTCATTTCAAATACTTCACTGACAAATATCACTGACAAAGGTAGTCCAACAGTGAATATTATCATGTTAAAAAACTCAACAATTTTTTTTGGGTTTTACATTTTGTATTTTGATCTGTTGGTCCGTCCTCCACCTATCTCCGAGTCATGAAATGAGGAGCATTTTAACGATGACATGCAGCTATGAACATTTTGAATGAGTTTTGACTATACTAAACCTAAATGGCATTGGGTTTAATCTCAAATAGTCAGAAACAAAAAACTAACAAGGAAATGATCCATATAGAAGATGCACTTGAGAGATGAAGACGGCTGAAAGCAGAGAGGGATTTGAAATCTGACATAGAAGTTTCTACTGGACAGGTAATATTGAACTATTTTTGCTTAAAACCTTTTTTTTTATCATAACAGAAATAAGACATGCATAACTGCCTCAATCTTTGTACTAACTGGAAAGACCTGTCGCCCAAACAACCTCACACTTTGCGAGGTTGACAGTGAGCTTTGCTTTAGCTAAGCAACTGAAGAGAGCAGCAATATGATTGATAGGCCAAAACTCATGACGGTATACTTATGTAATCCAAAAGGTGTCACAAAAGCAGAAATCTTCTGTGTCGGCACTGACAAGGGAACCTGCCAACACCCCTTTAGTAAGTCAAACTTGTTCGCCACATTGGCAGAGCCTACTCCAGTCCTCCATGTCACCTTCCTGTGGTCTGTAGAAAAACATGATGATTGGTCCGGCTTACCATCCAGCAAGCTGGGTGAGGCCCAACTCGAGGATGATGGGACTGTTTAAAGTTCAATACACGTTGAAATTCAAACTCCAGTACCTTTCTCTTATCCACTCGACAACAAAAACCTCAAAAAAATAAAAAATTGGAGGGCTTTCATCCCCATCAGAAACATGGTTATGACAATTTGTCTGTGTTGGCATGTTACAAAAGGATGGACTTGGACCATTCTTGATGCTTAGTGCAAAGATCGTAATGCTTTTTGATGAGCCTGAGCTTTCTTGCAACATTCCCTGCATTATATAGAAGGCTATGAAAACCAAAAACATAGTCCAACAAATTTGTGTATAATTGTGGGCATCCACTTTGCATTATCTATATTTTGCTAACTATGTTTCTAAAAGATAGTGATTCCATTGTGAAAATAGATAACATTTCCTTCACAACATACTGTATATGGCTACAGGCTTTGATATTTCTAGTTTTGTGGAGAGTTTTTGGTTAAAGTCAAGCTTTGCCCATCAGACTAAAGGTGTGATGCTTGCATACAGCTTTGTGCTAGCATGTTACCACTGTAGGTGCTTGGCGAGTTAGAGGTTGCGTTTGTACAGCTTGCTGTCACGTTATTTTGTCTTATTCCTTTAAATATGAAGTAGTGAGCAAACTTGTTACCCCAACATTGCTTGTGAAATATGAAAGGTGGAAATAAACTGCCAGAGCCTTGACTATGGATCTTAACGAGATGGTGCATCATAAAAATAGTGCAGGGTAATGTGGTGTTACATCACTGTCAGCATATAGGCACAACCAGACATGGAAGAAGGCAGCAGCTCCACAGTCAAATGGTCTGCCCATAGCAGGAGTAGGAATAACAGGGGCAGGTTTAATAACCTGGCCGGACTTTTCAGCAAGCTAGCATATTTGGCAAGATTTCACATTTTCTTTAACACCCCAATGTCCAAAAGCTGTCTTCAACCCCACATTGTAGAAATTACTCAGTACAACCACCTGAAAAACATTGTACTGGGGATACCTTGATCAAGTCTCCCATATCTCTTACCTAATAATGATAGCCCAGCCCAAACCACATAAAGCATAGCTGAACCACCATGTTGTGATTTACCTTAGAGTGCAATTAAGGAGTGGCCCTCCATATGACAGTAGTCACACTCCTTTGATCCTTCGCGCTGCCCTGTTGAGAGACGCAAGGAAGGAAGGACGGAAGGAAGGAAAGGAAAGGAGACCAGATCTCACTGCTTTAGAGTTGTTGCATAAGTGAGCACTATAATCCACTGCTTTAATATTCCACTCAGGGTGCTCAGCCCAACCAGCCATTATGTGTGAACATAAAATCATCTGTCAAATCTGCCATTTTCAGTGCAGTTTATGCTTCTTCCTAAGTCACATGTTGAAAGATGGAGTTTTTAACCTGCTCTATAACAAGTTCAGAGAGCTCATCAATGCTGGAAATGACAAACTAAATCACAAACAAATGCCACGTATACTTGTTTATAAACTTTTACTCAATTTCAAATCCTGTGAGAGGCTTCTGAAACAACTCATATGCCTGTAAAACAGCTGCTCTCACAGTTTCACAATCTGGGTCCCCTCCACAAACAGTCAAATATGGCCCCTCGGCTCACTTGTTTGTCCCATAGACATATACTAGCATAAACATGCAGTCCAAATCAGGCCACTTCTTTGCATCTACAACAGGCTCAGTGTGAAAAAAGTGTCTGGATCTCATTCATTAAATGTTGGCAGCAATTTCAAATTAGCAACCGAATCACACCCCTGGGGGAGGGACATCAGATGTAGCATTGATCATGGTAAATCCCCCAGGAGGGAGCTTTCCCTCCTGGATTAACTGCAACGTAGACCTCTCTAACTCCACTTTCATCCTCTCTGTGTCTTGTTGCAGCCGCTCTAATTCAAGTTTTTCTTTGCTGTCCAGAAGCCTGTGCATCTTCTCCTGGTGAAATTGCAACAAAAAACAATTAATTTTTCTGCTCTAATGTAAAACTCGATTCACAAAAGCCACCCATTGTGACCTAGTAAACTCACCAGTGCCTCCCGAAAATAGTGTTGACCATAAGAATGCACTGACCAAATAACAAACCTTGTTTCAGGGAATCTTCCCTCCTAAATGCCTAACCACATCTAACTAAAGCTCAACCCTAGTCTTCGTATGATACTCATGGTGGGTATTTATGCAAAGCAACCACAAAGTGGCAACTAACTTCCCTGAAAAGGCCAGGGTTCCTATCACATTTCATTCCCACACTGTTTACAAATAAATAAATGTGCACCTAAAACTTAAAGTGACATGCACCTACAGCCTGCTGGAGAAATCTTATCAAGGTGCATCAAGAATGCATAAAACATTCACACCATTTTCTGAACAGCGCACAAAATATGCAACAAATCCACACAGTGAATCCTAAAATGGATGCAAAATGGAACAAAATACATTGCTTACAAAAACAAGATCTTAAACAGACATGCCCCCTTTTGTCATGACATGGCTCAGTTGGCACCATACAGAGTGCAACCAAACAAAACCAGCAAGCAGCGTCCCCGTGACTCCCTCAAAATGGAGGTGGCCTGAGATTGAAGCCTGCACCGGAAGGGGTCTCATGATCTATGGTATTCTTTAGGTGAATGCAGAAGTAGTTTTGGCCACAAACGTGTGTGTTGTACTCTCCAAAAAAAGAAATGATTAATAGCAGAGAATAAAAAAGTATAATCTTTCTTTTGATTAATTTAATGTGTAACTGCGCCAGAATATCAAGTAATTTCTTCAATTAGGCAGTCGGCGATGGCAATGAAGGGGAAAAAAAGAGATAAGATGATATTCAAATCAAATCAGATAAACTCAAATGGAAAACAAGATGACAGCCTTAGAGAAGGTAAGGTGATGATCTTACCATTTCTCTAAATCTTAACTAAATAACCCCAAGTGTCTTTCGTCAATTTAGAATGATCCTGAGTAAAACTAAAAAGTGACCTGCTCAAGAGGAGAGCTACGACAAAGTGGGTACCTTTTATACATGCAGCTCTCAAGTTAGGTATAATTGCATGCAAGAAAAACAAAATGTATTAAAATGGAATGAAAGGCTTGCATCTGTGAGTCTGTCAATAGCCAGCCGCATAATTAAATGGAATATGTAATCAATGCCATTTGCTTTCGGAAGGAAAGGACAGGTTTTAATCCCATGAGCTGTGCCTTGCATTTGACATTGATGACTCCCAATACTAACCTCAATTTTTCAAAAGCTCCTCGAAATCAATTTGTTCTTGAGATGCTCTGACCTCTTTGCCCACCTTTTGATTCTCTCAAAATTCAAATCGATCAGTTGGACGTACAAGGACCCAGTCACATTTGCTGTAGCCTTTCCCTTTGGATCATGGTATTTGGATTGGCTTGGTTTGTTTTCCATCACTTAAAGCTACATTAATCAGTGTTTATTGATAGTAACATTGCATTACACAATGTTTAGGTCATTTAAGTTGGCCTGAAGCAATAGAGAGGCAAATGGCTTTGGGTAGAATGCACAATAAATGCCTCATTTAAGGGGCATGGGTAGAGAAAAGGAGACGTAGGTTTAATAACAACTGTTGATATTCCATCTAATATCAATTTTAATATGGCTCCTGACTCTCTAATGGGGTTTATTGTTTTTATAACTCTCTGAGCCATGTTTGTCCAGTGCAATTTGTTTTAAATAAAGGGAAATAACATTTTTCACCCCTTTCATCATTTGAAAAAATAGTTGTTGTTTTTTTACAGGTCTACATCTTAAAATTTCCGTTTCTGTTCAGTGTTTTGTTTTCATTTAGTTTCTTTTTTTTCATATTTTCAACTTTTCTTCAGTTTCAGGTTGTATTTTTTCCAGGGTCATACTTATGGCTCTGACGAGGCGTGTGGGGCATGGTCACAAATGATGAATGTAAAGTGATGAGTTACAGCATAGCAATGAGGGCTGATACCAGCATTTATGTTGTCTACAGGGAACATAAGCCATATAGCATGTTAAATTCAACGCGCTTTCATTTTTCATATTGACCAACCAAAAATGAATCCAATAGCAAAATAACCAATGTTTCAAAAGTGTCTGCATCTCGAATCACAAAATTTAGTCAAATCATTTTGGCAGAATGTAAAGTTTAACATCCAAATTGTCAGTATTCCTATGCTCCGTCATGTCAACCTAAAGGTGTCATCGTGGAGGGAAAATATCTTTAAGTGGACCTTTCAAATTATTCTTTCAGAAAAATCATCCTTAGTCTTAAACAGGTCATGCTTGACTGTGTGCTGCAAGGACATCAGGAACACCAATTCCAACTGTGCGTTAATGAGAAATAATTCTGACCACGGGCCCCTTAGTGATGCCATCTATGTGAAATCTTCTTAATGTTCATATTAGATAGTTTAGTTACATTGTGATGGAAGATAGACCTGAAACTTGGCAGCAGCCAAATGTTAAGTTAGACCAAAAAGAATGAATAGATTTTGAAATAGAAAGGGAAATTAATGATGATCATCATTGTAAAGTAATTTATAGTCATAAAACTGGAAAAAAAACAGAACTATTGGCTTTGAAATTTGGGAGACAATGCAACAATTCATCACTCAAAATGTAAAGCTGCAAAACAATAAACTTATGATGGCTTTGAATTCAAAATTAGCATTGCAACATCTGCAAAATATTTTCAATTTTGCTCATGAGATCATCTTTCTTTTTGCTGTTAATTAAAATTGTTTTTGGATGGGAGGCTCTGATCTGATGGGAGGTAATGCTTGAAAAACAAAAATGCCAGGCACACCAAAGTTAAATTATTTAACGATACTTCAAAGATTTAGCACCAATTGAGTGTATGTATTTGAATGAGCGCACTAATTGGCCTTTGATTGGGACACTGCCGAACAGAATAAATGGCTAATTGTCTAATTAGACATGATTAATTTAGATTTAGATGTAAAATGATTGTCATGTTGAGGGAAATATTTAATTTGTGGCACTTGGTTGGGGTTAAATTAATTAAAGCAAAAATTACCTTCCATGATTGGGCCTTGAAAAGAGCTCTTAATCTAGCCAGCAGGGAGGAAATGGGTTCCAACCCAAGGAAGACAAATTAACAACTATGTATAAAATAACAAACACCTAAACTGCTGGAAATTGGTAAAACAAAAAACAACAAAAAGGAGCAGTTGATGGGTGGAAGTGTACAATTACAGAGACAATTGCAATTGCTGTCAGAATTTATTTATACAAAGCAAATGGCAACATTGCATTGGTCCCTGGGTGTTTTGGTTACAACTGCAGTAATTTCCTGAAGCCCAGCTGTGATATTTATAAGTAAAGCAAACATGTGTCTCTTTCAAATATAAATCCAGCTGATCTGATACAGACCTTGTGTATTTATGACTTATTAAATTATCCTTTGAATGTCAGTCAAAGATGCCAAACACTTTTGTATGCCATGACTATTCCAACAACCTTCATCACCTTCTTTAGTAATTAGTCCACCGTGCTACTGCTAGAGAGATGGTACATAGGCTACCGCCATCATATGTGTTAAGGGCACAGTGGTTGTGTAAGGCAAAATGATATAACATACACAAACGATACAAACATACACTTTGCCCCATGAATGCAAGACTTTAAAAATAAAATCTTACATATCAGAATGAACATTGTGTTTTTACCATAAACAATGTGGCAGTTAATGGAGCTTTTATTGAATTTAACAAAAGTTGTTTTAGTCACCTGTTGGTATGTGAACCTTTCCAAAAAGGATGCAAACTTCTTAAGGAGAATCATGGGTGTGGCTTCTAAAAAAGCTAGGGTGAAATTCAACTCTGGATAAGAACTTCACGATCCAGGTGCTTCCAATAGCAAAATAAGTCTGAGTACAAGCTACTTTTATGTTCTATCCCATGCTTTAACTAGTATCAAAAAAAGATAGAAGTGTTCCCTTTGCCTCTCTCCATCAGGGCTGTTCTACATTTATGCTATTGTTTTTTTTTTAACTACTTATGATAATTCATCTTATGCAGATTACTGTTGCATGGTGTCACTTGGCAGACCTGCTGTACTTTGTAGCATTTTGTTTTTATCCTGTATCTTTGGTTCTTTTAATGCAAGTATTGAATGTCTGCTGCAAACCAAATCACCCTACAAGGAACAATTTAATAAAGTGAATGGAAGTGTGTGCGTGCTTCATCCTTTTCTACAAGCACATCATTTTTAGCCTCTGAGAAGGAATCTTCTTCCTTTGGCCATTACTATCGACACATGCTATAACCCAAAGCACTTCCTTTTCAGTTCAGTAAAGGATGGCAACATACTTGGTCTGAAAAACCTACATTAGATGGCAATAACTTCTTGCATACCTCACAAGAGGGATGAAACAAAAAAGGTGTGATTTGACATCCCAACATTCTTTGTGATTTCCCCACAGGCTTTCAAGGTCTACAAGGACAATATGATTATCACACCTGACACACTGACTGTTAAGCAATATGACACTGTATCACATTAGACAAGAGCAAAAAGTGACCATACTGAAATGAGCAATGGGTGTTTTTGAGTGAAAACATTAGACATGTAAAAAAAAAGACATCCATCTCTAATCTATAGTTTACTAAATGATTATAGTAAGTAATTGATTAGAGTAATACATTTAAAGAAGTCAAAAATACAGAGCATTTTTCTGACTTTTGACCCCTTTTCAATTTGTGAATTTGAAGGCTCCAACAGGAGTGCCATGTCTGACACATAACAAGAACTGTTTTGGGCCCTAATGGGGCACCATCCAGGCCAAAGTGCACTTGTCTACGCCGAAGAATGCATCAGTGTTGACTTAACTGACAGTGACTCCAGGGGCTATTTAAAAGGGATACCTAAACAACATATACAGGAACATTAACCCTGATATTGGAGAAGCTAGCTACATGTCAGTTTGTTTTTCCTTTGTGCCATTTGGCTTCCCTGATGTTGGTTAAATAAAGGCCATCTTTGAAGAAATAATGCATATCTTTGTAATACCCCGGTAGAAATGATTGAAACAAGTGAAATGGCAAACCAAAGGATACTAACATTTTCAAAAGCGTTGAAAGCAAATGAAACCAGCACTGTTTCATAATTTATTTTATTTGGGGTTTTTAGTCATGTACATAAAAGGTAGGTTTCTAACATATCAAAGCCTTGATCTTGAAAAACTTCACTAATCACTAATTCACAAACTTTTTATTGATATATTTTACAGTACTGTCCAAAATCTTAGCATTTGATCAGCACAACTGCTGTGATTGACAGTATTGAAGATGTTTCTTGATTCTATAAAAATTACTTGTGTGTGTGCGCGCATGTTGGTATGTGCATGATGCATTTCAATAGTTATTTGACAAAATTTACCATAACTTTGTTAACATGTGGTACTTCTCAATCTATGCTCTCCCAAAATTTATTTTATTTTATTTAATGTTTATTTTTAAAATAAACATTTTAATATGTTTATTTAGTTACTGATTGTCTGACCTTCAGACTCTGCTTTGTTGACTGTTCCCTTTCGTTTGGATCTAGTTAAATGTCCCAAAAGTCCAGACCAAACAAGTTTGCATCAATTACTCTGTAAAGTATTTTTTTTTACAATTATTAAGCTGTGGAACAGAATGAAATTTCACATGGTGTCAATAAATGGGCCTGTTTTCTTGAGCATGAAATCCAGTCATTATCCAATTTCTGGGGTTAACAGATTATTCAAGCAATCGTGTAAATGGCAAAATGTTATATGGTAAATCGGATTAACCCAAATTTGTCCAATACTCTTGTCTCCATACATGTGTTAATCTGATTTATTGTGTTGTTCTACAGATGCATATAAAAAATGTTAACACATTGGGTTTGATTATTACAAAATTCTTATTACTCTCATAAATAAGACTTATTGTAGCCTTTTTGAACTGGAAGAATATAATACATGTTAGAGACAAGGTCCGTTCTATTGCTTTTATAATGACTACATATGATACACTGCGTTTACAAGACTTCCAAATGAAATAGAATTGGTTTACGTTCTCATATGTGTTGCAAATGAGCCTGTACGGTGTTGATGTGTGTCACCTTTGGAAGCACTCCAAAGTAAATGTGGCCTCCTGAGGGATTTACGGCAAATGCAGGAAGATGCAGAGAAGGGGGGGGGGGGGGTGCTGTTTGAGGATTCCGTGTGAGTGACAGTTTGTGGCCATTATACTTTTAAATGGGAATTACCTTGCGTAATGAACTAGGCTTTTTACTCTCTTACATAGTTTTCTCCCTGAAGCCGTTCATTGATCATGAAAATAAGCCCAAGCATATTTATTTGCCAGACAGAGTCAACCACTCAAGCGGCCTCAACATTTGTTCTCCTGGTTGCCACTGCGTCTCCAAGGAGTCATGTACAACCTGTTCTGTTTCCGAGCACAGAGCGATTTCAGGGAAATGATAATGGAAGGTCTTTACTTTGTCTTGATATTTTCACAGTGAGTGCAGTGGCACATTAGCCTGCAGCATCAACACACACTGCAGCCTACAGCAAGTTGAACGTTTAATAGGATAGAAAAAAAAGTGTGATTGATGAGTAGCTTTAAGCTGAAAGAGTTTAGGGGCGTATTCAGAAAGTTTTGCTCATTTTCAGACTTAAATACAAATTCAACAATTAATGATGCAGAAGGAGCCACCCTGCCCTAGTCAACCCAAAACTATCATTAGAGATACTCCGGTAGAGGCACTTGGTTGGGGTTAAATCAGGGATGCATGTCACTCCCAGTCAATAACATCTGCATAAAAGGTATTTGTACAAATATTTTTTGTCATTTTTACCCCCTCAGAATTTTATTTTAAAAATCTCACCAATGCTTAATCTTGAAAAGACTTTATCATTGACTGTTAGGGTGGAGTTGCAAAATGACATCAACGGCTCAGCTTTTCCATCAAATGTGACCCCCACATGCCTAATTATTAATTTGCTAATGTCTTGACAGAAGAGGTGCTTGTTTCAAATTGTTTTCTATTTAGCATTTATATTTATGATGTCGTGTTAGACAAACAAGAAAATTCCTAATTTTAAAATCCACCTCAGTTGCTCCTTAAATAAAAGAATCAATGATCCAATGATAAAATGTCCCCTGTATGACTGACTGTACACAAATTAAATCTAGGAAATGTGGATTGACTGACAGGCTGTCCGTGATTTGCTCAATAAATAATTCAAAGAATTAATCAGTTAATGTTCTCAAATCTAGGTGAAGGTGAAATTCTCAGGCATTTAATTTGCATGGATTAAAGTGTTTTCGTAGTCTAAATGGAGCTCAGAATGCCCGGGGCAATTTATGACTCTCAACTTAAAAAATCCAAAATGCTTGCAGTAGACACGCTCTATGTGTCCTCATTAGTTTTGCGCGTGGAAAGCAAAAACTTTTTGGCTTTGGCTTGAACTGTATCTCATTGTCATAACATAAATACACACTGTAATTACAAGAGACATCTCACCTGCAAGCACAGCTTATGCAGTTGTCAACCTAAATTCCATTCCAGCCCCAAAGAAAGCACAAGGAGGAAAGAACTGCTGTCATTAACAATCACTGCACATCTTTCTTTTGGCTGGGGCTACAACCTTTGTCCATGTGACCTTAATGAGATGTATGGTGAGTTGAGTTGAGTGTGCTACTCAAAACATTGTTCTGACCCTTGCTCTGCTAGTACATTAATTTTGTTTTCAGCTGCATGGCCAACATTGTTCGACTGATGGATTTTCATTGTGATATCAACTCAGGAAAAGTGCTAGCAAATATATGAAAGAAATATGCTACATAATTTTGAAGGACGACTGAGTAGAAAGAGTACAGAAGGTTATGTAGGGGCATAAAATTATGTAGGGGCATAAAATCTTCTATCACAACTCAAATAGTCAGAACAATACATAAATCTATTTTAGTGTCTCAATCTAATAATTATCTATATTAGCTAGATACTAAAACAAAATGGCCAACATCTAAGAAATCTAAATAAAAGATGTTTTGCCCATTGCCCACTTATGTTTTTTTGTTTTGGCATTGCATTGTGCCTATTGACTATATTAATATTAAAATCCTGACAAAACCCAAAACCAATCAATTTCATGAATTAAAGTAACAGATTATTTTGTTTTGAGGTCTGTCTGATCACACTAATATTTATTTATGCACGGGTCTGCATTGGTTTTGCATGAGGTCCCTGCAATTTTAATATGAATTTTCAGATTGGAAATTGTGAGTTTTTCTCTGTTTATGGACAGGGCATTAATATCACCAGTTAAACTGTGCCAAGCTTGCACAGGCAGATTCTGTGGATGTGTAGCCTTTCCATTTGGATGGTCAAATTTTAGTCTCACTGAATCAAAAGCAATGTTCACAGTCTCAGCTGATGAAGCCTTAGCTCTCAGAGTGGTCAATGCCTCCCTCATTGCCATTCTTGAATGGCATTCACTTGACATAAACATTTGCCAAATTTCTTTAATTTCTTGAAAATGAAGGTCTTTGGTTTAGGTTTTGAGAGAGTGACATACTGCAATGTGTTTTGCCTTTGTGAATTTGCACTAGAGTTTCCACAAATATTTTCTCCTGAACTGTAATGGACAGAAACAGATCAGGAAATATTTGTAACTGTAGCATGACTGTGAAAGAAAACCAATGTAAACTTTCAGGTCATATTAGATGCACAAAATCTGTCCTTGCCCAATATTACATTTTGTGTTCTGCAAATATGCCACCTGTTGTGCTATTCTTGAAAATGCATCAAAGCTGGAAATGAGACTAAAAAAAATTCCCACAGAAGAACAGCAGGACATAGAAGGAGAAAAGATGTGCTCCTGCCCATCTTTGTAGTCATTTATGGTCAGAGGCCTGAATCTGGAAGTGTGATTCACTTCAGGCTGTATTCACCTTTGAATAAGAACGAAGGGGGAAAAATGCTAAGCAATGGGGGAGGGGGAAAATACAAGTTAAACAAAGAGGGGATGAGAAGCACAGAAAGTGCATGCAATGGTGAAGATGAAAAGAGGAAGTGACGTGTAAGACAAAAGGACGACCTTCTGTAATGAGCTCTGGAAAAGAAGCAGCGCTGTGCCGTCTGTTGGGTTTCATTTCATACTGATGGCTATGTGCGCTGTCCTTTGTGTACCTGAGCTGCAATCATGCCATTTTGTGAAAACTGAAAAAAATGTATCCGTCATCTGGCATAATAGTTGGCGCTGCTCATTTCCCATTTCAGACATTCAGTCCAGGAATGTGTTCGACAATCTGCTGGTTCAAATTTGTGAATATTTGTTTCCATTTTCTTCCAGATATTTTGAGCCTGCGAGACAACATGGAACATGAGAACCCTCAATATTGCATTTGCACAATGTCAAGGCAGGCTCATTCCTTCATGATCACTCTTCAGTACGACGGCCTTGGTTTGACAAAGCAAGCACAACTGAGGACGATAATCCTGCTAATGATGAGAATTGTCAGAGGCCCTTCACAGAGAACTTTCAATCTTTGGGCTTTCCACGAATCCACATTAAAAAAGCCACTCAATTTATTTCTCAGGAGTCTGACGGTAAAAAGAAAAGTCTTACTTTTGGCTGCTGATTGATTCAAAGCTTTTATGTGAAACTTTTTTTAATAAATAAATAAGAACTGCTGAATTGGGTTAGCTCAAAGATGTCCCCAGTTCTCAAAGAGTCATCTGAGCCATTCCAATTGCCCCGAACCCAACAAAGTTTTTCATTGTGCTCCACTAATAACAGTCAGAACTACAAATTAAAGAAAGTTTGATTCTTTCAGTAAACATTCCAAGGCTTTCGATTGTCAATTGTCAATTGATCTTGAAATGTCAAACTGTACTACCGCAGTGCAATTCTGATTTGTGGATCTCTTTCTTTTCATCACAGAGCTGTTTCTACGGACTTGCAAAGCTCCCCGTGGACCAATTATTTCAGCTTTTTCATCAGCCAGCTTTGCCACTTTGCCTCGGTTTATGGACATAGCTAAAACGCAGGATACGTTGGAGCACGCTTTGTCCGCAAGCGCTGCGTGGTTTGCTCCACGTTAAAACTGACAGGGTGTTGTGACGGAGCAATTGTTCTTCAGAAACCTTGCAATGAGATCTCTCCAGGGGAAGTCTGTATACATCCACCAGAGAAAACAAACAAATATGACAGGAAAAAAGCCTTCAAGGAAACATGAAGACCAAGCATGCCGCTCTAATGAAATTGGCAAAGTCAACACAAAAGGGTTTTCACAGTAATCTTCAACCTGATAGAGTGGTTCTTTGCTCCATATCTACCACTTCCAGCAAATTTCAGACAAGTGTTTACACCAAGTGAGTGGCCAGCGCAACCAGCTGTCTACACAAGGCTGGCTTTCATTTAGATTAGTGGGTGCTATCCCAGGGTGTGCGTGCTCTATTGCATTGGAGTCTGCTTGAAACTTTTAACGCATGAGTGCCTCACAGTGAGCTTCATCTCCAGCCATATGTTTTTTTTTAATTAAAAATACATCTTCAAAGAGTGGACCATACAAAATTCTTTCAAGATCTGTCTTTGCATTTATTGTTCAAAGTAGATGTATTCAAAATGCTTATTTGCCATGAGGTTGCAGGAAGACCAGAAAACAAAGGTAGATTATTTGAAATTATGAAGATTAAAAAATCATTATTTCAGCCAAACCTGGATGAGCTCATCATATACAATTGTACCACAATGGAAATGGACCAAAGACTGTTTCTTTGAGATGTTGGTGCCAAAAATAAACTTGCATGTGAAGCAACCCACAAGACATATGGGGGAGTCGGGAATCAGGGGGAGAACTTCAGAGTTGTGGTAACAGAAGCTTTGCCTATAGAAAGTACCCTCTAGCGTGAACTGTGACAGTGTGAACAATATGGTGCGTGTGCAGACACAAATAAATTATTTTCAGTACATTGGGCCCACTGCCCTCTTTAGCCTTTAGCTCACAAGACTGATTTGAAGTGGCTTCAAGACTAAAGAAATACACCAATGATTGAAAACTGGCATTGCAAATTCGTCCTCTTTTCTGTAATATGATAGTCCATCTTCCCTTCCACCTCCTCTCCTTTTCTTTTCCTTATCAATAAATACAACAAACAATTATTCTAGATCAAGGCTGATCATGATTTGTTCACATCATCCTCTTACAAGAATCTCTGTGTCATACCCAAGTTTGCTAGACCAGTCATTTCAGCATGAGATGCAGGACTTTTCAAGATGGAAAAAATCAGACTGGGAACTGACCTTGCCGGTGTGTAGTTCATAACAGAAATATTGTGCAAGATGACTTTCAAAAGCATGTTTATATTGTTTATATGGCCTTTGGTTTAAGAAATATTGCAGTTGGTGTCGAAAAATTAAAGCTAATTTAACATCAGACATGATGGTTGCCCCTCCTGGCCTTCCACCTTATTGTGGTGGAGGGGTTTGCCAGTCCCAATGACCCTAGGAGCTCCATTGTCTGGGTCTTTATGCCCCTGGTAGGGCCACCCATGGCAAACAGATCCTAGGTGAGGGACCAGACAAAGCATAGCCAATGACCCCCTAATGACGATAAACAACATTGGTGCCATGTTTCCCTTGCCCCGATGCGGGTCACCGGGGCCCCCTCCTGGAGCCAGGCCTGGGGCAGGGCACATTGGCGAGCGCATGGTGGTCGAACCTCTGCCCATGGAGTCCGGCCAGGCACAACCCGAAGAGGCAACATGGGGCCCCCTTCCCATGGGCTCACCACCTGCAGGAGGGGCCAAGGGGGTCGGTGCATTGTTTGTTGGATAGCGGCCGAGGGCAGGGACCTTGGCGGTCTGATTCCCGGCTGCAGAAACTGGCTCTAGGGACATGGAATGTCACCTCTCTGATGGGAAAGGAGCTTGACCTAGTGCATGAGGTTGAGAAGTTCCGACTAGATATAGTCGGCCTCACCTCAATGCATAGCAAGGGCTCTTGAACCAGTCTTCTCGAGAGGGGTTGAACTCTCTACCACTCTGCCTATGGTCCAAACAGCAGTTCAGCATATCCACCCTTTTTGGAGTCAATAGAGGGAGTGCTGGAGAGTGCTCCTTCTGGGGGCTCCCTCGTCCTCCTGGGTGACTTCAATGCTCACGTTGGCAATGACAGTGTGACCTGGAGAACAGCCCCCCTGATCTGAACCCGAGTGGTGTTTTGTTATTGGACTTCTGTACTTGTCTCAGATTGTCCATAACCTTGTTCAGGCATAAAGGCGTCCACATGTGCACTTGGCACCAGGACGCCTTAGGCCGCAGATCGATGACCGACTTTGTGGTCGTGTCATCGGATTTCCGGCCGCATGTTCTGGACACCCGGGTGAAGAGAGGGGCAGAGCTGACAACTGATCACCACCTGATGGTGAGTTGGCTCCGATGGTGGGGAAGGATGCTGGACAGACCCTAAACGTATTGTGAGGGTCTGCTGGGAATGCCTGGCAGAGTCTCCTGTCAGAAGGAGCTTCAACTCACACCTCCGGGAGAGCTTTGACCATGTCCCAGGGGAGGCGGGGGACATTGAGTCCGAGTGGACCATGTTCTGTGCCTCCATTGTTGTGCAACCGGCGCTGCGGCCGCAAGGTGGTTGTGCCTGTTGTGGCGGAAATGCCCGAATCCGCTGGTGGACACCAGCGTTGAGGGATGCCATCAGTCTGAAGAAGGAGTTGTATCGGGCCTTATTGGCCTGTGGGACTCCTGAGGCAGCAGAGAGGTACCGGCAGGCCAAGCGGAGTGCAGCTACGGCGGTTGCCGAGGCTTCTGGACGGCTTCGAAAAGGTTCTGTCCACTATACGGCGTCTGAGGAAGGGGAAGCAGTCCACTGTCAACACTGTATATAGTGGCGATGGTGTGCTGCTGACCTCAACTACTTCGAAGACCTCCTTAATCCCACCAACGCACCTTCCAGTGAGGAAGCATGGCCTGGGGACCTGGGGACAGGCTCTTGTATCTCCGGGGCTGAAGTTGCCGAGGTAGTCAAAAAACTCCTCGGTGGCAAGGCCCCGGGGGTGGATGAGATCCGGCCGGAGTTCCTTAAGGCTCTGGATGTTGTAGGGCTGTCGTGGCTGACTCGACTCTGCAACATTGCGTGGACATCGGGGGCGGTGCCCCTGGATTGGCAGACCTGGGTGGTAATCCCTCTTTTTAAGAAGGGGGACTGGAGGGTGTGTTCCAACTATAGGGGGATCCCACTCCTCAGCCTCCCTGATAAGGTCTATTCAGGGGTACTGGAGAGGAGGGTCCGCCGGATAGTCGAACCTCGGATTCAGGAGGAGCAATGTGGTTTTCGTCCTGGGCGTGGAACAGTGGACCAGCTCTACACCCTCAGCAGGGTCTTCGAGGGTGCATGGGAGTTTGCCCAACCAGTCCACATGTGTTTTGTGGACTTGGAGAAGGCATTCGACCGTGTCCCTTGGGGGGTCCTGTGGGGGGTTCTCCGAGAGTATGGGGTGTCGGGTCCCCTGATACAGGCCGTCCGCTCCCTGTACGATCGGTGCCAGAGTTTGGTCTGCATTGCTGGCAGTGGTAGTCCCTCTTTTTAAGAAGGGGGACTGGAGGGTGTGTTCCAACTATAGGGGGATCACACTCCTCAGCCTCCTTGTTAAGGTCTATTCAGGGGTACTGGAGAGGAGGGTCCGCCGGATAGTCAAACCTCAGATTCAAGAGAAGGATCGGGTCTATGCTCTTTGCAGATGATGTGGTCCTGTTGGCCTCATCGGCCCATGACCTCCAACGATCACTGGATCGGTTCGCCGCCATGTGTGAATTGGCTGGGATGAGAATCAGCACCTCCAAATCTGAGGCCATGGTTCTCAACTGGAAAAAGGTGGAGTGCCTTTTCCGGGTCAAGGAGGAGACCCTGCCCCAAGTGGAGGAGGTTAAGTACCTCGGGGTCTTGTTCATGAGTGAGGGAAGAATGGAGCAGGAGATCTACAGGTGGATCGGTGCAACGTCGGCAGTAATGCGGACTCTGCACCGGTCCGTAGTGGTGAAGAGAGAGCTGAGCCAAAAGGCAAAGCTCTCGATTTACCGGTCGATCTTCGTTCCTACCCTCACCTATGGTCATGAGCTTTGGGTAATGACCGAAAGAACAAGATCACGGGTACAAGCGGCCGAAATGAGCTTCCTCCGTAGGGTGGCTGGGCTCTCCCTTAGAGATAGGCTGAGAGGCTCTGCCATCCGGGAGGAGCTTGGAGTAGAGTCGCTGTTCCTCCGTGTTGAGAGGAGCAGATGAGGTGGCTTGGGCATCTAGTCAGGATGCCCCTTGGTTTATTTTAACCTTCACGCGAAGCCCGATTTCAAAAGGATGTGAATTGAGGCACTCCAGGCATCTTGCACTGTAAATGACAGGCACAAACGTTATGAAACCTTGCCATTTTCATTGTTGTATAAACAGGCCCTAAAACACGAACGCCTTAATTTACTGTTAATCTCCTTTTCACTTGGCATACAAAGCTAAGAGGTGGAGGAAAAACCCAAAATAAGTCCCCACTGTGCACTTTTCCGTTAATGAGTCATTAAAGTGGACACTTTGATGAAATACAGAGTCACAGAGAAGACCTTGGCTGATGTAGCGCCCCAATCACACTCCCATCAAGTGATAAAACATTGAAAGAACAGCCTCTTGGTGCTATGGTAACAAATGTCCACATCGGTTACTCCTGTTTTTTGGCAGAGTGACCAGATGAGCGTGCACTATAAGGAGAATGTGAAAGATGGAACCTAAAACTGGAGGTCAATTATCTTTGTAGCTATCTGGGGCTTGGAGCGAGAACGTAGCTACCATCACACAATATAAAGATCATCACAGAGAAGCTGCTAAAAGCCATGATACACAGTTGAGAGCTGTTCTTTCTCAGAGGCCATATGCCAGTGCCATCTATAAGTGTTTCCTGTTTGCAAAAATAAAAGGCTTTGTAGAGGTCAGAGACAAAAATGCCCCCGAAAGGTTTAATACCTGTGTGACGTGCTATTCTCTTCAATTTGCTTATTTGGCCAGGTCTGCTGTGAAGCATTACAGAACAAAACTGCTCCTGCAGCACCGGCTTTGACAGCATTTCTAAAGGCATATAAAGGATGCAGGCACGCAATTATAGGTACCTGGGGGAAACAATCTAAATGTGTCTCTGTGTGTGAGAGGGAGAGATTTTTGGTATATGTGCTGAACTTCCTTTATGTAAAGTTTCCAGTCTGGTTTTGTCCATAAGCAGAAATAGCTGCAGTCATCTGAACTGCAATGTCCATTTCATCTGCACATCTGCCTGACCAAAACAGCTTTTTGCTGCAATTATTTCTTTTTTTCCATTCTTGCAAATTCTTTCCTTACTCCTGATTCAGTCCCTTTCATTTCAGAGTCTGCCACAGCACTCTTCGAGGTCTGCTCTCTCCCTCCAAGTTCATTTCTTTCTTGTTCTCCCCCTCGTTTGAAGCTGGTCATCACACAGAGAGGAGGTGAAAATGAGCTCAGCAAGAGGTCAGACCATCACAGCGCAAGTCAGACAAATACATGGGCCGCAAGTTAAAGGCTCACAAGCAGACTTAACTCCATTAATTGAGGGGAAGGAAACAGCAGGTGCGTAAAGTAGCACTGGCTGCTGTTGTGAAATGCCGAAGTTTCAAATAAGGCCAGGGCTGATATTTATGTGATTCATAAACCAGGTACCATTAAAAGCCCACAAGTAAGGCTCAAGATGACAATATACATGTTAGTGCTGCTATGGAGGAGGAATCTCTCAGTCCTGTTTATGGATTACAAAAACACAATGTCAGCATGCCAACACCTTATGGCATCAGTGGCTTTTAAATAAAGGGTTATTTTTCACATCAGACTTTTGTTTAGTTTCACATGTGCTGCCAGTATAAATGTCATTTCAAAGAATAGATATATTCGTATTCAGAAACAGTTGATTGCTTTTTACTATTAATGATAAGGACAAAAAGCAGAAATTAAGACAATATTCTGCAATAAATTTTAATGAAATGTTTCCAACTTCCTGTCTCAGCCAAGGGTTGTGGTCTCACTGCAGGAACGTGTCGATACAGGAGTAATCTGGGAACTAATTTAGCTCCTATCTCTATGTAAGATCATTGGATATCAACGAAAGCATGTGAATTTTTTTTGAAAAGGCTCCAAAAAACAATTTACAACCAGTTATTAGAATAGAAAGGAGGAAAAATGAAGACAAAAGCAATTAAAAGTGTTGGGCATAAACCTTTGCCTCTTTCTGCACAGATGGCGGACACTGGGCTTTTTTATTTATTTTTTTTAATAGTCACCTGCAGCACAGTGGGCTCGGAATCATAACCCATCATTACTGTGACGTTTTTGACTTAAATGACGACAATTTAAAGATCTCACTGTTTGCTAGAAAAGCAAAGGTACCTATTATACTAACTGGCAGAAATCACCAATCTATACTGCCACTTGGAGATCTGTGCAGCACAGTAAAACGGCATAAAGCTAACTTTGGACAGTGTCAGACAAGGTAAGGACGATGCACAGGGAAAGACGCAGAAGCCAGACTGGATTCAAACAGCTCAGCTGGTTCATCATTCTCAATAAAAGGCCAGTGATAACAAATGCACAAATGAGTAGGAGGAGAAATGCTGTCGAACTAATTAGAGGGTGCCAACTGTCACAACCGCACTATTGTATTCACAGAGATTAACCTACCTCAAGGTAAGATGTGAAAATTACAATGGAGTTGTTAAAAACTGCTCTATGCAGCAAATCCAATACAGTTCTGACATTTTTAATCACTACTTTGCATGCAAACGTGCATAAAGCGTTCCCTATTACTGTTTGATGGTCAATGCACATGTCATTCAAAAAAATGCCAAAAACTTCAAGCAAAAGGAAGGAGAAACTTGTAAGTAGGTACATGATGACAGGTATTTACAATAGCTTCAATCTGTTAAACAATTTAGGTAGAGTACTAGTGGATTCTGGGATTGTATCCTTGTAATACTGTATCTATATTCTGCATTATTTAAAATGCATACAGGGCAGGGAGCTACTGCAAATACTACTGCAGGGATTTCTTGAATAAATTCTCAAACCTTTTGGGATGCATTATACAGTGGTGTACTAGTGAAATTGGGTGAATACAAAGTCAGAAAATACATCTTAAATAAGCATTATGTATCCATGTAGTGGTATTATTTGTCATATTTGCTCACAAACCGCTAAAAGTTTATTATCATAGTGTCGCCAAAGATAGGTTGGCCTGTGTAGATTGCGGGCATTAGGATGAGTGAGATTAGAAATCTCTGTCCATTCATGGCTGAGTTCTGGAGCTGTGAAAACTGCACGAACATTTGAATGGTTTGGATGGTTAAACCTAGCCAGATTCCAGATGGCACCTTGCAAAAATGCATAAAAATTAGACAAGTCCAAAATCAGAGCAACAGACTTTGTGAAATGATTATCTTCTCACAGCAGTTGGCTAACTATGAATCACTTCACTGCCTGAGAAAGTGGTTTGGCTCTAAATATCTTAAACAGTCGTCATGGAAACCTGACCGAGCAATCATCCAATGTTATCAAATATATTTTTCTACAGCTGCTCTTTTAATTCAGAGCCCATTACTTTGTCCAGTTTCCATTCATTGCCTGGGAAAAATGACCAAGGATGCAAAAGTGTTATTAAAAATATCAATGGGACCTAAATACAGCACGCAAAAAAGCCCCCCTTCATTGCCTGAATGCAAACAAGCGGCCAAACAAAAACAGGGGGCTGGTCGTTAAAATCAATGTGGGTGGCAGGTAAACTTTAGTCCTGATGCTACGCTGATAGAAATGAAATGGTCCCCTAGCTCGTTTGTTTACATCACTACTGATGTGACTGGGGTGAGAAAAATCATACATATCGCCTGCATTCTCATGAGTTGTTATCGGCCAATTATTTTCTTCTGGCTGTCAACAGAAATGAAGCTGTATTCTGCAAGCATGGCTAACAACCTGCCAGGAGGCCCGTCTGCCTTACTTGTGTGTGTGTGTGTATTTGGTTGGGGAGTTTCACTACATAAGCCAAACAAATAGACTCCTGCCTAGTGCACACCCCTCCCTCTCATAATCCTTCCTCCCTTTTAATGTTTTTGTTCACATTCCAGCACAAAAAAAATAGATCCCTTTAATACACCAGCATTGTTCCATTTCTCCATTCACATCCTTGCTGCCATAATACATAATATATTCATATGTTTCTCCCAAGGATATAAAGTTTGCTGTCAGGATCTATTGCTCTCTTTTCCATTTTCACATTCACTAAAAACAAAACAAAAGATCTTCTTTACTGACAGAGCCGCTCCAACAAAGTCAAATCCAGGTGAGGTGTGGGTCTCTGCTCTAACCCAAGCAGGTAAAACTAAAGCGGAGTTGTTTGCTGGTGCCGTCTCCTTGCAGGGGTAACCAGGCCAGAAAGGCAAACCAGGCCAGAAACAATTAAGCACAGACAACAGACAAGCCAGCTAGTGAGGGACATCTACATTATTGAAAAGGACTTGGACGGAAACAGTACAGGTTGTGGATTTCCACCTGCTACTCCACACCGACACACACACACAATCTTGTTCACACACAAAAACTGATACGCACAGACTGAGTCACTGTTGGATGTACCAAATAATGATCTCCCTTCTGTATCCTATAGTTCAGGGTCTCGCTTTCCCTCACAATCTCTCTGAATACACTCTTTGCTATCATCCAATCTAATCTTTTAAAATTGAATACTGTACCTATGCAGTGGAGCACCCCCCAACTCCACTAATGTCATTTCATCAGGATAATTGGCAAATTGCGTATGAGTGTAATGCATTCATGTGAGTTAGTGAGAGAGCGATGACCAAACAATGGGCACACTGGTGACTATAAATTGGGCCGAGGTTTGCATGTGAATATCCCAGTGAATGGTCCAGGACAACTTGATCATAACCTGATAAGGAAGGAAGGAAGGAAGGCAGGAAGGAAGGAAGGACCAAAAATTGTGTTTGCAGGAGCCTGACTGAGATAGGAGTAAGGTGTACAGGTAGAAATTTCCATCTCAAAAAGGGAGTCCAAAGCTCAGCCTGGCCCCTACAGAGCGGAGGTGTTTGAAGTGCAAGCATGTCAGCTGGAACAGCAAAGTGGCCAAGAGCTGCCAGTGATTACATGTCCCCTTCAGGCAAACGCTGAGTTTCAGGAGCAGGAGATTGACCCAGGTCAATGTCAAACAAAGTGCATTGATTAATACTGGAATGACAGATCAAGGCTCACAAGGGGGATTTAATTTTTAATTTGTGGCTGTGGCTCTACACACACACACACACACAGGGTCTGACTGTTCATTCAGGAAATTATTTACTTCTTCGATGTGTTATTGTTTGTGTAATAAGTTGACTGCACTACATAAACCGCTGCATAGAAAGATGGCGAATGGAGCAGGACGCTGTGGATACTGTGTAATAAAAATGTGTTGGTCGTAAAAAGTATTTCTTTTTTAAAGGTAACATCAATTGGAAATGTAGTTCTACGACTGTTTGGAGGAAATGTGTCGAAAGAGAAGAAAAGTGATTAGATCAACTTTCTCCCCATTCTGAATATTTCACTCATAAATGGTTTTTGTATGGAGAGAGGGTTGTTAAACAACACTTGGGCACATTAAAAATTCATCATTGCAAAATGATCATTTTTGATCCATGCATGGGGATTTAAGGATTAAAACAGCAAATGTTGCCTGTGTATAATATGTGTCCACGGACATTTAACGATGAAAATTACATCTTACCTTGCCAGATTGTATCAAAGAATTTTGTAATGCAACCCCTGTCTGACAAAGAAACGCTAACCATTCCCTAAAGCAACACCAAAACCTGCATTGATGTTTAAAACAGTGTGAACCATTAAACGAATGAGCAAGGTTAATGTTACAATTCTACAGTTCAAACTGGTTTAATGCAAACCCAGATGTCACATGGTAATCTGAAAACCAGGGATATTTAACAGAACACAGGCTTTGGTCTAGTCTCCTAGGTAAAAATTGGGGATGGTATTTTACACAAGTGTCAAGGCTTTTCTTGACCAGGCCCATAACCCAACATCTGATCAAATATGGTTGAACATTAAATGCTTGTGAACTCTGATCTCTGAAGGATCACTCAGGAGGGGGCGCATCGATTGCAACCGACCTCATCCTAGAAGGAATCTCAGCCAAGAACACAGGAGGCATCAATGTCAGTACAGTCTGTCTTGTGAAAAGCAAGTCAGGACTTAGCTAGGCACTAATATTTTCAGTGACTCAGATTTAATGATGACCTATGATTCTGTACTCATCAGTCATGTTTCAATCCGCCATTGCTGGTACTATCTCCAGTAAATTCCTACAGTACTGTTACTGTTAAAAGGAGCATCCCAGTTTCAAAAACAGGGTATGCTGCAGTCCAGGCTGTCTTGTCCTGACACATTGTTGTTTGCACACAGCAATTTAAGCAATCCCTGCACCAATTCTGGTCATAGCATCCTAACAGAGATTGGGATTTATCATTGGGATTAGAGAAACAGAAATAGACTGCAATAGATTATTTGTATTAGATCAATATGAGTTTGTTCATTTTTAAGGTGTTTCCTCTTCATATAGTAGGGTTAGTCATGGAGGTCCATAAGGTGCTGTACTTGAAACCTTTGCATTTTAAGGAAACTTTATTTGTCAGCATGAAACATTGCTATACTGACAATTCCAGAAACCAGGGGAGACAAAGAAGTTAGTGAATGCCAGGCTTCTCTTAAAGACATAAAATCTTAGATGAATTTAATTTCCTTCTTAATTGAGAAAAAAAACTGAAGTCATTGCATTTAGTCCTAATCTTATCAGGGATAGATTAGATCACATCATTACTCTTGATAGTGTCTCTAATCTCTGTGACGAATCTTGGAGTGACATTTGACCAAGATCTATCGTTTAACTTTTATATTAGAATTGTCTCTTGAGGTTTTTTTTTCATTTCATTGCAAAAACATTGCATAGTTTAGAAACATATTGACCCAGAATGATGCTGCTCCAAAATGCTGCAGCTAGTATTCTGATAGGTATTGACAAAAGAGATCACATTACTTCTGTGTTGGCTTCCCTTCATTGGCTGCCCATTAACTTAGGAATAGTTTTTAAAATTCTTCTGGTGACCTAAAAGGTCCTCAGTGGCAAACCTTCATACTATCTTACCTGTCCAGGTACAGGAGGCCGACTCACCCTCTCTACTTTTTAAGATTAGACTTAAAACCATCCTTTGTGAGAAAGCTTAAATCAATAACATCAGTGATTACAACTGTATAGTTATCATTTTAGACACTTTCATAATCATATTTACACAATGGTCAGTTTGGGGGGTATTATGTCAGTTATGCTTTCATAGGCTGACACTGCCAGGGTAACACCCGACAGGTGTCTTTCACCCTGTTGGTCCATGGATTCCTCTACCTCTCCTCGCTGTAATTAATGTACCTTCAGGCCCTTGCTTTCTGTAAAGCAACTGGAGCCATTTAAAAAAAAAAAAGAAACAGATGTTATAAAAACAAAGATGAACTGAATTACATTGATAAATAATACCTGCTTCATAGTGCACAATTTCATCTTTGTCAACTGCTCAAAATAGTTTAAGTCGTAAGATGTAAAAATTGTCCAAACTTTTCTACCAGAAATGCATTCCTAATTTTAATGTAGAGGTGTTAAAACACTGGTTAGTGTTGTGTTTGTAATGTGTGTAACTGTAGAGTTTGCATGTGCTAAAATGTCAGTGGATCATGCTGCCAGCACCGCTCAACTCAGTGGTTGCAGTTCATAGCATCCCAGCATGCTCTGCTTTACAGAAGATAGACGTCAAGCTGCATTGAGCGTGCTGACAGGACATTTCAGTTCCAATTGTAAAGCCACACAATGTTTATTTTTCAAAATAAAATGTCAGTTCTTTACTTTGGTTTTAAAATCATAAAGGTATCTTTAAAAAAAAAACATCTAATAATATGAAGGCATCAAGACTTCTGTCAGAAAATACATCAAATTGTAACATAAAAAGCTTTTGAGACGTTTCTCTTTAGCCCCATGTTATTTCACAGATGGCTTAAAAAGCATTTCTTTCTTGTGAGGATTGCCTAATTTTACAAATAGATTTTTTTAAAGTTATACAACAATTACAGAAGATTTAAACGAAAACTCCCATACACAGAGAGACACACACCTCATTCAGATACTCAGCTGCCTGCCTCCCCCACATGGCTGTTGCTGGGGAGTTGCTTGCTGAAATATCACCTTGAGTCTTGCCATTTCCCAAACTCATTTACTTTATTACTTTATTACAGCAAGTGTCTGCCACGAGCAGGGGGAAAACAAATGGGAGATATAAAAGACTGGATGAAAAAAAACAAACAAACACACCAACACATTCTTACATGAACACGTATACATGCACAGACCGCCCTAATCAGTCTCGAGGGGGAGCCTGTGCTAATGTGGGAGGAGCAGGGAGATTAATAAAATGAGACTGGGAGCTTGTGTCTATGTGTGTGTTTCTGCTTGCATGAACGTAGGCACTTAGATGGAGTATGTGTAGAGCGTGCAGACAATGTAAAGGAGGAGGGTTCTGTTAGCCCCAGTAACAGCATCGGGTTGAAATAGCAGGGTGGAAGAGATGCTTTCTCCCCCCTAGTCATCTACCACTTCATCCATCTATCGCTTGCTCTCCTCTCTCTCTTTCTGTCTCTATTTGAACGCTTTGTGCCGCTCGCTGTCCTCACCCGTCTCCGGGCAGAGTTTTGCGTTTACATGCCACTGACGGTGCCGTCTTTTCTCCTCGTAAATTGTTGTCCTCTGATGATTGTATTTTCACGCTCCTCCCTAAAACAATAAAGCCCCACCCCAATAAAAAAAAGAGCACAGTGAAGGGAGAAGAGGGCATTTACTGGCCATTTTGTGGGCCGCAGTTGGGAATTTGAATTACCTAATGAGGAGGGGACATACAACCTGGCAGCAAGAAACAATTGAGCTATTTTGACGTGTGATGAAGTAAACATATCCCGACAGCCTGTGCTCTCATTACAAAGGCCTGACTCAATTTGCAGTGAGCACACACAAGATGAAACACACATAAATAAAAGCTTGATGGCACAGATCAAATGCAAATTGCGTTCACTAACAGATAGAAAAGCAAGAGCGCTTGCTAATGATATGACGGTTAAATGTGTTTTGAAATGCCATTTGGCAAATACCAATTACAGGGCAAAAGCAACAACAGAACAATCTGTCTACAAATGATGCAGAAAGTAATGTTTCTATTGATAAAATATAATCCATCACATTGGCCAGGTTGATAAATTCTGTGTGTTAACCATGCAGGGGTTACTTTAGAGTTCACAGTGGAATTGTTTTTAAATCCTTAAAATCGGTTTCCCCACCATCTCTAAACACCTTGCTGCTCATGAGTGTCAAATGATGTGTTGCTTTGACCGATTGATGGTGAATTGATGGTGAATAAGATTTGATCCTGCCAGATCAATTACATGAACCCTTGATTATCTTTTTATATAATGCAGCCATCATTAGCGTATTTTTTTTTGTTACCTTGGATTTGATTTAAAAAGAAATTGGACGGATAATGCAAAATCTATGGGTTCTATTTTAATGATCTTGGTGACACTTGATAAAAAAGTTGGTTTGACCTTGGTCAATGAGAAAATTGAACTCCATTAGTTTTAACTAGATACTGCTGGCCCTTGTGCTATTTGTATATCAGAAAGGAGTTAACCCTCATTATTGTGACAACAGTCTAATCTTAGATGTGTTTGGGGATATTATCTTCAATTTACATGTTTGCTATTACACATCTGCACCGTTCGGATCACACATTACCCCAAGTCTCCTGGCCAGACCTGTGCTACAATTTGTTACTACGTCATTTGTATAACACAAGGTAACTGAAACAAAACCCTGAGGATTAATTAATGAATTTGTAACAATTTCCAGTGATCAAATAATAATAAACTAGTTTTTTTTTAGCAAACTGTAAAATTATGACCCCTATCTAATGTAAATAGAATGCTTACAATTACTTGTGTAACGTCATACATGCTAAATCTTCAATGTGTGGTGACATTTAGAGATGCTAATGGGTTTAGTGAGTTGTGACCTGATGCAGTGCTTACGGTAGGGTTGCATAAATTAAGATACACTCTTGGTGCGAGCACTCGTTAAGCAGATGGCACATCTGAAAAAAAGATGTCAGGAAACAAATGAAATCAAGGAGCTGGTTACTGCTCTTGCTAAGGATAAAAGATGACGGTCGTATTAGCAGCAGGTACCACCGCTTCTTCATCTCTGCCGCCTTGTGAATTGGACACTATACACACACAGAAGTGGTTTCCTTGAATTTTGCTTAGCTTTATTTGACTGTAATATGAAGGGCTGTTTAAATAGCTTGGTATGTTCAGACAAATTGTGTTTACCAAATATTTCCATCAAACCAAGCCCAGTAAAAACAATGTTTTTTCATTTATCAACAGCATCAAAAAAAGACTCCCAAACTGAAAGTGAGGCAAATAAAGGTCAATAAATATGAGTGAAACTCCAAAATGAAAAGCAAAAGCTTTGACAAATAAAAACAAACACCCAAAAATGAAATAAATAAAAACATCCCTGAACGAACATCAGCTCTCTGCTGCAGCATGTACCCGTCATCATCAGGGAGGTGGGTTGAGTGACAGGATTCACAAGTTTGCCATTAATAGTGAACAATTTCTAAACAAAGACAATCTGTTTTTGTGCTGTTTTTGAGCTACCATCCCATGTCTAGAGACTGACACATAGCAACACGAACTAATTACACAATCATTCCCCCAAACGACTTTGTGACTGATTTGGAGACATTGAACATTATATTATCAGCAACAAAAATACATTCAAAATAAATCGAAAAAAGGGAAAGAGAATTGCATGCAATCCCAGTGATGATAGCTTGATTCCAGGGGGCACAGATGACATTTGGATAATGGAGATCCTGATGAAAACTTGCTGTTTCTCACTCAGTACGAGTCCTGATGACTCAGGAACGAGGGTGCTTCTTTAAAATGTAGTTAAAAGTTTCTAATTCTGAAGCGAGAAAACATCGAAGACAAACTTGTTTGCTTCTGAACAACAGTTCTGGGCTTGTGCCTCCTCCTTCCACTGCTCTTCTTCAGGCAGCTGCCATTTAACCTTTTTGCTTACAGGTGACCCTTCTTCTGTTCTGCACTCTTTTTATGATGTTTTGGGGGATTTAAAATCAACATTTCCAGAAGACCTGCAGTAAATATAATCTTCTACATTTGTTCTGCCTGTGAAGAAGAGAAAGTGTGTCAGTGCACATGAGCTCCTGTTTTTCGGGCGTCCCCCCCGTGGTTCCACTAACTCAGTGGAACGTGTCATTTCCTCAATTTATTTTTCTAAACCAAAGCTCCAGAATACTGCAACCTGGAAGCTTATGATATGTCTCTTTTCCACCCAGTACAGCGTTTAATCTGGCTGGACACACTCCACGTTTGATGGAGAGAAACAGCAGTTAGCTCTGCTAACAAACACAAAATAAAAGGCAGAGAATGACTTTGGTACCCTAATCTTTGATAAAAATAAAAAAAACATTTCTAAAAGGCATGTTGGGCATCGATGAGACATCATCTGATGTGTCTCTTCTAATAGTGTAGCTTTGACTCATGTGGGCCAGCCAGAATAATAAACAGATTGGGATATATGGTGGGACTGTTAAAGAGCTGAAAGTACAACGCTGTATTAGTGCCACTTCAACCAGTTGAAGAAATACTGCCAGTGATTAAGCGTCTCAGGGTTATAGGTTTTTGCATAAATGTGTGTCCATGGGTATGTGCACGCCTTGGCTCCACTGGGAGCTTGAAGCATAGATTTAAATTATACATACTTTCTCATTCCATTACCAGCAGCAACTGCTAAAGGCTTCCCAGAATTTCCATTACTAAAATGAATGGATGCACATACATCCCATACGTCACTATATCTCTCTCAGACAGACTCATGAACAGCAGGACAATGTTGAACCTGAGATTATAAACAATGGATTTTGAGAAGAGGCGGCATCAGAAGCTATACTTTGTTTGTTGGTACACTTCACTTTATTTTGAAAGTCTTGTCTTTCCGCAGAGCTTAGCCAGTTTCACTTACCCTCCTTGTTACTTGTTCCTCACCCAAGTTTATTGCTCATGGGTTACATGTGAATCATCTTTCTCTGTGCATTTAAACCCACCGGCTGTGTCTTCCTTGCATGGCTGTGTTTGTATCCCTGTGTCTTCTTTGTGTTTTTTTTTCTGTTTGCTTCTTGTTTTTCGATTTTGGCCTGCTCCTTGTCTGTTTGGTTGCCTGATTCTTATCGCCATGTTTGTGCATGACCTCCTGCTTCCAATCAGATTAAAGATTTTGTATTCTGGACTTTGTTCTTCCGCCTCACTCCCTCTTTTCTACCTGGGCCCTCACTTGCCAGCCTTCACAAGCACTGTATTTGTGTTCAGATCATCGGACAAAAATCAGGGGACGAGGCATGACTGATAACTGATCTGTCTTCTCTTCACTGCACCTGAGGACTGTACTTAATCCACTTCCCAGGTGACCAATAATATCCTTGGATATTTGGTCAACCAATTCTGTCAAAGCAAGGAAATATGACAAACATACCTAACAAGGAACTAAATGGCGTACGGGCAGAGCAACCTACAAATGCACTTACTTTGCACCCATTTAATGACAACATACATTGGAGAGAGAACACGCAATTGGAATGCAAGAGGGTTTTCTGCACCTGCGCTCCATGACAAGGAACATTATCCACTCATTGGTGGGTATTATTAGTGCTTCAGCAGTTGTTTGCAAAAGCTTTCTGGCTGGTTTGGTTATGCTGGGAATTGATTTTTCTCCTATTGCACCTGCAATCTGTGACTAATCTGTTGCCATTGTATCCAATGTTTGCATTTCTGCTTCTACAGGCAGCACCGTGGGATATCCTGGGGACCAGAAGTGGACTACACAAATTGTACCGTGGATATGCTTGATTTTCAAAATAAAACAACTCAGACCATCTGTGACTTACAATAACAGTAAATCCAGAAACGATACTAATACTATAAACAATGTAAAGAAATTTGATCCTTAGAAATTTGAGCTTGCATATCTTCCTGTACACACTGATCAAACTTTTTTCTTCAATTATTCACACTACAAAAGAAATAAATGTCACAATAAGAGAAACATTTTCTGAATTCAACTGTACTTTTCTTTGGTTTCCTTGTGGGTGCCAGATTTTATACTTAATCTAGTAAACACGCATACCTCTCTGCAGCTGCCTCTCATCAGCTTTCATATCAGATCAAAGTGGAGAGGCTGTTATCACACAGCTCGACGAAGAGGCCAGGGCTGTGGTACTCGCTACATGTTGAGACATCAGACAAGGATTAAATCAACAAGCCAGACTGCCCCTGAGTGACCAGGCAGGCTACTTACAGCTCCGCAGAGCCAGACGCACGAACACATTTGTGGGGAGGAAAGAGAAGGTAAACTAGGGCAAATAAATGAATGAAGGGAGGTACATTCAAGGAGACAGCTTTGCAAAAAGGCCACGGAAGCAGCCATTCTCAATCCATCTATGAGTCAAACCGGGAATCTAAAATAATGAATGAGTAATAAGCATGTGCCAGTGGAATAACAACTGTAGTCAGTGTGTTTCTGTCCGCCTGGCCAGTCGTGGCCAATGCCAGGGAAGTTTTAACTCTACAGCAGTACAGAAAATGTCACATCACATCCCATTTGTGATTCGTGTGGGCTGAGACACTTTCAGAAGAGTAAGCATCCGGGGTTACTTAACATTTGGATACTACAAATGTTATGAACTGCTTTCAAACTTTGGTACATGTAGGTTTTTTTTGTTTCATTTTATTTTTTTTTTTGTATGACATCCTGCCTCTTAAGTATTGGTTTATGTAATATAGGATGTTTCAGCCCCGCTAATTTTGGATGCATGTAGGTCAAGAGCAAAATCTAGTTTCGGCATGTTGATAACCAGTGGAGGGCGGACAGTCCATAATATTAGGAAAGCTCCCAGAGAGATATGGCTGAGGGGTGGATGACGAAACAAAAAGGGCCTAAATGATCATTTCATCTTGGATCTATTGTTTTCTCTTTGATTCCATCCAATGTGTATAGGAAAACATAGGTTTTCATTTAAATACATTGGCTTTATTTTACTTTAAGTGTAGTTTTACGGAAAATACTGCTGGTGTATTCCTTTATAACCTAATATATTAAAATAAATTATGCATAGAGCGCTGCATTATTAACAAAAATGAGATCGTTTTGCTAATTCATGCTCTCTTGTTGTCTCACTACATTGTAAACAGTCAAAATCTCCCAGCAAAACCGGCTTTGGCCCCGAGGCTGAAACCACTCATGTCAAATAAAATAATGCCCTTTTGTGTTTGGTGTTGGCGATTTGGCCAGTTTGATCTTAAATCTCCTTTGCAGCTGCACAAATAGAATTTGAAAATTGCCAACTGGTCTCTTTAGTCAAACATCCATGATTCAGCTCAATCCCTTTGTCACATCCCCTCCGTAAAAGCATGCAAGGCTCTGCATTAAAGACTCGTTTCAGTTTTTTAATGCCTTGTAACAATGTACTATTTCACTTGGCAGCTTGGAGGTTGATGTAGCTATTAATAGGTGTAGAGACAAGAAAAACCATAACACTAACTAACCAGATTTCAAATCAACAAAATCAATATTTGATCAGATGCTTAGGGTAGATTTGGCTTTTATCTGATTCTGTCACATAACTGTCAATTTTACCTATTTGGAAAGAAAGGAGAAAAATAAAACCTCCTGCACTTAATCTCATCCACAGGCAAAGCCATCACTCACAAGGTCAAATTTGAATTAGATGTCTAGACGCAGAGTTTGCCAAAGGACTTGCCTGCTACTTTGAGGGTCTCACTGCAGCCCCTTATCCTTTGTCAAAGGGATGGAGTCCCAGGGGCTTCCTGTGAATACCAGCTCAGTTGTGGACAGAGACATAGAAAAAGAACACCCGTGTAGGAATCAGCGTGTAATGACATTGACACTGTTTTACAATCAATAAAAATTCTACTCAACACTTCCCACTTTTTTTAAAGCAAGTGTAAATATTAATGAATCAATTCTCAGCACAGGTAGGTGATAATGAATACTTATTGCTAATTCATATAAGGCTTTAAAAAATCATTCTGCAAGATATTAACAATGAGAATTATTCTTTTCAAGTTCTGGTCCTGACTTATAAACTCAATGATGACCTTGGACAGGAAACATAGAATTTATAAACAGCTAGCCATTTTAGCAGTTTATGGCCATTTACATAATGGAAAAATAGAACCATTCTATATGTGATGTGAAGAAATATAGATGACCTGAATTCAAGACTTCAGCTTTGACTCAGGAGGCAGTCGACTCACTCAAAGTATCCTGAAGCAAGATGCTCATACTTTAGGATAATATACTGAATGTATAAGAACCAGCAATTTAGTCTCTGATACCAACAAGTGGGCAAAATCTGGTGCTTCCAGTGACTTTTATAACTTGAAACCTACTTGTAAATAAGTCAGTCCACAGCTGACACAGAAAAAAAACAAAACACTGTTTAATTGCACAGTATAAATGTGTGACTAATCAACATGAACAATGTTCACGACATAAAGTAATTCAGGTTCAGTGTTGGGCTTTGCACCAAGCTGATGTGATACTATTTTTAGATAGTGTTTTGAGTCAGTGGTTATGGCAATGTTTTAACTGTGATTATAGATTCATATTTATCACATCTAAATCATGTGCTGTTTCATAAGATCCTTTATTCACGCACTAATTTCCTGTTATGCATTGTGATATTGCCTTTCCCAGCAGTCAACAGGTGAGATTCAGGAATACACTCTGGACACAGAACCCAAGGTTGAAAATGGGGAAGTCATCTTCGCACTGAAAAGCCCAAAACAATTTTAAAACTTTAAAATGTATTGCTAATTACTAGCCACCACTTCACTAAATTAATAATAATTAGCAGTTTCTAGGCACAAATAAAAAACACTAAATTTTATCTGTCTTTCACGGGTGTAACAGAGGATTAAAAGACTCTGGTTGCCATGTTTTAATTGTTTTGACTTCAACCATGAAGTGCCAAGGCAACATGACGGTAGAGAGAAAAAGTTTTTGCTGATTGATGACAAAAGGATCTGCAGTTTTAGCTGGAGGTCCATCCTTAATGATTTGAATGGATGCCAATTAACCCGTAACCTGTAGAGAAACCAAGGCAACCTAGCATGGAGGAGCCGAGCCTGTTATGGGACTGCAGCTCAGCTGGAAATATAGATTAAATTGTAATAGCTGTCCTTCTGTCTAAGTCCCTGTTGTTTCCTTTAGTCATAGCACTTCCATGTGAGATGACATCTAAATCGGAGGGGCTATGTCACAGCAACTGCCACCAGCACTGAACAATGACCTGCCCTCTGGTTCAAATTGCAACTGGTAATCGTGAGCTTTCGTGAGTTCTATCATGGCCGTGATGCCCAAAGACACCAATTCATTTATCCATTGATCTGCTGCCCTCGACAACTTAAAGGTGCTCATCTTCCGTTGTAAAGCAAAGGGTCACGCATGCTTTTCTCGTAAAATTATACATCCGCTTTGATCATGAACTTGTGCCTTTATCATTCCCTTTCAGTGATCTCTTTTTTTTAAAGGGCCGGTTTCACGTTCCAAAAGAGTGTTCGACTGTGATTGTATTGTTAGTTTTACACGTATAAATATCGAATGTGTGTGCAATCAAGTGTGTGTGACAGACAGACTCTGTCCTTGGTCTTCCTTGGCTTCTTCAAGCACCTTACGTCAATTCTGACTGTATGGTTCTGTGTTCAACTCCCAGCTGTGCAACTGGCTCTATCATACATGCTGTGCATAGAAAATAGGGGGAGTGAGAAACAGAGGACGGAAGGGTAGGTGGTAAAAGGAAAGAGGGAACTGGAAGAAGATAAGGACGAGCCATGTGATAGAAACAGATGGAGAATCGGGAAGGGGCACTGATTGGACAAATACACCACACAACAGTGCCATCTAGCGGATGCCTGTATCCATTTTTTTTCCAGACATGCGAAGCGGTGCGCATTTACAGCGTAGATGCACAAGTGAGGTGCCTGCAACGATTTGGCATGCTAAAGCAGTGACATGTAATCTTCCGTGTACTGCAATGCTTCAAAACAGGCGGACAGACAAAACCACATGCACAGGGAAGGAGTTGCGAGCAAAACATTTGTTTTGTCGTCATTGTCCTTTTACCCTTGTTTACTATTGCCCCCCCCCCCCCCCCACACACACACACACACACACACACACCAAGCTTCTCACTTTAACACACTCCCCATCTCTCTTGTCTGCATTTTCAGAGCACCAGCATGCCGACTGTAAACAATGGTGACGGATTTACTAAACGTTCGACTCGAGGTGCCCTGGGGTGAGGACAGCTGCAGGGGAGGGGAGCTGAGATGTAGCCACAGAACATCCATGAATAGGAATCAAACAATATCTATAGTCTGGATACACTAAGAATACCTCACGTGTGTGGGCAGTCATTCTCTGGCTATAGAAATGAAGTTACTTGTTTGGACATTTGGACCTTCACACAGTGAGCCTTGGGTAGGCATGTCGAGGCCGTTGCTTTGGCAATAGCATTTGTTTCTATATCTATCGTAAAACCCAGCAGGGTTTTGTGTGAAGGTCAAATCACCATCTCATATTTTCTCATGTTTGTGGACAGCTCAATGTGGTTGTTGTTGTTGTCATTGTTGACAGAAAAAAAGTGGTTAAAAAAGTTTGCCATCGCCAGCAGAAGGAAGCTATCTTAAGAGACAAGCCCACGCAGGAGTTTGTATAAACGTAGGGCACCAGACGGCATATGCCACAAACGGCATGTGATGAACCTCTGAGAAAAGCATGCTTTTGAGGACATTTAGCAACCAAGTGACATTAAAGCATCTGTTCAAGAGTAAGCATAGCTACCCTTTACGATGATAATTTGAACTATAGAAATCTGAAAGCTTTTTTGGATAAAAGCAAAGGCTGCACGATGACAAACTTGTTTGGATCTCAAACTGAGACCTGACATACACACATTGATAATGTTGTAAACCACTACCAGGCACACATTTCATTTCCTGGTTTCAAGCCTTTTTTCTCTCCATTTTTTTAATTTGTGGAGGATCCACGTTGCCTTCTTGCAACAGGTGATGGTTTTCAACACCCAAAAATAGACTAGATTTAGCATGTTGAAGAGATTCATGTTGTCTTGGAGGACATGAAATCTATTCTCTGTTGCTGGCAATATGGCAAGGTTCAGCACCTCCACATGTAAAAAGAAGGGGGTGGAGATGAATGGGCTATTTTTAGTTCCTACTTGACTTATTGGGACATGTGTGGACAGAAGTTCCTGGAAAAAGTGTAGTGATTCATCCAGGTCATTGTTTCCCAGTGGACGTAAATGTTGCTGGGACAAGATTGGATTTTATTTTTGGAGATGTACTAGTCCTGAGTCACTTTCTCATTCACAGCTCAGCTTACACAAGGCTGGATTGAAAACAGTAGTGGGATGCTGCAAGTGTATTGAACCTTACGGGGGGAGATTAAAAAAAACAAACAAACATCCATTTAGATACTGCATCTTAGAGTCTCACTTGACAGTGGGTGGGTGGGTGTTTACTTCCTTTTAGCAGCCAAATGTGATTGTGTGGGAGGAACAGAAATGGTTAGTTAAAAAGATGCATGTTTAAATGCCCGGTACAAATATGTTTCCAGTGCCCTGCAACTAAATTATTAATATTAGTGAAGCTTCTGCATTTCCTTTATTTGGGGTGACTTAAAGCCTGCGGATGCAACATGAAAATAGTATTCTTGAGGAAAACAAATGGGTTCAAATGTGTTGTTTTTTTTAATCCCACAGTATCCTGTATATAGAAGCACAGGAAGGAGAAAGGAAAACATTTTTCAAGTGATTTATCATAAAAGGTGCAGATATTTAAATGAAGCACATAGAAAGTAGAGAACAATTAATTGGATTATGCAAATGAAAGTTTTGGAGAATAAAAAAAACATCACTTGTGACAGCCTTGCATTTTAGTGTTGCTGTAAAATCCATAATAAGAAAGCTCAGCAAAGGCAGCTTGAGTCAGACCTGCAGCAATTACAAACAGTGAAACCTTTTAGTAAATATTTCTTTGGCTTATCAAAAACATAAAAGCTCCAAACTTCTTTGCAGAAGTTTCTTGTGATAACTTCCAGGAAGATTTTGAAAACATTTCAAGCAAAAAAACAAAACAAAACCCATCCCAACTTATTTCTAACCCCAAGCTAATTTACCTAGAATATCAATACATCTTGGGCTTACAGAGGGAACTCACCTTCCAGATAATTGGTTGAGACTCAAATGCCTGGCAATGAAGATTGTGGTGTTTTGTAAACAACTGAGTGATTGATCTTTCCTTTAGCAAACACCCTCCATTTTCTTCTGCCAGATATAAAGCTATGCCACCGTTCAGCAAATGTCATTCATAATTAAAACTCAGCTTCAGCTTCACTGTTCAGGCAACAGGCCCAACAGTCTGGACCTCCTTTACTTCTCTGCAAAGACGAGGAGGGACTTAAGCAATCATTAGCCATCCGTCCTCATGAGAATCTTCTTGCGGTCCAAGCTGCTTGGTAAGTTATTTAATGCTAACTTTGGCAGCTTCTATCCAGTCTTGATAGGAGTGGCTTAGTAAAGCAACATCAGCATTTGATTGCCGCGTTGTTCTGACTGGAGCAAAGCCGGTCTCCTCATTACCGCCTCCTTGCAGCTGCCACATCACAACAAATTCACCAGCGCTTTCATCAATAGTGTTTGCCTGTGCAGTCAGAGAGAACAGCTGCAAGTTACTGTACACAAACTGACGATGTAGTCGATGCATCCACAGAAGGCTCTGAGTTCCTGCTCTGCCTCCATAGGGACGCACACTCCGCTCCAGACAAATGAACTTGATTCAAACTCTGTTGTTCCCATGACAGTCCTTCAAATTAACTCAAAGTGACAAAGTGCGCAGACTACTAATTTATGGGGGAACAGAACATGCATCCAGTAAAAGGCTCAGATTAAGTGTTTCTTTGCAAAAATGCACTCTTTGTTTAATTGCATTTGTGCATGTCTTCCAATATGTGTGCGACAATCCCTGTCAAAAGGCATCTAGGGCAGACTGTAATTTATCTGGCTGTGTTAATTCACATGACAGTCAGCCACAGTACAGTCTCCATTATTTACCCATTTAACGGCGGTCCAAGCGGAGACATAATGATTTGTCAAAAATAATAAAGTTTCCTGCTCTGATTGGTCCATTTTTGTTGACAACTCTGTCACTGACTATCGCAATCAACAGCAGAGTCCTCCTTTTCTCTGTGTTGATCATAGCAATCAAGAACAAAAGCATGCCGAGTGCTGTCATGTTGTCATGTCTCTGTGTGCATCTGATGGACTACAAAAGTACAGTAGGCCACCTTTGGGGAGGAAGGAGTCGCTTTAATTGCCATAATTTTCCCAGCAAAGCCCCTTTCATTTCATTCCATTATGCAGGAAATTCAATTTGACATTCTGAGCTGCAACTTTTGGACCCTGGGTTTACATCCTGTGCCCTTTCCATGCTTCCTCTGATTGGACCTCATAATTTTAGGCTGCAGTTGAAGGGAAGCAGAAAGACCAAAAGCATTTTTTTGCCCGCAAGGCTCTGCAAAAAGCTAGTGCAATTACATTTTCAGCCCTGTGGGGAAGAAAGAGAAAGACTAATGAGAAGAGAGGAAGTTAGAAGGCGGGTGTGAAGAGTGTGATTGGTCATGCTTTAGCCTCCCTGCGAATTTCAAAGAGACAGAGGAGTGCAAAGGGATTGCCCAGTTTGTTCCTGGAAAAGTCATCCCCTGGTCCCCAGCTTTGAACTGTCTCATGTGTAACAGACACACACACAGACACACATTTTTCATACGTCACCATCTGAACAAACTCTCTAATCTTTACCCTAACCTTAAAACCAGGTATTAGCCCTCAAACAGTAAAACGGACCCACATTCCAAACATTGCCCCACTTTTCCAATCAATTGAGGAGTTTGGCACTTAATATTAAGTAAATGTGAGCACACACACACGTTTGCCCTACAGTGGCAGACAGAAAAAGAAGAAAGCCAAAGAAATGACTGAGGGAAATAAAGAATGGCAGAGCAAAAAGAAACAGACTGAATTTAAAAAGTAAGCTACTGAACAAGATTATTTAGAAAGAGCTCATTATTGTTGTCAGCAGTAAGAAGTGGCAGACCTAATATTCTCATGTGTATAACAAGAACTCAATGGGAGATAGCTGATATTTATAGAGTTGGGATAATGCTTCCGTGCTTCTTGTCCTTACCTTTGGAACACACTCAGTGTAACCCAATCCTTTAAGTGTTCTGTGGCCTGTTTGAAGTGGGTACTAATTTTTCATTCTGTCAGAAAGGATAAAGGTGAACAGTCCCCAGGATGTAGGGAAAAGAACAGGAAGTGATCTTGTAAGTTCCTTTTGTCTTGTTTGTTGCTTGTTCAAAATCAGACATTAGGATCATTTACTCACTTTACAATATAAATCAGTTATAAAAAGCTCATTGGCATTATAAATTATTATAAGTAGTTTATTACTGTGGGGTAATGCTCTTACTGTAAAAAAATAATCTACAGTCATTCATTAATTATTATCAACCATATTGACAATTAATAATTGCAATTAGTAAAGCATTTCTCATACCCCTCAATGACAGAGCCTACCTGTGTGGCTTGTAGTCGAAATTAATTCCCTGTGCCAGATTCCCAGGGTGCTGTTATCGATTCTTCTCTTGTCAAATTATTTGGTTCAATTACCTTTTCTCTTGTCCTTTCCACACTTAACAAAATTTTATATAAACAGTGTCAAACACCTATTTCTAAAACAATTTCAATTAAACTTGATATTTTTAACACTACATAACTGAGTAACTTTCATTTCACCCAAACACTGTTCAATGTCATTCAATTTGTTCAGGGTTATTTGTGTTTTGTAATCATTTATCATCAGAGTCCTAACACAAAAAACAGAAATCACGACACAACAAATGCTTTAGTACATTCAGAGGTAAAATCCAGTTACACAAAACTTCTGCTTTCATACAGTACCTACAACACACAGCACCAACATTAGTTTATTTTATTAAAAGGATTTTATATATTATTCACATGTTCAATTGTTTTGCTATTACACATTTAAAAAAACAAATGTTTTGTTTCCTTTAACTTTCAAATAATAGTTTTATCATCGCCTCGGTATCTTAAATGTTGTCAATGCGCAGTTTATGGTACAAACTTGTTAAAGCTCAACTCTAGTGTACTCTTACTTTTAGTGGAATTATGACAGTTTGTTGACTTATTTCTTATAATATCTTAATCTTAGTTTCCCACTCTGAATTGTGAATTGTTTCCTACTCTTATTGATTTGAAATTCTCTGAAATTTTAGGTATGGTTCTACAAGCCACTACTAAGGTAACACATGTATAAAGTGTGAATATATAAGTGTGAATCTCTATGGATTCTTGAACCGTGATAGTAATGATGGTATTTTGTATCGATTTCAGTAGGACTAAACAGGATGTCAATGAAGGACATGAAATGCTGGACATTTTATCAGGTTTTGTAACGCAACTTTCTCATATATCACCCTGTTTGCTGTGCAGTGCTGCGAGTTATTGTAAACCTTAAGGTGTGTTCAAAAATACTGTATATATGAATTTAATTATACTACAAAAGTCAAGGGTGATTATGCCACTGGTGATCAAAAGATCACTCCTAATGTTTATAGATAATCTATAATAGCTAGTGTTCAAAACAATTCTTAAATATAGAATCTAGTTATCTATGCTAAGTGGCAAATAATAAACTAATATTAACTAATTATTACACTTTAAAAATCTTATTTTACTAGATACTTAATATTAAAGATGAAAGACACTTTTTTTTACATATTTATAAAAAGTTTCTAACAATTTAATAAAATGTCTAAACTTATTTGAAATAGTCTCACAAATGCTTTAATAATGGCAATTAATAGTGAATTAACAAACATGTGTTGACCATTTTGTGTAGTAAATCCTATACGCGACATTAATTATCTACTGATAAACCATGCATAAATGTCAATTAACTGTAACTGATGGCTATTTTTAAGTGTTACCCTTTTTTCTTTCACTGCGTCCCATTGCCATGGTTGAAGTAGCTGGAACCGTTGCCATTAAAACTGGAAGCAGGACTTTGGAGAGTTCACTCAATTTAGAAAGCAGTCATAAGATCCGTCTATCAGTGCCAGAACAGCAAAGCCAACTGCCAGTGTTAAAATGCAGTAGGAGTTTTACAGAAAACCCACATAATTACCAGATTATTTTTTGAAGGGGTGGAATTGGGTTTTAATCTTGCATTATTTTAACGTTATACTGAGCAGGACTTTTTTAACAATGGTGGCAGCGGTGTTTCAGAGAACAAGAGGGAGTCCAAAACCTTCAAAATTCTGTCCTGTGCAATAAAAGACAACAAAAGGCTTCCACAGCAACATTATTAGCCGACACGCAGAGATGAGGACCCTCTCATAATTACAAGTCGCACACTTATCTTGTCAAAGCAGATTCTGCAGGGGAAAAGAAGCTTGTGTGTAGGTGGGCAGCAGATTGCAGAAAAGAAAACATAAACTTCAATTGCTAATGGTCCAACATCAACAAACTTACCAGTCTGTAATATTTGTCAAGTCCTAGCATGCTATAGGGTTGATTAATTAGCTTAGGCTCTTGTATGATGTATACCAGGGATTTAATTATTATAAAGTGCTAAAATGCCATGTAACCATGATGGATTGGATTGTGCAGCATTTATTAGAGCTGAGGCATCTCTCTTAAAGGGTAAAGCCACGTCAAATCATGCAAGAAGAAAATGTTCCTGGCTGATTCTGTAATTGTGGCATATAGCATCGTCTCTGGGATATGGTATGGGATAATGATACATTTTCCACAGAAAATGCCACTTCTGTAGCCCCAGTCATTTCAAAAGGCACCAAGCTGAAGCCTTTTTTACATCTTTCCTTTGTATCCTTGAGGGCAGAAGACATTTTCTCCCTCATTACACATTGTAGCTCAAGACTACATTGTTTACATCTATTTTATGCTTGAGATTCTTTATTTTGTTTGCTTCCTCACCTTCATTGGAAAACTGCTGCGTTTCTTTTGAAAATCAAGCTAAACCAAGACTAGTGCAAGGAATTCAAGAGGTTTTTTTGTTTCTTTTCTATAATATAAACACAGCTGATCGAGCAGCACAGTATACCACCGGAGAAGGGAACCTTGAACTTGCACAGAAAGGAAAAGGAAACTCAACTTTCCCTGGTGTCAGAGGGCAATTTATGGCACATATTACAAATAATCCAAATAAGCTTCCATTATCATTCTACATATTCAAAACAAGTCCACG
The DNA here is from genome assembly GCF_003711565.1 of Takifugu flavidus. NCBI lineage: Eukaryota > Metazoa > Chordata > Actinopteri > Tetraodontiformes > Tetraodontidae > Takifugu > Takifugu flavidus. The sequence continues at coordinate 15,657,946 of NC_079522.1, forward strand.
TGTAACCCTAGGTGCAAAGAAGCAAATGCCATTTTAATTGCATTGAGCTTGATGGCAGAGTTACCATCAAGTACTGCATCTGAACTATGGTCTACTGAATGAAGTCCAAGAAAAAATCCACTAATCCACTAAAGTTTCCCACTAATTCCCACTAGTTTCTTTATTCTTCTTTTGTAATAAAATTTCCAACTCATTGTTTTCAGAATGGGGAGGTAGCTGGGGAGAGGGAAGTCTGGGATTCTCTCCTTAGGCTGCTGCCCCCGCGACCCGACCCCGGATAAGCGGCAGAGAATGGATGGATGGATGGATGTTTTCAGAATGATAATCAGGATGACAGAAGAGACATGACTGAAATCAAACTCAAGTCTCCTGAATTTACTTCAGAAATTTCAGAAAAACTTTGGCAGAGTGTGCAGACACACAAATTTACCCAATGCTACAACATTTTGTGCCATGCCACTTAACTTGATGCAAACAGATTAGCTTGATTTGATTATATGATTGATCACAAGGCATTTTGCTATATAGAAAGGTTTTGTCTCCTTCTATACCACAGTCAGAGGCTTTACATACTGTTCATACCTATAACAGATATGATAACTTAAGATGCTATCATTTGATCATATAATTTGTTGAACAGTCTTTAGCAGGTCATGAGTTAAAAAGAAATGGTGAAAATGAAAACAATTCAGACTGAAATTTGAACACAATAATATGGATGTGGATTATAGGTAACGAGTGACTTCTTGTTTCTGGAGAAACTAGCCCTTTAGAAATTGCTCAACCTGAATGCCATGACTTTACATCTTGAATGTAATGTTGCCAGGGGGACAGAAGAGGAAAAGAGGGGAGTCAGAAAAGTGGACTCAGTGCTGAGTGCTGACAGGCGGTAAATGAACTGACTGCAGACTCACAGAACATTCTCAAAAAGTCTGAATTGCATTTTCAATTTGTCCAGTAGGCCGATGGGTGACTCAGAGTCTCACCCTAGCCTTCCAGTACACCACATTGTGAGCCAACCCCCAACAAATACATTTAAACACCTTAAAACGTTCTACACCAGCAACTGTTACTGAGTAGAAAACCAATAATCCATAGTATTCCATATTAATAACCAATTTTGACTAAAATCGTAGCTTTGTCTGACATTACCCTCCAGATGTGTTTTTCTATATAGAGACTGCATTTTGAAATGAATGAAATCAACAAATTCATCTTGACAACTTCATTACACAGAAAAGGTTTTAACTTGATGGCACAAAAGTTTCTATTCTGGTCATAAGTGCAAATGTTTTGGCATGCAATATAAATTTTCTACTTTTAACCAACTTCAGTTGGGTCAAATATATTCCACCAAATGCTTTAGTTCATTAAAATAAGGACTCAAGATCGGTGCAGTGCTGCTCATTTAATGCTCAAAATGATTTCCACTTTTTAAAAACTAATTTCTCTGAGTTGTACCTCAAGCAGGACATGTTTGGCAAAGGTAGAATCTGATCCTTAACTTAGGGCTGTGACTGTGTCAATCTGTTGAAAAGGTTGCTTGATCTACAGAGGTCACTGCCTACTTCAATAATAGAGGTGAGTTTTGGTGAGCTACTGTCACAGTAATGTGGCATTGTAGACGCAAGGCAGGAAACATTGTGCAGTTCTCTGAGTTGAGACTCTCTCTGATCCACGTGGTGTTTCCCATGAATCTTTACAGGTGGGAGACTGCACTTGAAAAGTCTGGGACTATTCCTAACCGTTTACTGCAAAGGCATCAGATCAGAGGCTACACGGTGCCCACGCAGAGTTGCTGCATTAGATTTTCCTCTCTTACTGGTTTACTTTCATGGGTTGACTTCGTACGCCTTCGCCGGTTCATCTTTCCTCTTGCAAAGGTGGTCTGTCTTATCTACTATTTGGAGGCATTTGAACTTTTCAAACTTTGTTGATACCGAGTTCATCTTGCCTTTGTTGCTGTCTTGTCACGGTTAAAACATTTACATATGGCCGTTAACGCCAACACAAGATAAAAGAATGCCGGTTAATGGGGTCGTGGGAGAAGCTTTCCGTTAGCTGAAAAGCCAAGCCCAACAAATGAAGAAACAAACTGATGAAATAAATAATATTCCCCCTTCCATGGAAGTCTTGAAGACTTTAGTCTAAGTCAATTCCTGAAAGAGATCTTCTTAGAAGTGCTTTGGCACAGCCTATAGCATGCAAACAAAACTTAGTAGGAAGTTTTTTGCTGTTTTGCTAGACAAATTTTGCTTGAGGCCTGACAGAATTTCATTGGAAAGAACGACAACTTCTCCCACGGCATCTGTTTGGAGCTCCACAAACACACGGCTCCGTAGCCAGTTAATTGCAATGGAAGGACAGATTGTTTGGTGACATAATATAATCAAAACATGCTTTCCACATTCCACAGTCACAAGGGAAAGACTATAATGAGGCATCGCGGATCACTGATCATCAGGGGCCACTGCAGACTGGAAGATTAAAGAGCTGTTTAATGATTTTTGGTTCTGATTCTCTCTTGTTCCTCATCACAACGTACAGCATATGATCAAGATTTGAAAAGATAAATAAATGCAAAGATCTGATAACACTAAAGCCTTGAAATAGAGGCAGAATGTGGCAACGACTTGCTGACAAATCAACTGCAGCTTGCAGACTGACACTTTTAATACCGCGGTTGGAGGGGAAATATGGTCGCTGACCTAACACTGAGGCTTACGACTGACGGTCACAATGAGAGGGCTCAGTGTCAAAGCCATTTTGCAAGCTTTCAAAAAGATACATTGACTTTTTTACTTCACGGACAGCCTTCAGGAAGATTTCACTCTTCAGCGGCTTTTCTCTTCATCCAACCATAACCAGTGAAACGATTGGGATTTGATCCGCCGTCACTCATTTCCTGCCTGATTTGGATAACAGGCAGTTTGCTGAGCTGCCGAGGAGTTGGTGCGAACCAAGCAGGGAAGGAAATTTGGAGGCTTTCTGGAGATTCCCCACAGAGCAGAGAGGCAATGATTAGAAACTGGAAGAGGGAGGAGTATGAGGCAAAATCGTTTAGGGGAAAGGGGAATAAATTTAATGGCTATTCAATAGCTATTGATTTTCATGTAAATTTCCACACAGCAAAAGGCCAGGGTACAAGCCAAAACAAGGTTAAAATAAATCAGTACATTATCCACCATTCGTTCCATCTAATATTGTTCCCTTCTCTACTTACACTTAGAGACTGCGTTGAGTCTAGGAATCGAGCCACAATCAATAATAATGCACTAAAGAACAATACTTTCTAAATAAATATATCTTCACACAAACTGACAGTGAGAGTGGGGAACAAAGACATCTTCACATTTTTACAAGATGTGAAGTACCACCCAGACCAAGTTTATTCAGACTGAAGCTTTTTAGATATAAAAGCACTTTCCACCCAGCAATTAAAGGCAAGAAATTAGGAATGTATGCAGGAATAACTACTTCTTTCCTGACCAGTTAGTGCATTTTTCTCATTAGTCTATAGTGGGTATTCCATTTGATTTATGTATCCATCCAACTGGCAGAGACTTCTCCTGTTGGTGCTAGAACCTTTCCCAACCTGGACACATCACCAATCAGACAACCAAACACAGAGAAGAAAATACAAATGCAACAAAGACTGACTGAAGAATTGAACCTAGAACCTTCTTGCCAACCACTAAACCACCATGCAGCAGTGTGAAAGATGTTCACAGCACATGCATAGGCACATGCTTACAGGTTGCATTATTGCCTTAAAGACAGAACGGTAATATAATGATAGCTTCATCTGTAATCATCCATAAAATATCACAAATGCACATTCCTCAAAGGGGTCTTAAGATCACAAGGATTAGGCACTAAAATACCTATGGGAGTAGTGCTGTTTAAAGCACATTCACCTTAATTCTAGGGTGAGGTGTTTGAACACAAAAGACTTTAAAAGTTGAAAGATAAGAGCTCTATTAATTTCCCACGAGGGAAATTAGTGTGTTGCAGAAGCAAGATTTTTTTTAAAGAAAAAAGATATCAGAAAAGATATTCTATGGAATAATGTATGAATGAGAATAAAGTGAAGTGTATGAGATGGTCATTAACGATGATGTGTTGTCATTAGTTCACTGCATTTCTGCAGTGAGGATGGATGTCCTGTTGTAGCGCTCCAACCACAATCTTTCTGCAGGGGGTATAGGTGAAGTCCCTTTTTAAGGAAAGATGTATTAATAGACACTAAAGAGATTGATGCTGGAAATGTTTTTATGAACCTGATCCATTTTTAAAACATGTCACACTGCCTGTGATTTTTGAGAAGTGGAAAAGATGAATAGAATAACTCTTAGAGAAGATGTGAAAAGGATAGCAAAGAAAACAAAAATATATATACTGACATTTAGGTGAAGGAAATGGGGGAGAGATACTCTCACCAATCACTGAGCTTAATATTCAGTCAACAAAAGAAGCCTTCATGCTTTTCTAGTTTATTTTACCAAAAAAGAACCTTCCAAACTATAAATATGTGACTCTCTACAATGGAACACATATTTCTTATGTTCCTATACTGTACAGGTGACTATTGTAGCACCAGGAGAATTTCCATGTTTCCCAATATTTTGTGAATAGAGACCAAAACAATAGAGACAAAGCAAGTGTAATGACTCCTTTTGTTGCTGTTGTAACATGCTGCCTGTACACTTTGTCAGACTGCACTGTAGTGTCTGACTGAAAAGTGTTGAGCTGCAGAAAAGTGGCCTTTTAAAACAATGACTGGCAAGACATAATCTGCAAACACGACAGTTTTCATCCACATTCTGGTGTTTGTATGATTGAAAACAATTAGACTCACTCATTGCACCAGTCTAGGGGCCCTGGAGTTTCTCATTTACTCTTGTGTCACCTTTCTGTCTCATCCTCTTCCCCCCTCTTTTGCTCCGACCCTTTCCCTATCCCCTTTGTGTTGCTGCCAAGTAGTCAAAATGGATGTTGGCATATTTTAGAGCCATGTTGTCCAGCACTCACTCTCTCATGTGCAGGCCAAGTCAGTGGCTCAGCATGGTGCAACTTGGCAGTGGACGAGACAAACGCACAAAAGCAATTACCCCGGCCACCAACAATCGCTTCCAGAGCAGCACATTTGTTCTTTTCACAAGTCAAATAGTGGGGAGGGTTATTTATATCCAAAAGGGCGGAACGCACCCTGCCCGAGGTTTAGATCTTCTCATGCAGGTCATTTACAGAAACAAACACACACACACACACACACACAAAAGAGCAGAGTGATAGTAAAACGACAGACCTGTGATGATGCCATTTCTTCCTCACACGGTTGGAGCTGCGCAGCGCTAGAAGATCACAATGCAGAAGACATCCCTCTCCCTCAGTCATACCTTTACTGGTAAAAACACCAGTTTAGGTGAAGGGGTCACTGAAACCAGAGCACCGTCAAAGGCAGACAAGTTCAGCTACCTCACAGGGACGGTCCACCCTTTTCTGTCAAAGACAATGACCATCCCTAGGCTTCTGTTCTGGAAAGATAGAAAGCAAATGGAGGAAAAACAGATTACAAAACTGTCAAGAAATAACACAGGATGCACCAGGACACTGAAAGGACAAAGGTCCACTGCATTCTGGATTTCGGTCTCAAAAATCTCTACATCTCTGACTGGTATCATCCTGTTTGCAAATGTATACAGATGCTTTAAATAGAGGAAAGGCATGTTTTATGAAAATGTCTCACTGAATTATTGCATCCCTGAAGCACAGTGGATCAGAAGACTCATTCCCTGAAAAATTCTAATCATCAACTGAGCAATATTAAGAGCTGACAGATGCTTGAGTCTCCCAAAATGAAGAAATATGTTGTATTTCATCAGTAGATCTGATTTTTTCCCTGTTTCTCTCAAAAGGACTAAATTTGTGGGAATTTCCATACTTAATACATAACATACAATATCCGATATGACTGAATTTGGGAGACATCTAATCAATTGTAGATGACATTGAGTACTGGTCTAACTGACTTCCATGTTTTGAACAAGGAATCAAGTATGCGAATGTCATACTTGTCAAACCTCCACCATAATTTGACCAAATTGACAAATACTAGTCATATGATGGATCATCAGAACCACCATCGCCCTCTACTGGATAATCTATACCTTTATTTCAGCTGAATAATCTTTGCATATCTGAATAATAATGGAATAATGATCTTATCTAATTTAGTCTCATGGACCTATCAAGTAACCTTGAACATTAAAATGCCGCAAAAAAAGCCTGACACAAGTATCAAAGTTGATGATGATTCAAAACTGGCAGGGTACCAATTGCAATATTTATTCAACACATCAAAGCAGAATATACCGTTAAACACAAAACTGTCAGTATTGGCGTCCCTGATGTCCTCATACCACGGTGAAGGCAACGCAGTACACAGTCGTGGCCTCTGCTCCGCCACAAGCCTCAACCAATGAGCATCAATGTACAAGTAAGAATTTCTTTTAGTGGAACTGTTTGGTTGTTAACCTCGATTTTGATTGTTTGTTTTTTAATTTGCTGTAACACATCTTTAATCCTTGGATGACTTTACAAAATCTTTATTGATCATGTTGAGATTTTAAGCCTCTGAAACTCCAGGTGACCCACCACCTGCTAATACAACTTGTAAAGACTACTTGTTTGCGTGTGTGTGTATGTGTGTGTGTGTGTGTGCATGTGTGCGTATGCGTGTGTATTAAGGGCCCGAGGCAGACGGTGTCAATCAATACCTGCAATATTGCCTCATTTGCAGAGGCTGTCAGTGTGACTTACGCACGTGCACTCGTGCACATGTAGAGACCAACAACACTGTCAAAGTAAATTGGGTGCATGTTGGCTAAACCCTATTTATGGGTCTTACATTGTTTTCCTGATGCAGTGAATGCCACAGGTATGAAAGGGCAAAATGTATCCACCCATCATTCAGGTAGAAAAAAAAATAGCAGGCCAAGGGACAGACACGGCAAAATGACAGAAAGGTTGAAACAGACTAGCAGGCATAAGGAGGAGACAAATGATCATCAGGAAGAGGTGAGATAAACACACAGGCCGATAGAGGGATAAACTGCACGCGATGAGCTGAGCTGTCCCCCTAACCACCCCCCAATCCTTCCCCATCTCAGCTTCCTCTCACTCATATTAGATGACAACCCCCATCCTGTCTGGGCCCACATCACCTCAATCACACAAAGAGCTGATACTGTCATCATAGTCTGAGCACCACATCAAACTGGTACACTGTTTTTTGTGAGAGTGTGTATGCCTGGGTGTACATGGATGGGTAGGTGACCTGCTGCTGCGCAAAGAATAATTAAGGTGTGTGCGTGTCTGCCCAACAGCGTGTCTGCACTTTGACAGGCAAGCCTTCTTGAGGAATGTCTTTCAGACTGACTATCTCTGTGACAAGCTCCCATTCTGAGGAAAGCCTGTGGATTAGGCCGGGCCAACAAACAGCCCCATCACAAATCTCCATTGCTCTGTCGCAACTGCAATTGCTTCTGTCTCATGGCAACATTGAATACCGATCGTGTTTTTCTTTTGGGGTCACGGGGAGGGTGCAAACGGGCAATAGGGAGGGCACACCCCTGAATGAGTCAGCCTAAATATTTAATATTTTCAGTCTACAAATAACTATTGGTCATGAAACATCTTTTCCTGCCAGTGCAGATTTTTATCATCGCACTTATAGACTTATTAACTTTCATCATGTCTAGGAGTCTGAGGACATGAGGATATACAAAGGGTTAAGTGTGTACACGTGTGTGTGTGTGGATATGCTTGTATATGGGCTTTAATGCGGAGGATTGTGACTAACCTTTATTTCGGTCATTTTATAATGATTAATTTACTGTGGATTCAGCTGGAGGGCAGATGCCGGCAGAGAAAACGTGTAATTGCTTCGCTGCCCCGTACCCTCCTCAATGTCAGGCCTGTGACGGCAAACCATGACATGCAGTCAGGAAGAGCTGACAACTTATTGAGCTGGGGAGAAAAAGTCATTTTCTGTGTTTATATTTCTTAGAAGTTTTATAGCTTTATACCGTTTTATCCGATTGTTTCCTAAACTTGCCACTTAAGGGGGACGTAAAATTAGATATCATCGCTTTTTTTAGTTATTCACTGTAGATGTTCTCCTTTCGCGTGAAAGCTAAATCACCTCATGTGCCATCTTTAGTCACTTATCTTTAGCTAGTTTATAGCTGTCTTTTTTACAGCCTGCTGTCCAATGTATTTTACAGTACATTCAAGTCTTTGTGGTGATTTATAAAAAGATGACAAGACCAGACGGCAGCATTCACCCAGCAATTGAAAGTTTGTGATATATGGTGTGGTGTGCAGGAGGGAGTATGGAACCTGGAGATGCATCTTTTCACCAGTTATAAGCAGAGGTGGCAAAATCGTATCAAATCGCAATGTGTCAGTTGTCTACAACCAGATTGTGAAACAATATAGTTCACAATTATATTGTGGAAAAGTTGCACAATTGACAGCATGTATGTTAAACAGTTGCACAACTGAAAAACACATTTCAGTATGGATTTGGACACAGGTGTCTTAAATTATGGAAATGGTGTTATTGAGAATTTTGAATAATGCCTTAAGTGCTGCTAATAACACATATGTTTACATTTGCTTCCGCTAACATGACACCCCTGCTACAGCGGCAAACAGGAAGAGCCACAATTAAAACCAACAAAACGCACATTGCACGCACCCTTCACCGTGCAATGTTATCCTCATCTTGTTGCACTCCTCTTGTGCAATCCTTGTCCTCATTTGCATTTTAATTCCTGTGCCTGTGCGGCTTGGCGTGGCTAATCCTCTGCTAACCTAAATGAGGCCTGTGTTCTCAGCTGAAAGGCTGAGTTCTTGTTGTCAGGCTCACTGTGTCTCCCTGAATTCCCCACCCACCTCCCCACTTCTATTCCCATCACCAAGGCACACACATATTTCCCACGTGTCAACGTTCAGCAGGTACCAACCTACGTTTGCACCCTGAGAGCCAAGTGTGCATGAGCACATGGACCGACAGACAGACAGTCGCAGATATCAAAAAGTCTTCATTCTGCTGACCTCATTTCCTTTTACACAACACATCCTATTAAGGAAGACAGCATTCTCAATTAAAATTAATCACTTTTCACTTTCCGATGCAATTTCACCTGTCGGTGAGTGAAAGAATTTGGGCACAAAGTCTGGCTTGCGTCTCTGCTTCCCTCCGCTACCTACAGTAAGATATAGCTTCAATGGAAAGACCATTACAGCTTTGCTCCCCACCTGAGACGCCTTCTGCGGATTTTATTGTGCTTTTGTGCGAATAGCCCATTTTAATAAAGTGCTGACAAACCATGGCAAAATGCCTAGATGGCGTGAGAGCGATGCAGATTTTGCTGTGGTTGGAGGCAGCCTGATTGTTTTTAGATAACACTTGACACAGCAGCTCAGTGTTCAGGTGCCAATGTGTGTGTGTTTAATTTAAGGGGTGTTAATGCAACATTTATATACAGGCAGCAGGTTTGTCCCCAGCTCCTCTTGTTTTAAAAGCTCAGAGTTGTTCTGCTCCCAGATTCCACACTTTATTAACCCATCTTCATGTGAGTCTTCACATGTACAGAAGTGTCAGCAAAGCATGTTTGACTCATTATGGTGTCGCCAACATTCAATACTCAGACTTTTAAATTTGGTAATAAAAACCAAAGACATAGCCAACACTGTTGAAATGCATCTTAGACCCGTGCAGCATGAAATTAAAGCCCCTGGGAAGTTTATGAAACTGAAATTGTCTTGACAGGATAAATCATGGATGTAGCGCAAAGCATCAAGAGAGGCAAGGCTAGGGTTTTGGGATTTTTTTGTTATTATGCTAATTTTCGTCAAGATCATCGTTATGAAACCGTTCCAACCATTTCTAAAATGCAGTGTCATTTAGCAGCCCTGGAGTTTCGTCGAGTGGTTTCTTTTCCCTGTTCTCTTTCCATCCTTGCTCTTCAACAGTATTGTTGGTCTCTGCTTGTGTCATGTGGGTGCGCTGCTAATTGGCTCCTCAGATGTCAGGCTCAATAAGTCTCATTGGGGATGCTCCATACAAAACAAAGCCCACCTAGAAACTCAATCCCTTTGTTTTTCTCATTCTCAGTCCACTCCAGCTTGTGTTGCAGATATTTTGGAAACTTCAACCTACAACAGTAAAAAGGAAAAAAATAAAACAACAAGATTGTACTCTGCACATAGATGATCATTCTAGCCAGATCTCAGGCCGCCTTGTGGTTGAAAACATTTTGAAGTCATAGTGTTTCAGGGTAAACACACCGAAAAACCATGCTATTTGATATTAGAGGTGGAGGCAAAAGGTATAAAAGAGTTAATGAGTTTAAACTAAACTCTTTTTGCATGCATATTGTAGAATAACTATAACTTAGTTGATATTTGAAAATCACATCGTAATATCTGACTGCATTGGAGAACTCCAATTTCCTTCCTCTTCAAAATCTATTGTTTGAACCCCACTTTCACGTGCATCTGGCTCAATTACAGGTTGTGAATTGGAGTAAGGCACTAGTGGTGCCAAGCCTGTACGGCTGCGGCGTCCACTTACAATTCAGCTCAGCCTCCTCACTCAGGACAGCGGTCTCTGCAGGGACATCACAGTATTAAAGGCTTTTAAAATTCCATAGAAGTCTCAGCGCTTGACGCAGAGTGAGACAGAGCACGCAATGAGAGGGGGAAGAGAAAAAAAAACACCATCAGGGAACAATAGTAAAAGCAGATAGAAGGGTACGAATGAAACAGTGGATGATTTCTGAATGGTGGTGACAGATTGCGGCTATGTTTTTTGTTTGCGTTAAACACAGCAAAGCAATCCTCCTCGCTCCCGCCTGGATCCTCGAGCCGTCACCCCACACAATTAGAGGGTAAAGAAGATTTTTAAGAGGAAGAAAATAGTTGTGGAGTGCAGACTGAATGCACGGGTGAACATGAAGAATGTGCTTTCTGTCTTTATCCTGCCAGTACCACATTTCTTTTCAAGCAAGTTAAGTGTCGTGAATGACAAATGGCATAGCGGAGTACAGATAGTCAAACACGTCTTCATCCAGATCTGATACACATTCAAATTCTTGAACGTGACTATCTGACTGTGTTTGTGGGAAGCATGATATAGCTACACAAATTTATAAAATACACTTTAAGAAATCCAAGAAAGGACCGATGTTAGCATCACATAATTGTGAAATTTTGAATATCAACAATTATTTAAAGTGGCATTTGAAATGCTTTCTCTCTTTGAGACCATTTCTTGAAATACTTAAACTGCAGTCAGAAAATGTTGCCAAATAAATAAGCACACCGGAGCCGTTAGCAGCTAAAGAGCCAGATGTTTCTGCAATTAACTTCAAAAATCGCAGCGTTAAACCAAATTTCACAGCAACCTGATGTGTAGGTGAAAGCACAAGGAAGCAATCTGTTGTTGAGGTTTGTCATATAGGGTTAGTCGAGTCTGCTTTTTCTGCAACGCAGACATCACAGAGCATTCCCCTCACTAAAATGACGTGGGCAGCCCTACAATTGTTCTCTGTTCTACTTTTAGATCTGTTTTGCTGCTGCTTTTGCCTTTGACTGATATCTAAAATGCATTGCTTTGCTTCTTTTAACCCCGTTTCCTATCCAAAACGGCCTTTTACAGGGTGCGTTAACCCTAATGTGGCTCTGCATTTGCGTCACAGATACGGGCCAGCAGCCAGACTAAATCCCCTCCGGTCATCAGTGTCTATCAGCTGTGGTCACCTCGCTTTCGTGCAGACAAAACTCTGTTGGGATATTTTCTCTGAGATCTTTGGCCTGGGGAGCAGCAGCAGGCTCCAAGCACACACTGTATCAGTATTTAAAATCATATTAAACGCCTAATATAGGCTTATCGGCTGGCCAGAGGCAACAATGGCTCAGGCAAAGTGATTGTATACTGGCCTTTCCCCAGTCCCAACTGGCTGATTAGCATTTCCTCAGGGCCACAGTGTGTTCAGGACCTGGGATGAGGCCACATACAGTACAAAGGGACGGCTGTTTATTTTCAAAGGTCAGCACTCACTAGGAAGAGAAATCTATTCATTACAATCGAGAGAAAGGGGAAGTAAGCATTTCCTTTCCAGGTGAATTATGAACAACAAAAAGAGTTGTTTTGAATTTAACTGTGTTAATAGGTTATATTAGCTAAAATCCAGGAATCATTGCTTGCCTCATTATTTCAATTGTTTCTTTTCTGTGTCTGTCTCCCAGTTGTCCCTGCCTCGCCATAGACCCCTGAGTTTTACCTCTCTATCTTCCCATTTCCACATTTCCTTCCCTCTCAAGAGACAAAAATCAGCCTCAATGTGTCTGAGCCTAAATTTGCATGAACAAATCACACCAGCTGCTGCGACTTGGGCGGCGGCAATGCTTTCTGGATGATTCAGCTTCGGCTGGGGGTGTGCGTGTGGCTCTGTCACATTTGTAAGGGTGTTGTCATCTTCACTTTATTGGGGTCCTATTTCGCAGCCGCCAGACATACCCACACATTCTTACGCATCCCCAATGTGCTTGAAATATTAATGTTTTTGGAAATATTAGCAAGGTTGCTGCCGCATCTGCCAAGGATTAATCCATCCGCAAGCCGGGTCCTAATGAGAATTCATGTTACATTTGGAAACAGCTGAGGAGCTGCTGAATGCCTCGCTATCATCCCTTTTCACTCCTTTCAGCTGCCTGTTTCTATTCAACTCAGAGGTACTAAATTTAAATTCTGTAATGGGAAACGTACATTTAAAAAAAGAGAGAAAAAAAACACCTACAAAGCAAGAGAATGCACTTAATCCAGCTGTGTTAGCATTGCAGTTTAATAGAGCACCTGCATTATTTAGATAGGCCGGTCTCAGGGTTGCCACTAATGAGAACCGGCAAATGAGCATAAAGCATGGGCAAGTCGCATGACAACTTAAAAGTCCCCTCTGCTTTGCAAAAGAAAGCCATGAGAGGCTTTGATTATGAATATTAGTTTGGGAGCGCGTGCACTAAATGTGCAATATATGCACTGACTTAATGAATAGTAAGTGCTCTTGAATTCCCGGTGAATGTGACGAATATTAAGCCACAGAAGCAAATGTGAGCATACATTTCTGTGTCATAGTAATATATGCGTGTATGGTTCTTTTAGAACTTCGAATCTTTCAGGATTATCTGGATATCGACATGGCACGACATCAAAATCTGAGTTTGCAAAGTCATCTTCTACATATTAATGGTGGATATAAAACAAATTCAACTTTTCCTCTTCCCTCTGAGGCCATGTTTTCATCATTCTTTTCCTTTATGTTGCAAAGTCACTGGCAAATTGCCAGCCAAATTGCTCAGCAAGACAGCAAAAAGGACATCTCATTTACCCGATAGGGTATTTTATGCTTTTGAACCCTGCTGGTTTGGATTTTGCTCTGCTAATGTCACGAAAAAAGTACTGCCTATCATATTATGCCTTTCTGTGCCAGTAGTCATGGATCCTTGTGAATCCAATTGTTGAAATTACTATACAGATTAATTTAGCTTGAGAACATCACAAAGGTCCTGGTGTCCCTTCTTTTATTCTGGTACTCCTCCAAGCTCGCCATTAGTTGCTTTCACAAGAAATTCACCACCTCTGTTTTGTTTCTTTTTGTCACAGCTCAGTCTCACACTGAGCACTCTAGAGATTGACAGATTTATGTTCGGCCTATGGCCACAAGGTATACTCCAGATGTGCAAACGGTTTAATGCGCCAGTCTTTGAACAATGTTGATTTCAGTTCACCAAATCACGAATATAATTGTCTGTTTGAACGCCTGTCTTCTGGTGGTTTCAGTGTAGTTTTAAGTTACAAACAAATGGGCCCACCAAAACTAAAATAATGGGTGTTGGGTTAGCACAAATGATATATATGGATGGGTGCCTTTATAATGTTTTCTCACTATACACGGAAAACCTTTACCGCCTATTGCTAAAGTTAGATCTATGGATCAGAACCAGATGCATTTAAACAAGTTTAGTGTCAGCAAACTGCTGTCAGTGTAGACACGTCAGGCACAGCTACACTGTCTGATCACACTTGCATCTCCTCAAACACTTAAGCTTGGTCAGGGATCACATTATGATGTGCATAAATATCTGTAAATGTATGGAGGTTTAACTTTATAGTTAGGTTCAGGGCATTCAAAACTCATCACCATGCACACATTATGCAATAAAATTCACACGGCTAAACTTATAGACCCATGCTGATTTCTACCAACATATTGAGATTTAAATGGGGACCTGTGTAATCACTATGAAACACACTGTGACAAACCTTTATCGACATTAAAAAACAATGCGATGCCACAAGATTGAACATGTGCAAAAGTTACATAAAAAGACGGATTAGCATTGTTGTCAAAAATCAATAGGAATCTTGGTCAAATACATAAGCGCCATGAGAAAATGTTTCTGACAGTGTTCAATTCAAAACAGATTTTATAGTATAGAATCAAAGCAAACCACATAAGAATAAAGAAAAAAAATCATTCCAAAAGGGCACCCATTGCCTGGGAAAAATACTGTATATTCATGAGGCAAAGAGCATGCAGGCCTCTCATTAAATCACATTAAAAAGGCATTAAAAAGTAAAATAAATGCATCCCTTTGACGTTATGCAAGTCTTCACCATAAATATCCAACACAAGTGCCCTTCATTGACTTTTCCAACTGATCTTCAATTCAGCCAATTTCCTCTGATCATCGTTAAAATGAATTTCCCTGCGCTACACTTGGGACAAATCTAATTACCGAACGTGGTTTAGGAATGCACATGGTCGTCTATACACAAAGGCCACTGTGTACGAAAAAATAAACAGCCTCAAAACCCCCACGATAGCATCCTTTGAGGGTATGGTTAAAAGGAGAGATAGAAAGATTTCCTCTTGCAGCATTCCCATCATCGCTGCCTCTATTGTGTGGACACAGAGGCTGGGAAAAGCACTGTGATTCAGATTGTGGAGGTGATGAAAAACATAATGAAACCTTTAACCGAGCTTCAGAGGCCTTCTTTCTGCAGAGATGGAAGAATCTGCTGGAGGGAAACCCATTGTTATAGCTCTATCCATCAGAACTTAATGGCACAGTGACCAAATAGAAGCAACTCATGAGTGAAAGGCATTGCTCAAAGCCCATAAAGCATCTTCACGTGGGAGACAGTGACATTTTTTGCAGCTATTTCCAATTTATTTATCTGCACAATGCATGCTCTGAATACCTTTCTTGGATAGTAGAAGTTAATTACAGACTTTTTTGTGCACATGTGACACGAATATTGGGAGGTGTTAGTTTTGCCGCATTATGTTGCCTGAAAGTTTTCATGTTCGTCTCCTGACAGGAAGACACTTATTTTTTCAGGTTTTACATGCTCCGGTGCACCCACGACCTCAGCTGGTCTTCCAGAATAGGATCAGTCTGACTAAATGCTGGTGGTCTGTCATAGTCGCCTGCAGCTGATCCCAGGTGTTCTGGGGTCACCACATCAACAGTTAACTACTTGCATATGTTTGCTTTTGCACGTCTGTCACACTACCATACTTCTGGGTACATATGTCTGCAAATTTGGACACTTAAATGAGAAGACGGACAGTGAAATAAGCAACATAAGGCATTACTGCAATGAAAGAAAGAAGAAAACAGCATTTATTTTTTGAGCTACATCAATTCTGAAGATTTGGTTCAAAGCCGTCAATAACAGGAGAGGGTTCAAGAGAAAAGGAGGGCGCACACACACTGGTTTCTTTAGGATTTACATCCCTTTGCTGGCTGGGCTCGTTGATACACCTGAAGAACACAGTAGATTTCTCCTGCCTACATCAGAGAGAGGAGAGATCCTCTTTTCTCACAGGTCCTGCTTATTTAGTTTGAAACAAGTTGGATTCAAACTTAAAACAAGGCAAATCTCATTAGTGCAAACATTCTTGACAATGTCTGCCACTTCAAAATGGCTGTGAACAAACTTTTAGTGCTGTTATCAAGAGAATAAAAGAGTCCTGTGCTGATTATACAGAAAATGGGATTATTTACAACATCAAAAGCAATAAATATATATGCCCTTGAAATATCCCCACAGTAATCTACATATAGGGCGTCTGTGTGGCCCCGGCTCCAAGGTTGATAAACTGCCTTTTGTTTTTTCCAGCTCTACTCCAACTTTTGTTTCACATAAATTAATTAATGACAAACTCCCAGAGGAGACCTCCTGCAGAAACAGGAGAATCAAGACGGAGAAAAAACAAAAACAGTCTTTTCAAAGCCGTGGCTTTTGACAGCTAGAGATGAGAATGGCCCCCCTTATTTCATTCACCTCGACTACTCAGCCTCCCCAATTGGACTTCTTTCTGATCTGTCTCTTTTCCGCCATCTCCTTTTCTTCTCTTCACAGCATAAATGACCCTGGAGGCTTGGCAGGGTTTGAGCGGAGCCCAGTCAGTCAAGATTGGAGATGCGAGAGAGGATCCAAGACCATCATGCTGGATCTCAGGCCGGCAAGCCGGCACGTTTGTGTGTACGTGTGTGTACTCTAGCAGGGGGTTGTCAGCGCAGGGTGGACTGACACAGGAGTCGGTTTCAGAGGTTGTTTCGGAAATGAGGCGGAAATGAAGACGCCTGAAGACAGCCGGTTAGAGTGACTGCAGGGTGGATAACCAACAGGCTTGCAAACAAAAGAAGTATTTTTAAAATAAAAAAACAAGGTGTCCATGATTTATTTGTTGCTCTTCTGTGAGAAGCAGTCTAGGTTTTAACATGATATTGTAATTACCATTAAAATTTGGTGTTTATCCCTTTAAACCACTGACTGCACTATACATCCTGGAGATAAGGCAAATTAAAAATACGTTTTCGGTCTTGAAACAGTTACGCTTAGTTGAAAGCCAAAGGAAACTTTAAATAGGAAATAGGGACTCTCGAAGTTATTGAAGGAGAAAAGATGTCCAGGTTTACTCCACCGACATGAAAGAGTCTTAATCAAATGAGAGTAACAGCTAATTAAACACACCATTAAATCTGCAATGGATATGCTAGATATGCGTACAACAAGGTTCATACATCACAACTGGGCTTCAGTCGGGAGGCCCTACGTTCACTGAGGCGTACCTTCATCATTCTCTGGAATACTTTGACCCACTTTTTATTTATCTGGTTTGCCAATGCAACACAAAAAGACACAAATTTACCCCAACAAATCGGTTTGAACTCTACATGTGCTCAAATGTGGCACCCCCAGCATTTCCCAGGAAAATTCCTTTCACCGGCTGCTTTAGAAAAAAGTTCTTTGACTGCCTCCAGAAAGAAAAAAAAATCAAATAGAAGCTTACCAATTCACATGAGTTGCGGTGCTACATACAAGTGTTCGGAGGTGGTGGGGCTTTTGTCTTCAGAGAAATATCTGAGTGGAATTCCTACCTGCCTCTGCTGTGCAGGGAGTCTTGACAGGTGCCTTTTATAATGTAAAGCGCACAGCATGCTGGCTTTTTAAAAAATTAATAAGATACAGTGCAAGCTGTTCTGTACTGCTCTTTTCATGCAACAATAAAGAGGCTCTTTTAGATGTCACCATTCAACAAAACTGTATATTTGATCATGTTTCTTGGTGTATATTTCATGTACTGTAAAGTGTAACCAAACCAAGATCAATTATTCAACAAACAAACCGGGGTGTACATTATCATGGGAGGTGTCCCCAATCTCAACCACTTGCATTTTTATTTAAATGTACCTTAGTTAATATTATAGAAGCAACAAATGAGTGAAAGACACTTAATATTTAGGTTTTCAACAGTGGATTTCAAACATTTTCAAGTCTATTAGGTTATATTAAATGCACAGATCAAAAGCATTTACCAGCATATCTTTTTTTTCTTGTTCTAATGTGCACTTAGGAAAAATCAGGGGCAAAAGTATCATTAAAAGGTCCTATTGTACTTGTTGGGCTTTTTTGTGAACAATCTTTGATTTCAGTGTTTAAGACGTTTGTTACAATATAGGCTTCTCGTGTTCACTATTTCTGCTTTATCATGCAGAACTTTCTTTCAAAATAATGCACCTTTATGCTAAAAAAACAGCTTTTATTATCTATCCAATTTAGAGTTTGAACATGTCAGTATCAGTGCCAGAAATTAGGTTATAGAGCTTGTTAAAGTAGTGTAATTCCCTGTTCCACCAAATGGCGGCACATGTGCTGTGGCTACCCTGAGAGCATACAATCATCCAACTGACAACTCCTGGGTGAAACACTAAAAGTTGATGTGGTTTGAGAAGCACCTGTCAGCAGGCCTTGGCTCCACTTAAAATGCTAACGTCATGGTGACTCTGCTGATGTGATTTTTTTTTTAAAAAAAGGGGGGGGGGGGTATCGAAGCTGTGTTAGTGTTACTAAAGATCTGACACTATGTCAGTAGAGATCTTTCTGGAAGAATAGTTGGAAAAGTTTGATTTTCATGCCACTATTACTTGTGTTAAGCTACTTACACTTTTAGAGCTCTAAACTGCACATCAATAGGTACATTATACTTGTGCTGCATTTCTACTGACTGTATTCAAAAGTCTTTACACTAAAAAAAAAAAATCTGGTATGTGGTGTCACATTTTGGTACCTTCTTTTTAGGGTTCCAAAAAAAAAAAAAAAACAGCCGGGTACTTTTAGATACAAAAGGAATGTATGCTGATTGCAGATGTTTTAATTGCCAGGGGATTTACATCATTGGGGAGTCAAGAGAGCAACGGGATTCAGAAAAACTTATTCCCGCTATTTTAAAAAGCCCACTGTGGCAACATGAATGTTTTTAATTTTACAAAAAAAATAAAAATTAAAGGCTGCAAGTAAGGCGATACCATGGTCCAACAGCGAGGTACAGTTGCTTTTGAGCAGTATGGAAGACAAGAGAAGATGGAGCTACATGAGGACACCAGAAATGAGCTCTCTGAGAGTCTCTGATGGGTGCTCAGAGGAACCAGCAGAGACAAACGTTGTATTGAAAAAAGCTAAAGCCAATGATGATTATCACCTAAGGAATGAAGTGGAAAAATTGGATTTTTCTTTTGTTTGTTTTAGGAGAAATTAGTGTTTTGGTATTTTTAATCTCTTTTTTTGGCCCCATTTATTGAGATGTTATGAACGCTAGGAACCTGGCTTAGTTAGACGGAGTCTATGATTTCATTTTTACAATGTTGTGTACAATACATCCAACATACCATCCCATTGGATATGTGCCTGATTTCTCTGTGATTTCTCTATGCTTACAATATGATAATGTGCTGTATGTATTGAAATATTATACAGGAAAAAAAATAGCATATCACTTGGACCCTGTGTAATTAGTATGCAAGAATCTTGCAAGAAGTAAATCTATTTTTAGTTTACAGTTTTTATATTTAAGACAATAATCACTTCCTTCTGGCAAATGTCTGCTAAATCCTCAATTCTATATTTTTTTATGGACAACCCAAACTCACTCAGAGGAAAACCACCACTTCTTATTCAATTTTGTTTGGGAATGTATGATGACATTCCATGTGTTACTATTTGATCAGTAGAAATTAACAACTTTCTTTATGTCACAGCAGCTCCTAAATTTGAGCAGAAACACACATTTTGATACAAATATTATTTCAGATTAGAGAATCTCCTGTAACATCATATGTTAAATAACAGGAATTTTAGACCCAACAAAGAAACCTGTAAGTGTTGCTTTGTGAGTCATTGCTCATATCTGTGTGGATGGTGGATTCCACCATGTTTGCACCTACCGATTTATCTTTACATCACCATGATTTTTGTTTATCTATACATCCGGACAGAGCAATCAGTCATGGAGCATCATTCAAACAGTCGAAAGGTAAGATGTGTCTTTCATGCTGCGGGGCAGAGTGGTGAGTGTGATGGAGACAAACTGACCTGCTTTGTTCCAAAACCAATATTTTCATTTTCAAAAGATGCTCATTCATCTATAATATAATAAATAGCTATTTGTGTCTCGACACTGTTATTGTCAAGTACAGAAGTACAGAACTTTTGCTACAAAACTGAATGTCAAACAAGAATTATAATAGAATAATTGAAGTTTAAATGTATACCAACAGGACTGATAATTTAAAAAATATATATCTGGAATGCAAAATATAAGTCATTTTGGAGTCCAGAAGTTGTATTTAAACAAGCTAATTGGCAATGACAGGTGGGACAGAAGTCCAAAACCCTACTCACATTTCTTTTATTAAATCACAAAAAAGGAAAATGCCTGGGAATGTACCGCCATGGTAGAGGTACAAGATAAATGCCAATATCAGCACGGTTACATGCACACAATAACACTTTGCAGTGGAGTGGCAGAGTGTGGCCCATAAAATTGCTTCTGAGCCCATTACTTGCACGGGTGTGACGTTTACATCAAATTCAGAGCCGTCCATCCACGACTGAAAACACATTTCAACATGTCAGCGACTGAACTTGTCTGTTATGATGGAGGACCCAAGCAAGCGTTGTGCTTACATAGCATGAACTTAGACAAGATTCAACTCCATTCGTCTGCTTTCTCGGCTCGGAAGAAAGTACCAGCTTAACTTTTTTTCCCCCACCAAAAATAATTTCTTATGCATCCAAGTATTGTGCAAAGTCAATAAAACAATTGACTTCCATAGATGCTTCTGCTTTAAAGCAGCTGTATATTAACAAGATGCAATTAGAACAATCATCAAAGAGTTCTACTCAACCTTTTGACCATGTCCTTGGTGTGAAAGGGTTACAGAAATCCCTCTGTTCATTAACAGCATTGGAACATCCTTTGTGCATGCTTTGGCCACTTCGCTCTCTGCTGTTATTTTGGAATTCCCTCTGGCAAAGAAAGCCCACACAAATCCGAATTTTAAAAGGACTGCGTCCACACATGTGCCTAATTACCCCAATTATGACACTGTTATGCATCTGAAAGCAAACTTTTGTTCTATGCTTGAAAAGATACATAATGTATGAGTGCAGCTAAAGCTAATTAAGTCTTTTTTTATGTGTGTTTTTATGGAACTTGATTAAACTTGACGGTGCTGAATCTTTACTTACACGTACCAATCTTGGACATTATGCATGCTATTAATTGTTTTAGGGTGTTTTGTTTGTGTGGCTCTGAGGGACCCTATAATTCACAGGACAATGCTGAATAGCAAGCACTAGTTCTCTTCGATTGTGTTGTAAGGTCTTTTATCCCCTTGGTAGCCATGAAAGATCATGAGAGGGAGACGGAGGCGGCAGGAAGCGAAGGCAAATAATATCAAGCCCCAAAGAACTACAAAGAGCTATTTAAGACCACAAACAAATAATGTTGGTGTAAGCGTAATGCAAGCAACACATCCCTAAAGATAATGGCCTTGGACACACCTCCCTGTCAAGAAAGATAAAAGTACTGCTTCATCAGGTTGTTCTTTCCATTATCAGTTCTTGGCATCGAGGCGGGTGTACAAGACAGCTCCTTATTGTATTTCCTGATCTTATCCTTTGCCCCCTTTCATTTCCGCTTGGCACCTTTCATTTAGACTCCAGCACCTCACTTTGCCAGGCTTCGTCAAAGCCTGAGCTAAATATGCAGCGGCCGCAAAGGTGGTCTTACCCCCCCTTCCCTTATCTCTGTATTGCTCCCTCATTTTCACCCACTCAGTTTCTGCCCATCTTCTTTTTCCCATCTTTTCACTCAAAGCTCAAGAGCAACTGGTGCTCTCAGTGGAAATGCAGGGCCTTGCCAAAGAATTCATTGAATTTGTTGTACAATTGATCCCTTGGAGGCAAGCTGGGATTTAGAGTGGGATAAGGGGACGTAGAGGACCTGGAGGTAAGGAAGGGTCAGGAGAACAGGGATGGAAGGTTAATGTGAAGGGCTGGCAGACTGCACTTGGGGGACATGATTGAAAAGAACACGGAAAAGTCTCAATTGGAAAAGATCCTGTTCAAATCTGTCCACCCAAATACTGTGGAGTTATGAAAACAGGAGACTGCAAACATTTAGGCCTTTCTCCCAGGTTAAACTATATTCAATAGGTGTGGTATTGTATGACATGACAACATCAATTGTTAAGTAGCAACCCATTTTACTGTATGTCACTGTGTTTTCGCAGCTGCTTCCTACAATATATCAGATGACTTTTGCAAATAAAACACTAAAATGGAAGCATTTTGGCAACTTGTCAGGGAAGAGGCCTGTTTTGCACAGCTAACACCCAGAAAAAGTAATACACACATTTATTTCCTCCAAACATGACCATTGTAATGACTTTTATTGCAGCAAAGACTCCAGTTAGTGTAGAATGTGGCCACAAGACTATTAAAGGAATAGAATAATCACCAGCCTCAGCTCCCTCCTCAGCTTTCCGAGGAGTTTTACAGGTTTAATTTCAAGATTTTATTGCTTGTTTGTGAAGATTGAAATGGCCAGTCTCGGTCTGTATTTTTCAACAGGGGGTTTTCTAACTTTACAAGTTATTAATATTTCATTTTTAATTCTCCTTCTGTTGCAGAACTTGCCGGTAGATTTCAGGCACACAAACTTTTTTTGCTGGCTGTTGTATGTACTGAAAAAAAGCCAATGGTTAACCAGACGAGGCATTTTTGGTGCATTTATGTTAATTTACTTAGACATGATGCTGACAACAGAATCAAAGCACCCGTAAAGGAACACATCAAACCTGTGAAAGCAAGAGACAAAAACGAAACTGCAATCCAACGTCAAACTTATTCATTACTTATTAATTTTACACCGTCACAAGTCTTCCCTGGTTATCAAACATACCTAGTTTGGTATGGGTCAATGCAGTGATGAAGTTTGTTTTATATAACAGTTTTCTTCCTCCAGCTGCATCAAAAACTCACAAATAAGAAATTGCAAGTCAAAGCACAGCTGTTAATATCAATGGTTAGCATTTTTGTCTTCCTTTAATTTGTCTATTTATTACGGATGTACTTTGTAATGAATCTTTGTAATGCTTACTTTGTAAAAAGTTCTCATTTTATCCAATCAGCTGGCTATTATACTTACTGTTGAAATCATTAAATTATGTTCAAGTCTTTATTTCATGTACAATACAGCAAAACCATCTTCCTGCATCCATGGACCCAGCTCCAGCACAACTGGATCGAGAACAAAACTACAATTTATAGTACTTTGGTGTCTTGGACGGGATATTTTAGGAGTTGAGGAATAGCAGCATAATGGCCATACCAATTTGATCATTAGAGGCTGAAAGCTATGGTTGCATTTGGAGGACACTGGTGATTACCGGCTGTTCCATTTTGATTTCAAGAAAAAACAGAAATGGGCTTGTAATTTGTATGAAAGGGGCACAATGTCCTCAAGGAGTGTGAAGTGGTACTTATTTTGGTGTGACGACACTCAAACCACATTGGTGGACAATGCAAAATGAGGGCAACTGATAATTACACAATTTATACAGGGTTTTTGAAAATAATCTCCACATTTTGGGCAATGCATTTGGTCCTTTTATATACTTGACAATTTTTAACAAGTAATTACTTACCATAATTGTAAAGCATTACTTTTTACCAAATGTTAAACCTACTGTCCACTTTTTCTTTTATGTCCTTTCCTGGCCATACTCTTTGAGCAAAGAGCTGTTTTCCTAAAATCCAGAGTTCTTTGTGTTTTGGAGGGGAGATAAAGGAAAGGATAGATGATCCATTTCATCAAGGAGGGGATTCCACAACTTACATCCTAAGGCTTCTAAACTCAGCATATTTGGAGAACAACCACTAAGAGCAGCGGCATCCAGCCTTTACGAATTTCAGAATTCAGGAGACAATAGCCCAGAAAGGTCTTTCTGGCCTACATACTTGCATTTCTATAAGGTTAGATTTACATTATTCTGATAAAAACCAATCTGGCCATCAGCAAACAGAAGCATTTTATTGGTGCATTTGCAACCAGAGTGATGATCGTCGTTTTAACTGTACTCCAGTAACTAATCTTACTTATCTCTATCTAGTGCTCTTTATTTGCCAGTTTGTTCAACTCCTTGAGACAGAACTCTGCTTATCAGTCCCCCAGACTTTCCATTTATACGTCACTTACAACATGCATTTCTTTTCAAAAATTTAATGTGGGACATAAAATGGTGAATCCTACTGGCAACTCAATCAACTCTTGCAATCAGCATGGAACTTAATAGTTCAAATAATAGATAAAAGATGAAATAATTCACTGTAAAATTCCCTTTTAGAGCTTTTGAATTGCTGGAAATTAGTTTAACATCTTGCTGTGCTTTGAAATCTACACAGACTATCTTGAAGTTTTACTTCCAGCCCGCTGCTGCAATTTATCCTCACTTCCCCTCAGTAATATTACTGTCATTACACAGATGACTATTCCTTCCACTTTTCAGCCTCTAATGCTCCTGAAATTCCCCAAATCTCTACCTTGAAATATACTTCCTCCGTGCTATGAACCCTACGCTGCCTAACCACAATCCCTCCAGGCAATAATTTCATTACCATAAGGAGCATAGCATATAAGGGCATTGCTTCTGCTTCAAAACATGCGTCTCACTGCGTGCATTACTCCCACAGCCATCAATCCCATGGCAGCATCTCAATGCATTAGCTGCCACACTTGCATTTCAGAAACGTTTGGGGTTGTTTTTTTCCGTTATTCTACAGATACATTTGTGAAAATGTATCTGTAGAATAATTTTAGATGATTTACTATTTTTTGAAGGAATCCCTTCTTTTTATGACCTGCTAAAGCTGTAATAACAGATTAAGAATCTCAGATAAATCTCAGTCTCCATTGATTTACACATCTGAGGTTTTGGGTTTTTTTTCCCCGTTTGATTTATCTTTGACCTATAACATCCATTGTCTTTGTGGATGGACTCCAAATACTTAATAGAAACATAGATGCACAAGCCATTAAGTCTGTAAGAATCAGAACAAGGGGGATGTTTTTTATAAACATAATCAAATTCACAAAGTGAAAAACCACCTCCATTTTAAGATCTTTTGCATGACATCCTGGAATTGCGGTATCATGTGTGGTTCTTTTGCAGTTATTCACAGTCTGACGTTGCAAAAGTGTTGTGTAGGCTGTATTGAATACAGGATGAAGCTGTATAGTCATTGTGGGTGACATTGTTAGCCGCTACTACCTGAAAGCTCCATGTTATGTGTCATATGGGATTGTGTTTTTCAAAAATAAAGTAACAAAGAACTGGTTGAAAATCGGCAACATTTTCCCATCCTGTCATGCAGCAAGTTAAACATGGTTGGAAGCAATTTCTTTGAATTTCTTTGCTTGCCACTGAGCTGTTACACTGACTGTGCATATTTGCTCATATTTTGTAGAAATTAACTGGAAGACTTCTGAATTCCACTGCAAAATGGCTACAACAGCCACTCTATGTACTGCTCTCTAATAAATAGACCGTAATTAAATGGTCGAAACACCGGAGTTCCTTTTACAGGCCTCGCCTGGCAAGAAATGCAACACTCCTGCTGTAACATGTGCCCACCTTCAATTACCCATGAACACACGACATCCAGCACTTAAAAGGTGTTGCCAGAGCATTTATGTCCTTCCTCTGGTGCACAGTTGACTAAGTCAAATGGATATTTGACTCAAACGACACCCGGGGATGTTAATGCTGCACTCTAAAATGGCAAACAGGTTCAAAATTGCCCTGAAGTAATTACAGGCATATCCAAAAACTGCTGCAGCATAACCATGTCGGATCTTTGAGATACAGAGGCATATCTGGGATGATTTGGAAAAAGGACGGCTGGCAAGGAATCTCCATGGTTACACAAATCTGCTCCTAGAGCAGTGTCTTAGGCTGGAGCAGTGGGTGGAAGAGGCTTTTTCAAGTTGTTACACACAGGCACAGGGAAATGATCTCAGGCATCCTGTTTGCATTGTTTGGAGTGGCCTCCATTGTTGGTGAATGTCAGCGTGAAACTTCCAGTTCTCCAGCATGTGTGGAGAGGGCTAAAGCTTAACGCTATCAGATACACACGCGGACATGCTGGACACACACGTGCATGCAGATGAAGTTTCAATTCTATTGTTTATGGTTGGAGATGAAGTACTAGACAATTCCCTCACAATCCCCAGTCTGGAAGGAATCCAATATAGTGTGTCTATTACTCTCTCCTGGTGAAATGAGTGAACTGCACCTACACTTCTTAATTTTATGACTGTTCTAAAAGGTTCATTGTCATCATTATTATTAATCTCTTTTTTTAGTGTCGTCAATTGAAATCATTGTCAGTGTTTTTATTAGCCATGAATTTTTGAGATCAACGATTTAACGATTTGCTAATCTTTATTTTACAAGTGCTGACAAAGAGGTTTCAGGAAGCATGGGGTTGGATGAATTTGGTTTTATGATGTATGGTATCTGTACTTTTTGTTGAAGTTATAGCATTTTGTGAGACTTTATTCTGACCTCTTCATTAATTTATATCCAATTTTACTTTCAGACGAGACCCACCCTGCCAGTGATACAGTTCAGTTTAGTGCACAAACCAACAGAAAAAACTCACATGTATGAGTTGTACAGTGGATCTACACCCACCCAAATCATTGGCCACTGTGTTGACTCTTCTGAAGATGTGACAAATTCTACAGTATGGCGTGGGATCTTATAGATATTTAAATGTGTTTCGAGATAAATTTGAAAAGAAATCATGTATTAAAGCTGAAAGACAGAGGTCCTGCACTTCAGTTGGTAATTAGAAGAGCGCTTTTTGCAGCAGTAATCTTGGGTAAGCTGTCGTACTACACACAGAAAATTATTGATTCACTGGGTAAATCAGGAGCCTCCAGGGGAAGCCCTGCAAAATAGGACTTTTAAAGAATCAATTGCAGATTAAAGGACTTGAGTGAATTCACTATTGTTTCTTGTCTACAAGAAAAATGTGTGCATAGGAGCATTCAAGTCTCACATCTGAATCCATAAAAGGTGATTTAAAACTTTCAGTCGTCATTTATTACCCAAATTGACACTGCAAGCACAGACCGGTTTCCATCATGCACCCTGGAACCTGCAGAGGATAAGCCCTGGAAATACAAGGACCAGTGAGTTTTGAGCTTATCACTGTCACCCCTCATCTACTCCCAGGCCCACCATGGATCAGCACGCACTCTGTGTACAGAGGACTATAACTGAATGCTACCTTTAACTTTCACTGCTCACAGGTTCCCTGCAGACGCTGGAACATCATCACACACGACTCACAAACAACCTACCCAACCTATCTGTCTGCTTCTATCACCATTAGCGTCATTCTGTTTTAATCAGAGATGATTGCATTAGGTTTCGGGCTCACAAGATAACATCCTTGTGCATTTCTGGTCCTATTTCTGGGTCTATAATCTATTATGTATCCTGTCATGTAAACCAAAAAGATTGTTGCAAAACATTTTCACCCACTTTCTGCAGACGTTCCTGTTCAGCTTCTTTAATGGCTACATTGAGGTTTGCAGCACAGACTAAGTAAATGAGGGATGATGTTTTAATGCGGTGTGTGGACTTGAGGATAACCTCACTGGGAAATTACACATTGTCATTCACTTCCCTATCTCACCTCACAGTTAAGGGGGCATTTATTTAAGTCTAGTCAATTTGAAAAGAGCTAGTTTCAGCAGGCTATATTTCAGTGTCAAATCAATAAGTGTCTCAGTCAAAACACCTCCATTTCGCTCTTTCATAACAAGATGGATTGTGCTTTTGTTTTGGGGCTATTGTGCAAAATAGTTTTATTCAAATAAGGAGACTTACTTCTCAACTTTATACATGGGAATCTAGTGGGATATCCAAACTGCTCACATGGCCCTGCTGTGAGAGAACTGACAAATTTTGAAAATCCCAAAAAACTTTGATCAAAACAGATTTTTACTTTTTCCGAACAATAAATGACCGATGTAAGAAAATGCTTTTTCTTTTCTTTCTTTTCAAACAACCTAGACTTTGTAGGTAAGAAGGAAAAGTACAATTTTCTCCAGAGCTCTCTCAGCCTAAATCCCAAACTTGGTTTAAAACATCTTCACGTTTGATGCCATTGGCAGCTGTTAAACTTTCCAAATGCTCGAGTTGAACTGAGAAGTGATCAGTTTTTCAGTGATCAGCACAGTAAAATTTGGTATTCTTAGGTCGTGCTTGTTCCTTGCAGATTTGTACGACTGTTTCGTCCTTCTCTATTAGGTCAGAGTTTTCTATATGTTGCCAATAGAATATAACCATTTTTTTCTGGCCATCACATTTGAAATCTTACAACTAGAGGTCCGATTCAGCCATTGGACCCCTGGCTCTTCCATGATGCTGCTAGAACTCCATACATCCACTCCATAATATCACTGTCAGAGGTCAATGGCTGCCAGTCATCAGAAATATCCTTTATCACTCCAAACCCAACCAAAAGCAGATGAATGACATTCAATTGAAGTATCGTTATTTCATCACATTCCTCTCTCATCAATTTATGACTGTTTTAAAAGGCTGATGTAGCTGGAGTTTGTTTTTTTTTAAACTAGAGGAAAAGCTGTCTTGTTTGCAAAATGGGAAATTGCTTAACGACCACAGACACATCTAGCATTAAGTGGAGAAGTGGGCTTTGGCCTTCATAGCTGATTGTTTGGACCATTATCAATAGTGTAATCAGGTGTGCTAAAGCTGGCGTGTTGTGCAAGGAGAAGTGGGAATTTCCGATGTAGTTCTCCACACATGCAGTCAGACCTAATGTAGCATGTATACATCCCAACCGCTTCTCAAATACCCCCTAAATACAAATGACCTTTAGCAGCCATGGTAGAGGGGCCACTGCGCTCACACTGCCAGACATGATAGAGAAGCTCTCTGTAATGGAGCATCATCATTCTGGCTTTGATGGAGCAAAATGGAGTTGAGCGTTACTATGGAGTTAAGTTCATGCCAAAAGATTCTGAAATGAACTAAATGTGCTTTGCAAATATAAAACAAGTTTTTAATATATAAAAATACCATTTATACATTCTGAAAAACTAAATGTGAATCCAAAATCTGCAAGTGTACAAAAATCTCAAGTACAAAACAGCGCAATATTTGTACCAAATTTTGGTTTTGCAAGTGTCTTGTAGTCCAACCTTCACACCAGGTGGTGTCAAATACCAACTCCACATAAACGCTGCAAAAAAAGATGTAGATGTCCGAAGACGATCGGTCATTGAGCCACAATGAGCAACCCTCAGGTGAGAGAGTGGATTTTACATTCTGCTCATTTCTGGAGTTGGGTTAACAAGGCATTTTTCAGCACAAACAAACACTCACTTCCTCGTGAGCCGCTCATCATGGTTGACTGGTAATCGTTCAGCGACGTCTTTTATTGCCGTGTTCGTGTCCAGGCGTTATGCACCAGCGCGTGCGAACGCTAAACTTTTAGCAGAAATATTCCACTGTAGAGTGTTTGCTTCACATTTCCCTATTAAAACGTTGTATTTTGTGAAAGGAGTTTTACATTCGAAAACCACGTTTTATATCTGCAAAACACATTCAGTTTATGTGCATGAATTTAACTCCATAGTTACCGGCTGAAATTAGGCCGAGTCACTGATGATGGATTTAGAAGTGTGTGTTTGCGTGGTGTTTCAAGGGTCATGCGCAAGTCCCTTCGATGGAGACAGCATATCAGCCTGGATCACCACACAAATAAACACACACACAAATACAAGCAAAATAACACCCCAACCGGATATGAACATGATTCAGGGAGTCACCTGGGAGTGTCATTTCTTAGTATCTCCAGCGGGACTTGCCTCAGGTAATCCTTAAGCAATTATTCTGGGGAGACAAGAGACAGGCCTGTCATATCCGTTCTCCTCTGTGCAAGTGTGCTCAAGCAAGACCAAATGCAGTCAATACTGTATATATGCACACCCACACGCAGCAGGTTTTCATACCCAAAAGTGCATCTTTCTGTTTCTGTCACCTTCCCACACCTAATATCACACATATGTATACTCTCTGTTGCCTTCACCTTGTTCACATTTATGTTTGTTCCTGATATTTTCCCCATACTGTCACTTTCTCTTATTCAAACCAACACATTTTATACTCATACCTTCTTTGTATCATGAAAAAAAAAACCCTCAGTACTGTACACCCACCTCATCTAGAATGCTAAGCACCCCCTGTATCCAGTCAATGTTCTGCCCCTCCTCCACAGCTGTAGCTTACCAGATCTGCCAGTCCCCATCTAAAAATGTTAACTGAGGTTCTCAGAAAATGTGGCAAAGGCAGGACAATGCTATTTCCATGGCAACAGTGATGCCAAAAGACCAATATCTCAATAGGCTCTATGTGCAAATATGAAGGCACATTATTATGAGAGGTGAGACACATGAAGGTGTTATCTTTTTACATGCCTTTTAATTACCACCACAAAACTAGAGGGGTTACCAAGCTTGTTAAATGTAGATAGATCAATACGAAACACATAAAAAAATATATGGTGCATACCGTACAATGCACACGTCGTCAACAAAGTGGGACAACATGCTGACAAGTCAGGTCACACCACAGAAATCTTCCACTCAAAGGATTCAAAAATTTGCTTTGGTTGTTTCTGCAAAATTGCAAAAATTCAAGAGAGCACCAGCTGCACACACAAAGAAACACAGCTCTTTGTTCTGCCACCTTGATGGGTCAGACACCCTCTCTGGTTCTCTCCTTATAAAAAAAAAAAGGTGATGTGTTGCTGATACACCCGCTGCTGCCCTGAATTTCAAAAGCTGATACAAAAAAGTCTCCAAGTCCTCAGATCACCTGTGTTGCATTTTGCCCTCGAGGATTTCTTGGGAAACATTTAAAAATTAAAAAAAAGGTGTGGACTGGCTCAAAAGGAGAAAATGAAGAACACTCAGCTCCAGACAACAACTGTCGGCTACCTTTTAATTAATGCATTTATCATTTCTTGGTGGCTACCTTCTTTGTGGTTCTTAAATATATTTATTTAATTTCCCAATTACTTGAGTGCAAACTAGCTCTTGCCCATTTGGAGTGCAATAAATTACTGTCCCTTAATTAGGCTGCTGGATGATAAAAGCATGTCTGTCCAACTTTGTTTCAAACTGACTGAAGATTTTTTTTTCTCTTTTTTGATTGAGCGGTGCAGACTAATTGGATTCTTGACTGGCGGTTGGAATGAAATTATCAGTCAGAAAAAGGAGTTGATTGCTAAGATGGTGGGAGAGATTGTTTTTAGAATAGAAAACAATGAAATGGGGAAACACGCCAGACTGGAAAAGAAGAAGAAAAAATAGCCAGCATTGCTCACAAAAAGCTGGAAATAATATTTCATGATTTGAAAGTGATGCAAATAGTTGTGACTACCTTGTTTCACGAAATACGTTTCATAGTAGCATCTGCCCATTTCTGATTCTCCCTAAATTGTGCTCATTACTTGAACCGCTGACTGCGACTGTACAGCAGTACGAGGAGGCTGCTGTCATGGATAAACCAGTAAAGTTGTGGAAGGCAAGAGTCATGCGGAGCCTGCTGAAACATCTGAGGGAGGAATTCTGCTCTCGTCTGTGCTGAGGTGTGGCCTTGATTACGGTGCAGGCTGCAGCTTACAGCTAAATGCTGCAGTCCTGAGTGCACCCTGTAAGTCACATGACCAGAATATAATTACCTCTCTCAATTAAGTCTAACATTTTCTCCTTATATTGATAATACTGCCAATCGATAGTTGTGTTATAGACTTTAAGAGCCAAATTAAGATTTATAGTACTGAAATATGAAGTAGTTAAAGATACATGTTATGGTAGATAATGTAATGATTCTCACTGTATAATTGTTACATAAATGTGCCTATAAAAGAACAGACTTAATTCTTCTGTTGAAGCCAATTACAATTCAAGACGGGTGCCTGCAAGCGCCCTTAAAGTCCCACTATGTGGTTTTATTTTCAGAACTATCAAGATAGAGGGATGAAACAACATAAACCAGATCAAGCTTTACTATTCCTAAACCGTCAAAGTAGGACCTGCAATTTCCAAAATTATTGTTACTGAAAACAGGTTTTAAGCCCTTTTGCTTTTTCATGCTAATGATGCTGAGCTGCTAGCTGTACTTGAGAAGCTGAAAACCATGAAAGAAAGGAAAGAAATACCTTTTGTAATCTTGAAGCCTCCCAACAGCTATACCGTGTAATTAGCATAGCCTAATTGTTGGCTGAAGAAAACAATAGTATTTAAGCCTCCCACCATCAATATATGCAAGCCGGGGAAAAACTTCCGGGATTTTGTGCTTTGTGAGGTCATAGAGATGACAGTCATTAAGCCTCCGTGGCTATATTAGTCCCTTTCCCTGTAAGATTCACTGTTACAGATTAAAGCAGCAATGTCATGTGACCTTTCCTGACATCAACCAAATTGCCAACAGGCAGGAGGTGGATCTCCTTTAACCACTCCGAGTCGGAAACGCACGGTTGATAACCCCTTTGATTCGCTGTTAGGCTGGCATGCAGCTGATCCAATCACCTACAGTTAAGAATCTGAATCTGTTAGCCACGATAGCTAATGAAATCCCAATAATAATTGTAATTTCATCCTCACGCGACCAATTGTTTCATCACAGCGGGTGTATGATTTCTTCTGTGGTGGCTATGTTACATGCAGTGTGTGGCAATTATCTAATTCACCTGATGATAAAACGTATGAAATATCATCTCTGGGGGTAATTAGGCATCAGGGCTTTGCTCAAGGGTATTTGATTGTAAGATCACAAACAACTGATTTTGCAAATGGTGTTGTGTAATTATCTTCTTATAACCCTGTCCCGTGACATTTCAGTGTCTCAGTGTCAGTGTGACGCTTTATGAAGGATTTTCTTCAATACTAATAGTGACACCTGCTGGTTAGTTTGGGTATTTATCCTCAATACTCTGCACGACACTCCACACAAACCTAAATACATCTTTGGGTCAGACAGACACATCTAAATCAGTATGATATGCTTATAATATGATTTGGGATTATAAAATAGATGATTTGTGTATGTATTTTTTTAATAGACCCATGTGTGTTATGTATCAATACAGCATTACATTTTAGCCTAAAGGTATGTGAATAACTCTAGAAGGAAAAGGTCAGTGATTCAAATTTCAACTCAAAATATAGATCAATAAAACAGAGAAATAAAACAGGGAAAAATAAATGAAGGCTAATGTATCAGTGAGTCCATTTTACAGATCAATAAAATAGCCAGCCCTGAATGTTTGCAATACGTTTTGGTGAAGCTCAAACTCTCTAGACAGCACAAGTAACCATATTGATCGTTTAAAATGCTTCGTAAAGCCTTCAAAAAAAAGAAAACAGCAGAAGGGTCAATAACAACGTTTCAAGTGCTGATATTGGCTGAATTCACTCAGAGGAAAATGTCAAAGTTCATTATGGGACCACAGGTGTTTTATTCTTACGGTAGACAACACCTATAATAGCTGCTGGACTGGTGAAAATGTGAAGAAAATAGCATTTAAAGCAGCCTGTCGGTAGTTTCTGTCTCTGATGAAGCCTTTCAGATCACATACTAAACCAAAGGTTGCGAACAGCGCGGCAGCTGTTGTCAACACTTGTCATGTTGTCAACACTTGTCATGGCCAGCTTGTCAATGATTAGCACAATAACACGGTGCAGCCCTGCTATCTTCAACATCCCCTCTCTGGACCCGGTTGGATGATGGATAAACAGGCACATACCTCAGTTATTTACCAACAGTGACCTGCAAACTGCCTCTGTGTCCTTTCATTGTGTACCAATCGAAGCACTGAGTAAACTCATTTTTGTTCCCGCTTATGCCACTAAAACTTTTATTTATTTTTTTGAAACACCCAAAGCTCCCTCTCATGCTAGCAGTTTAGTGGCAAGACCGCCATCAAGGCCCATAAGCTGAAAGCAATTGCTCCTGGAAGCTCAGAAGGAGGCAACCATTTCCACGGGAACCTTTACAGAAAACTCAACTGTTTCCTCTTGTTGTGGGAAAATCCTAAACTGGCCTAGCGATGCTGCACTGAAGAAAAGGAACATTTAACACTGAACACAAAGCTAATGCACAGTCCCATCTTGAACTGACTTTGTGGCTGAAGTTTGGGTTATTATTTAAGGTTGGGAACCATTTATAAGCCAGACACATCCTGTCTCGCATACTGAAACTGCACTTCAGACAGAAATATTGAAAAATGAATGAATATAGTTTTGAAGGTTAGGTGTTTCATACCCTTGTTAGAAGCTTTTCCAATCGGTCCCTTTTGGTTTACACACCTGTTAGTGTGGATTTTCTTGATGCGGGCGAAGCTTTACCAAAAGATCTGATTATGGTGTGTTTTGGGGAATGGGAATTTAGAAAACACCTTCATAATGCCAAACCTTGAATCCTTGTCCATCTAAAAACATGTAGTTGAGTTGTTTCGTATTAAACTGCCAGAGTCCCGAGTAGCTAATCATATTCATGCCTGTAAAAAAGGCTGCAGCAAGGAGACTTCACTCTTAAACACATCAATATTTTACAGTTTCGATAACTGGACTTGGGTTCATGAACCCTCCTTAAACTGCTCTTGTGTTTATATTTCTCACAATGAAGCTCGGAAATGGCTGCAGGCACGACTTTGCCCTCTTGGGTAAAAGAAAGACAAAACCAAGGAAGAAAATATGGTTTCATGTGAAAAGGAATTTTTATTTTTGAACTTCTCATGAACACATCTCAGATGACAGTGAAACAAGTGCCCACATCCACAACAAAAAGGTCTGCAGACAGTACAAACAGTATTACACCATGGTCAGAAAGTTAGGATGGAAACGTTAAATTAAGAAGTGCACGTTCGCATTTGTGACACAATGAAAATGCACAGTTTGAATTGGAACAGATAACAGGTTATTCCTTCTGTTACTTTTAAGTGTACCAGGTATTGAAACAAAGCAACAATACAAAATACCAAACAGATTTTTATATTTACAGTAGGAAGCATCATATATGGTTACTTTAGTAACTATTTTATTTGTTTATCAAATCGCAAATGGACTATTCTGGCAGGTTTTTTTGTTGCTCTTTTTATGTTTTGTTTTGATTTTTTTAACTAGGAAAACATGAAATTAAGAGTCAGAAAAAGAATAGTGAGGTCCTCTGTGCTGAGCTGTTTTTTGATCCACTGAAGTGACTCTGAGTGACTTTTTTGTCAAATACCAGCTGCAAGTGTTTAAAAACCAATTTTTCAAGTAAATGAATCATTCTGGGATTTTAACAAGGAAATGTTTTACTCAACAGCTTGATTTATACAATAGTGATAAAACAAAACCAAAATGAGCCATTTACACCCCACATTTAATTATAACCTGGGGCCGCAGAAAGAGAAAAAACAAATCATCATGTACCACATGAAATTATAACGGCAGGCCCTGTCAAGCTGCCAAAAACAAAATCAACATGCTAACTCATTAAGAACACAACACCTTCTCAACATTGTTAATTGCACCAACATTATTTTACCCTTTTGGGCTAGAGAAACTCTGAATAACATATGACCAACATGTGCAAAAACAAGGTCTACCTTTTAAGGGAGTTTTGTATTTGATTCGCATCTCATTAGCTATTTCCTTTTTCACTTCCAAAATAATTCTGCAGCTCTATTATGTTTGTAAAGACACCAGGACAGACAATAATGGCTATTTTGGTGGCTTTGTCATCAGGGAAGTATAATCAGTAGGGTGAATTTACAAGATTTACATTGTCCGGCACTTTCCTGTGATTATATTTGTCCAAATTCCTGCAAAAATGTAATTCTTGCATCACATCTGCATCCTTGGCTAACCACAGATCAGGGCATTCAGAATGACATCAATTATTCATCATCAGAGAATCATTATTTGATGACTCAAGGGTAAGAAGGAACTTTCTGGACAAAATCCGAAGCTAGCATGTGCTAGCTGGGCTCAATCTAACCAATGCCTCGTGGCTGGCTGACCTGGTTCTGTGCAGAAGATGTGATTCAAAGGTTTTCAAAGTGCTATGTCTGATGAGATGAAAGTTAGAAACTGATTTTGTGCCCCTCCTGAAGTACTAATCCGACGCTTCACTGGCATCTCAATCGCATGACCCAGCCAAATGTTTTTGCTGTTGCTCCACTTTTGAGGCATAATTAACGATAACCGCTAAACATTAGCTCTTGTCTTTGTAATTTAAAGCTGCAGGAGGCAAACTTAAATAAAACTTCATGACCTAAGAAAGAGAAGGTAGGAAATATGCAGTATGGTATCATACAATTGTGCCTCATGCAGCTTTAGGATCGCTCGTCCTAGCTGGATTTATCCCTGATTCTCTGTACTCTCTAGTCTTGGGGGTCCAGTCCTTCTAGATGGTCAGGGATAGGAAGGCCAGTGAGGATTGTCAGACACCTGTTCCACACATTGAACACAGGGCAGATAGGTTGAGCAAAGGACACGTGGAATGTGTGCAGGTGCTGGGAACCCACTGCATCGTAGAAAGTGACGCAGCCGGCGTCATAGTCCAGCAGAACCCCCACGCGTCGCAAGTGGGGCAAGGGCTCGATAGCAAACTCTTTGCTGTTGTGGCGCACTGCCCAGGAGTTGTTGCAGCGGCACAGCACCCAGGAGGCCGAGTTTTTGCCGATCCACTCATGCTTGGGGCATGATTTGTAGGCTATGCCCACAGCGTACCTGAAGAGTACACAGCACATTTACACTTCTATTCTAGATATCAACATTTTTAAAGCCTAAAATAACCAAAACCCTCACCATGTGCTCCCGCCAATCAAAGCCTCCCAGTAGTGCCGACCACTGTCAATGTAGACATTTCCAACCACTCCATAGCTGCTCTGGCTGCTGAAACGCTCCTGGCTGTGGCCTTTTTTGGAAGTGGTCTCATCCCGCTCCACTGTCAGGTTGTCATGTGACACCTTCAATTTCTTGTGCGCAGATTTTGGATCCAGTTTAAAGGGTTGACCTGGTGAAACAGAAGAGCAATATACATTAAACAGGCATAACATGTAAAAAAGTCACGCTTTTAGTCCGTTTGTACTGACTGTTGGTCTTCAGAGTTGCAGGTTCGCTGCTTCTGCTTCCTGCTTGGTTGATGGCCTTGACAACAAAGATGTACTTGGTGCCGCTCTGCAGACCATGCACGGTGTAGTGGTTCTGCTTGATGTTGGGAACAATCATCCAGCTGTCCAACGAGTTACACAGACCTGGCAAGTCAATACAAAACAGGCCCAGATGAGTGGAAAATGAAAATCCAGTTCATCAGTTGTGTTGGACAGAAATTGGGGTTCCAAGCGTTCGTCTTGGCTTCTTCCAGCAGAGAAATTAGGTTAATTTAATAGGTTTCCTACATTTTATACAGCTGTATTTCCACTGTCCAGGCTGTATACTAAACCTTGTATACCCATGAGGAATAAGCAGTGGCTAACAGAAACCAGAAGGGTGAATATTTAAGACATCATAAGGTAGCAATTTTGAAAGACGTGTTTATTAAAAAGCATGTGCTTCAAAAGATGTGTTGAAGACATTGAGGACTTTGACGATGGCAAAAAGCCAAATAATGAATCCTTCAGAGGATGTGAAATACAGCCGTGTGAGATTATTATTTAATACTTATGGGTAAGCCTGTGTTGGAGAGCACAGATGAAAATGTGTGAAAAGGCATTTGCACCTTTGCTGGCTTCAAAGCGACAGTGTTTTGGCGTGTGCGTCTCTGTATAATCCTCAGGCGAGTCTGAATGCCCGCGTGCACGCATTTGCCTTTTGTAGCAAGGCATTTGTTGCTGCCGTCGCCCTGCCTGTGAAATCTATGCAAATTATCCACCGCCTATCATCATCAGCGATCAAAAATACAAACAAAATGAAAATAATCCTGGTTTAAACTTGAATGATTTTATGACATTTGCAAACCAAAGCCAAAGTCAATTTTCCCTGGAGGAGTTTTGTAAAGGCTGAGGTGAACAAGTTAAGGCTGTTGTCTTTGTGTTGACATTGGAAGACTTTGTGAACAGTGATTCATCTCTCCACGGGGGAAGCGTCCAACTCGTGACTTGCATGCAAACAGCAACACCTCTCTGACATTATCGTGCGTGGAAAACATGAGGTGAGAAAGCCCCGGGGTGTCTCGGTGAGGGGAAAGACAAGGGATCAGTCTCAAGTTAGTCTTTAAAGTGGTGAGATAGCGACAAGACACAAACAACAAGTGAAAAAGTACAGCTGAAGGAAAGTAGATTAAAGAGAACAAAAAGGCAATGATTTAGTGCTCTGATGTAAAAGTTGAAGAAACATCTGATACCCAGACCTCAGTTTTCATCCAGGCAGGTGTTGCTACATCTTATTATGAATCTAGGTTCGTGAATTTAGTGAAGTCTTGAGGCACCATTGTCAAATCTTCCCTCTGTCATAAGCTACTGTTGTTTGATGCTAGCATAAAGGCCTCCAGGTGTCCCTTCAAGAGATTCTGCTGCCGGAAATTTGTCATTTCTCAGAAGAAGCATGTCATAAATTCGAGACACCCAAAGGGAAGTGTTGGCCAGAGGAAAACGTCACGAAAGCTCTGAGAGGAACATCATAAGTTATTGTAGCCCTGAGTGACAAGAAAAGGTGGAGGAATAAAAGGAAGGCTGGTATGGTTTCTAATATTTGCTTCAAAAAGGTTGTATTGCCATGAGCGAGCATGTGTCATTTGGTTTGACCTTTGAGCTGCTTATATTGTCACGATCTCCAGTCGGAGCGTGACAGCATGCTAGCATGCCCATACTCTCTGCAAGGGGAATTCAAACCCATCAGCAATTTCTATGAAAATAATGGAATAATCTCCAGTGGTGCTGCATGTTGCTTCCACTGATTGGGAAAAGAAAGAACGTCGGTGTCAACAGTGTCAGACAACTCGAGCAGTCAGCTCCAGCAGCTGCACCAGAGGAGAGTGATGAGTTCATCAAACTACTCACTGGCGATGTTGGACTGTCCGGTGAAGATTGCGTACTGGAGTTCGTATGACACCACTGTGAATTCATCGTCCGATGTCCAGTGGACAGCGATGGTGTCGTAAGATGCCGTGCACAGCTCCTCCCTTATGGACGGAGCGTTGGGAGCTGCGGAGGGTGAAAAGTGTCGTCAGTCTCGGTTTCCAAAAGATATGAACATGTAATCATTTTAAAACTACACTGTCAATTATTTTGACAAACTGTTGCCCCAATTAACCTTGTTTTTGTTTATGCAGTTTGGTTTATGAAGTCAATGCTTCGTTACACAGGGGATTGAACATGTTCTTTCCAGTCGAGTGGTGCGTTGAGCAATTAAAGCAATACGGAGCAGATATGATAAAATATTCAGCTGAACACATTATCACAGCAGGAAGAGTAAATATCACAGTCCCTTTAGCAGTGACAAATGTGGGTCATTACGTAACCACAAGAGATGCCAAATCAGCGTTTTTGTACACTTTTTTAATAATAAGCTGCATTGCTTAAAGGGGGAAAAATAAGACAAACGCGTCTTTGCGTTCAAAGCATGTAGCCGTTAGCAAAGCGAAGGGGAAAAAAGACACAAAGGCACAGCTTGAATTGATTGTAAGGCCACTTCCTATTTTTTTCTGAGTCTGTCACTCTACCCCCCCCCATCTCAAGCCTTCTGCCATGAGTGGCTGCACATAGTGGAGTGATTCAGACTGATTCACTTAGTGAAAAGGCCCTCCAGCAAAGCCCTTGTCCATTACAGAGAATAAATATGAGCCAGCTATTTTTCACAGGCCTTCAGGTCCTCCTCACATGATGTTGTGATGCACTCATTGTTGATGACACCTTGTGATTGGCTCCCGTGAGAAATAGTGAGAAATAGTTTTCAGTAATAATTGGTTGAGTCGCTTATATGTTTCACTTTTAGGAGACAGCAAAAGTTTTACCAGTGAGATAATCCAGGTTTTCCAACAACTTCTTCTCTCTGCCAAAGTCCAGGGCAAACGTATCAAAAGTGTCTGTCAGGTGAATCTCAGGGATCAGTACTTGGGTTGATGCAGTTGCCATGGAAACCCTAGAATGATGGAAAAAGAGCAAAAAGAGGCATTAATGTTGCATTTGTTGGATTATTCTAACTGATTTTACACCTACAGATACAAAAATGTTAGAGCAAGAAACTTGCAAATGAAGGATGACGTCATTTTCTTGAATGATGGACTTTTCTTAAGCATTGATATTTTGGGATGGAGACGACACACCAACAAGCTAACGTGATGCACTAAGCAAAGTTGTTTCTCCTCTTACACATGACATGACCATTTCATTTAGCTTCTCTGCAATCATTAATAGTCTACATAGACAATTTGATAATTTACAAAAGATAAATCATTTTCAGTTATCAGCATTTAGGCCTTGAAAACTCTGTTATGTTCTAGAATCATCCAAGGAATTCTACACATTAAATAGGTTTGCATTTGATAAGTAATTGTCTTGATCACGATGATAATACAAATCTGTGTCTTTAAAAAGATTCTAATTATCATTTTGACACAAAAAAGATCTTGAAACATAGCGAAGGATAAAGTTCTCCAACAAATATTGAATAAAAAACACAGTTTACTTCCTGGTTTTGAGCTGGAATGTTCACTTAGACTGGCAGAAAATAATCCTGTCAACATAATTGTGGATTGGAATCAAAGTAATTAAATTTATTGTTGGAGGCTCTTTTCTTTTTCAATCACTGTGTTCTGTTTGTGCCTTGGCACACTGTAAATATCTCCATCATGTGTTTCCACAGCGTGATGTTGTGTGTGACCTCTCGTTGATGCTCTTGGCAGTCTGCAGGAAGCGGGCGTGATCAGTCTCTTTCAGGGTCTGGTCGGCCTGCGTGATGAGGGCCGACGACCTCTCGATGCACTGCTTGCAGTTGGCTATTTGCTGTGCGAGCTTCCGAAGACGCTGTGACTGAAGAGAATGACAAATGGGGAGAGAGAGGTTTCAGCTGAGAGTCGCTCAGACAGATCGAGCCCGGGATACCTGAAGATTATCAAATCGTGGTTAGCATAGTGGGGATTATTAGGGGTAAGAACGGAAAATATACTCCATATGGTGTTTCTGTGGTCCAAGAAGATGTGTTTCAACTGCATTTTTAGACACATCAGGGATTCTGTTTGAACAAAATCTTCCCTTAGTATCCCCCTTGGTTTCATGCCCTCTCCTAAAGGAATGAGCAGAGATTTTAGGAGACAGATTGAGGTCAGCTACTGAATTGAGGGCAAAGGACATTTCAACAGAAATTTGGCTTGGACATAATCCACTCATCTTCGCCTGAATCCATGTAAATTAGCAATGAACATAACAATAAAAAAAAAAACATGAAAGTGGTTGGAAACACTTGTGTTGTCTTTATCTGCTATGATAGCTCAATCTTTAGAAATCTGTTGGTCTAAATGTAAATGTAGCTTTACATTATTTGAGTCAATCCTCATTACAAAGAGGATCCCTTGTGGCTCATTAATTCAAGCTGGAAAAAGAAATCACTTGGTTTTAGAGTGCAAGTAAACATAAATAAACATAACCTCGTCCCATATGCTCGCAGGCCTACTGTACTACTGGCCAGTCTGGCTGTTTTCACTGTCCCTTCAGACTGGGCTGAGAACCAGGCTGTTCTCAGATCAAGAGGATGAATCAAGTTTTTAAGGGGAAAAAATGCTCAAATAATATGCAATGCACCAAAAATTCAAGCTCTAGAATGTGTCTCGCCATCAAGTGGCAGGGAAGCAGAGTGACATTAGCCTGTTTTTGTGGAGGAACGTCTATTTTTCAAGATTTTCAAAAACTTCAGCAGAGTTCTACTGAAATTACAGAGATGAAAACTTCACGCTAAAACTGCAAACAATGGAGCAAAAGAGGAGAATCTATGAGAAGCGGACGGACGATGAGGTCTGAGGACTTTGAGTCGGCTTCTTGAAATGGACCAAATCTATAAAAGAATAGCCAACAAGCTGGCTAAGCTAATTTGGAGCACACACTGAAGAAATTCCTCAAAAGGTGGAGCATCACAAGCAAAACTCTAAGAAGCTGAAGGACCACGGGAGTCGCAGTGGGTCTGAGTGTGGCACTAATCCCCATAATGACATCAGCCTGATACGCACATCACAAATTCCTTCTTTAAAACCAGTTAAATAAATAGCTGGAAGCAACAGTTCTGGAAACGTCTTTGGAAATGGGGCTTTTGACTGCAGCCACCCATATTTGAAAAATAGTTTTGACCTCATAAAACACATACATTAATCAAACCATCATTTGCAAGTCCATTTGTTTGCTCTTTACTCCTAAAACCAGTCTGGACCTCATGAGGGGGACCCATGTTAGTATTTATTTACCTCACATGAAATGATGCCTTCATTTCAGTGATGAAGGTTCACCACAAAAACTTTATAATTTATGTTTATATTTGATTTCTGACAAGAATATGTTAAAAACTCTGAACTTGAATACCGTAAGTTAAGTACAGCACTTGAGCAAATGTCTGTCGATTGTATCAAAACACCAGCAAATTCTTGCAGCAAGAAAAAAAATCTTCATTTAAATAGGAGGCAACCTTGAGCAGGACCAGGCTCGTATGGGGAGCTGATGGCGGGTAATCACGTAAAAACGGGATGAAAAAAGGAATTGACCTGACCTTCCCTTCCTTGATCTTGCTGCCGATGAGCTCCCTCCTCCTCTGAATGATGTCAATGAGGACGTCGCACTCCTCCATGAGCTTACCCTCCTGACGGGACGCATTCACCTGCGAATTCATTTGCAAACAGAAGATTGGATAAACATAAAGACTGATGGATGATGGTGCATGTGTGTGTGTGTGTGTGTGTGTGTGGTGGTGGTGGGGGGCTCCTTAGGGACATCCGGTATTGTCAGTGGTTTCATATCATGTTGACAAAGGGACAGGATGTCACATTCATCCATCAGCCTTCCCTGTCCCCACCAAACACTCGCGGAAGATGAAGCATGTTGTCCAGCCATTTTACCTTCCAGTGGTTTGGGAACAAGTGACAGTAGCATGAGCCTCTGACCGGGACCAGTGGATATTTCTGTTATATTTCTGTGGTGCAGTTGTTTGGCGGATGCAGGACTGCATAGACCGTTACACAACTTGTGACATCATCATTGATGGCAAACCAGAGACAATGTGGTTGATGACTGTTCTTAATCATCAGCCAACCTGAAATCAGACTCAGTAAAACTAATTTAAAAGGAAATTAAAGTCAGAGGATATTTTTGAGGATAATGACACCGTTCAGAGTCGCTCGAACACAACAGCCCAGATGAGATGTTGCTCGGGGGCTCTATTCACAAGGTTATTCTTTTTCTCCTTTTATTTTTCATCCTGGCTAAGTCTCTAAAATCCAATGGAGTCTAATTAAGAGACTTTTAGGCCTCGCAACAAGAATAATTCCGCCGAGTGTGTCGTGGTTCGGTTTCTGGACGGCATCCGGGGGCAGGCCAATCTCTGCAGAGCGCGGAGCCTCCAGCGCACCTGCGGCTCGTTGCGCACTAATTAAGGCCGCGTCTACTTAAGGCCGCCCCTCCTAGCGGCCGGTTCTGGATTGTTGCTTTTGTTCGCGCATCTAGCTCCAGCTCCCCGAGATCGCCCGTCCTTTGCCTCATTGTTCTCTAGTTTTGTGGGTTTTTTCCTGTGCTTTGTCACCTTTGTTCAGTTGGTTTCTTCCCGTCGTTTTTGTCCCATTTTGAATTGTGATTTTTCGTTCGCTCTTTCAGCTGATACTTTTCCTGAGTTTCGTTGTTACTTTATTCGATCTTCTTGGATATTGTGCCAATAAAGAACCTTTTGTTTGGACTCTGCGTCTGGGTCCTGGCCTGCCAAACCGTTCCGTAACAGAGTGGTCTCTTCCGTAGGGCCTGATTTAGCCAGTTGTAAAGTGTTTTGTTGCCGGTTGAAGAGGAAGCAATAAAAGGGAACGGTGCTATGCCTGCAGCACTCCCACACATGCACGGGTTCAATTTTGACATCACGAGGTCTTTTGCCAGTTGTTCTATTCTAAATCACACCGTCAAATCAAGAAAAAAGCCACACACTCAATAAGAGTGAAAGTTTTCAGTCAGTAAACTAGTATTAGAAGTTCCACAGAAGCTCTGATTCAGTCCCTGACATTTCTCAGTGGAAACAAAAGTGACGCTGTCTGATCTTGCTCATCTGAACAGAACCAAGTGCCCATGAGGCAGGCACACACACACACACACACTCCAATTTAGATTTCAACAGAATTAGATGGAATTTTGTAGGCAGAATGTTAACTATGCAGGCACGCACCATCACGGTTCACACACGCTCTGTGATTAAAGTCATGTGTAGATGGAGAACATCTAATAAGTGTGGGCAGAGCTCTTAGCATGACAGATTGTGCCCTTCTGGCGAAATGGAGTGAATCATTCAACCAGAGGAAAAAAACACGCAAACATCTCTATCCTCATTAGAGTGTGGCAAATTTGAAACAGCGGATGCAAACAACACTTTCATGCAAATTAATATGCGGATGATATTTTTCTGCATTAGCAACATCTTAGAATTGTGTCCAGTGCTCCAGATCCAACAGTTTCAGCATCGAATTCCAAGATGATCCAGAGTGACCCTTAGAAGTTCCAAGGTTTAACATGTTGTACAGACTTTGATGCAACGTGCTACATGTGAGCTGAACAGATCTCTGAATCTGAATCAAGAACAAATTGCCAAGAAACAGCTTCATTTCTAAAGTAAAATGTGTGCATCCTTTATCTGAGGAAGAGCTTTGGAACACAAGAACCTGACGTGAAATATTCAGCAAGCTGCCAGCTGGTTCTCTCAAGT
Source organism: Takifugu flavidus (assembly GCF_003711565.1). Lineage (NCBI taxonomy): Eukaryota > Metazoa > Chordata > Actinopteri > Tetraodontiformes > Tetraodontidae > Takifugu > Takifugu flavidus. The sequence goes on from NC_079522.1 coordinate 15,702,906, forward strand.
GACCTTCCTGTTGTTTGGGGAGGTTTTTTTTGGTCATTTTCACACCTCCCATGTGCATCTGCACATCAAATAGCTTCATTTATGGAGGCATGCATTCACTCTGGCTCCAGATCACAAAGTTCCATCTATTGCTCAGGCAGCATTCTCACCTAAAATGTACCATTGCTGTGCACTCTGAAAGCTATTTCAGGGGTTGAGGATTTTTAAATCCCCTATTCCACATTGTTGTGACTTAAATGTGCGAGATGCGGGCAAAAAAGAAAAAAAACCCAGAAAAAAGAGTCACTTTTTATATGCTGTATTTAAAGTTTTCATTAATTTTCACTTGAAAACAAAATATCCCATAAAAGGAAGGGGGGAAAATGAATTAATCCAAAACCAAAAAGACAGTACGAGTGTTACAAACGTGACTCGGATACAGAGATTGTTATTCCCAAAGAAACATGAGTAAACTGCCTGTTCAACCCAATGGGGTCAAACGTTTAAAGCTTCTTAATGGACCAACACAACACGAGCTAGCAGAGGCTTAGCACCAGACCGCCTGGAGGATACGCAAATCCACGTAAACCTTCTCTGTATAGTAAAATTATTAAATGGCCCAGTAATGCTCTCAAAATATTTAACCAGAATTTCTGTACGTACGACCTAAAGCACAACAGCTGACACTAGAGTTCAGTGTTTAGCATTTATATTGCAACAAATCTCTGAGATAATATAATTACAATGATGGACAATACTCAATTCTATAGAAATGAAAATTCTAAATGTGATAATTTCCTAAATTTGAAAAAGCAGTATAGATGTTATATGATCAATATAGAACTATGTTCACTGTAATGGACAGAAAAATAGACAATATATGTCAGTATTGGAGGACTCACCTCAACGTGTTGACATGTCTGGATTAGTTTCCCCATCAGCGACTCCAGCTCGTTGTTGCGTTTGATCAAATTGCTCAGGTTGGAGTCCAGGGCTTGCTGTAGCAAACACAGAAAGATAATATGTATTTTCAGGATTTGAGAAGTACTCTGAACCATATCTGGAGGATGCAGGAGAACCCCATGAGCTCAACCACCCAGAAGCATAAAGTTCTAAAACAACTAACAAAACAAGACAGAAATGCTGCAACGCTTCCCCCTCCACCGGGCTGCGAGGCTTCCTCGCAAAAATCCTCAGGAGTCGGAGGTTTCTCATGAAAAAGAGAAAGCGTTTTAGCCACATACCTCGGTGCGAGGGTGATACCCCTCGTCTCTGTATTGCCTCCTCATCCTGGCCAGTCTGAGCCTCCAACAGCGGATCCTACTCTAGAAGAGGATGTGACTGGGACAGCCACTCCACTGAGCAGCAAGCCATGCGCAAACCCAGCCAAGCAGCAAATTAGGCATCAAAAGCTTTCCCTATGAAAGCGCACAGCAGCACTCTCGGCTAACGAACCGGCAAACAGGTGACGGCACGTCAGCTCCCCATCCCAGAACACTCCTCCCCACTTTTTCTTCCTCTCCTTCTGCTCCTTATTTTATCCTCTTTTGCTGCCTTTTATCTGCCCCTGCACAAGCTGTCTCCTTTACTCCCAAGACCGTCGTGTTATTGCCAAACCGAGCGTGTTTAAGCCGCTCTGACGCTGCGTCTCCTACAGGACCCTTATTCCCAGGTGGGTCTGAGCTCCTGAGATTTCCTGACCAGGCACAGAGACCAGAGCTAAATCCAAAAACAAGATTTGCTGCAACTCAACAATGACAATCCTCCAACAACTCCCAGCAGTGTGGTCGGAACACAGGATGTGGCCTCAAAAGAAGCCACCCTGGAGGAAATCTTGAAAATACACAACCAGTGGTGGGATTTCTGCATGGCTTGTGTGTGTGTGTGTGTGTGTGTGTGTGTGTGTGTGTATGTGTGTGCGCGCTCTGTAGTTGAACTGGAGGGGCTTAATGGATGACCTTAATACAGCGATGACACAAATGCTAATGCTGCATAAAGGCCTCCCCCCATCCCCAGGAGGAAAAACATAGGATGCTTCTGAAACTGTGGCATTAGAGGCAGTAAACTAAACTTTAAAAGGATGCAGGTAATTCAGCACCTGCATCGCATGCAGGCTCAGGGAACGCAGGGAAATCCGCGGAAGCTAACATGTGGACGGTATCCAAGCTGCCCAGCTAGCGGTGATTGCTCAAAGCTGAACATCACGGCCACCTGTCAGCTGTCAATTACACACCTTGTTTGTCTTTCTCTTTCAGCCAGTCTGAACTACGTTTGACCCCACCACCCTTCCCCAGACAGCCCAAAAATCTGCCATCGAGGCTAAGCCAGAGATTTGATATGCTTCTTCAGCTATGATATAAACCGATAGATCCAGATGGGCCCAAACTAGACGGGTGGAGACTGTTTTTACAGAATTAAGCTGAATTTTAAAGCCAGCTCTTCGCATGAACGCTGAGGCCCCTCAAACTTTCTTACGACAGCCTCTGAGAGTGGTGACAAGGCCATCAAAGCAAATCATAAGTGATTGACCCAGTTTAAAAGTACTAAAATGGATTATTCATGTCGCTTTGCTTGTGGGCCTTCATGACTCAGCAGATTCAGTCAAAAAACCAAAATTGCTGAGTCACTTGTGTTTTTCCTATTGATTACACAACCTTGCCCGAGAATGCCATCATTATAGAAATACGATTTTGTGACAATAAATACAGTTGCACATATCCTGCCAATATGTTTTATGGGACCTAAAAGGTCAAATTGTGTTAAACACGAGGTTTGTACAAGGAGGGCATCACTTTAGCATTGGCAGAAGATTTAAAATATCTAACAAGGTAGTGGAAAATGCACCAATTGCTCACAACATATTGTGTTTTATAGGTTTAAAGGTTAAATCTTTGTGTCATGTGTCAACATGAGACATCAGTAAAAGCTCTGAACCTGTCCTTTCAGTCTTTCTTAAAATCTTTTTTCAAATAATTAAAAAAAGACTTAAAGAAAACTAAAAGTTTCAAAAATATATATATATGCAGACATCATTTTGACATTTAAAAAAAAAAAAAACATAAATATACAAGTACTTACATTTCCACTGCAGGAGATTAGCGAGTCAGTGTCTTCACCCTGGAGGCAACATGTTTTTATATTTCACTTGTGTACTTTTCAGCAGATATTAATAATGTATTTTAAACTGTGCTGATGATTAATAATTCATCAGTGTAAACCAAAGTAGGCCTTTTTTTTGCTATCAACTGCACGTTAGGCCTTCTGGCCCAGACAACGTGCCGTTATGTTGCAGTGCAAGCTGTCTGAAAAGAAGACAGCAGCGTTCCCTCTTGGTGAGCTGACGCTGATTATGTGTCGTTGCGCTTGTAACCCAAAGCTACAGTGATAACCTGGTGCGGTGACACCCTAGAATGTCTACACTACTGCACAAGAACAGCGTTCAGCTGGTGTTGCAGAAACATAAGTGCAACAAAAGTAGAATAGCCGACCAAGACTGACTTTTACCTTAATGGAGAGGGTGTAAAACCACTAAGCTGGAGAGTCACCAGCAGTAAATCGAATACTTTAAACAAGGAGCGTTGGCAGAATTATTCAAATAATTATTAAAATAATCTATTTTGCCATAGCAGAGACTCGGAAACGTATGGAAATACGTGGCAAAGTCTGGTGGACGTGTGCCATTTCAAAATAAAAGCATGGCTTCAAAAGATGACAAGGTTGATCCGTTTGATTTGATTCTATTAATGTGTGAGGTAGTTTGAAACTTACTGCAACAGTAAGGTACGCTGCCTTGTACACTAGTCGAGGTTTTAATGACATTCAGTCACTGTGAGCAAGTAATGCAGAATTAGGATTAAATAAACGTTTTCCACAGAGGCAAACTTTTAATCAGCTGACATCTCTTTGTCACTTTGTAATTCCTACTTTTTTGAATTATACATCATGCACAGGTAAAAAACGAACTCGTTGCAAGAGGATCTCTGTCTTTTTGAAGATCTGGGCCACTGAGAGCAGGATTGTGTGCTGACAAATCCTCACCCAACTGTCAAACTGAGTATGACTTTTCCCCCTGTTGCTTCTCTATGGGAGAGCAGGAGAGGGAGATGAGCCGCATACATGACACGTACAAAGGAGCAGAAATGGAAGCCTGCACAGCAGAGGCAGACGCAGAGAGAGGGGAGTGGGCAGAGCAATGTTGAGACAGGAGCTGAGAACGAGATGAATCATTTATTTGTTTACCCCTCTGTGTTCAGCCGTCTTTGCAGACACAAGGCAGCATTTTATCTGCTCGGTCATCATTGGATTGGGATCTTCAGTTTTTGATGAAGAGGTACCGGTCTGTTTACCTGACATCTAATTTTGCGTGACAGGGGCATAAATAAGGTGGGAAAAGAAAATAAAAATGTAAAGAAGGAATACAAGGAATGTTGCTGCAATTGTTGCTGGAAGACGTGAGGGCCCCAAGCTAAAAGAAATGTTCTCAACAGATGGATACCTAGTCAGAGTACTTGTAATCTGCGTTTTCAGGAGGATTTCCTTTTACAACGGTGAATACAGACTTGATGACACTTCAGGGTCTGTCTTTCTGCTGTAGTCCAAATCATTTACTTCAAAAAATAACAGAATTTCCTGAAGAAACTACATATGAAACACCCTGAATAATTTCTTGATACACACAAGAGCACATATCCCACAATATTTCCTCTGTTAAATGAAATATGATCCAGAAACATCAGGGAAATATTACACACGACTAGATTACTCGAATGTATGTAAGAAACTGTGTGTAAGGTGCATTTAACAACCTGGATGCAGCTATAAATATCTTTTTAGATTAAAAAAAATAACAACACAGATTTCCATTTGTCTTGCATCTGATTGTTTTGTTCTCATTAATCCTTTTGTGTTGACACTCTTAAACCACATACATGTTATCTTAGCACATTCTAACATTCTAATCCCCTTTGCTCACCGCATGGGGTAAAAAGAAATCTCATAACTTGTGAAGGCTGCAGAAGGGTCATTCGTCAATAGATTTAACCATGTTTGAGCCACCACAGTGTGGTATTTATTACTATATAATAACAAAGGTCCTCAAGTCCTCCCACAAAACCAAATATATACCAAAACATGCTGAACTGGTGACGTCATTTGGAGGATCGTGACAATACTTTATCTGACCACCAGGGGACGCTTGAGATGCTTTAACATGTATTTCTCAGAAAACTCATATTCATCCATTATCTCATCAACATTCATTTTTGCTAACATGCACGTTAGCAAACCTTTAGGCATGTTTATGAATCTAAATCAACATTTTTCCTGCTTAAGGGTCTGTAATCAGACCTGCAGTCAAGGACTTTAAGAGCTATTTCCAGCTGTCTTCACAATCAATTTCCTGTGACAGGGGTAATTTTATCTGCAAAAATGGACGGGTGTTTCCACAATAACCTCCATGTTTCTTATCAGATGCACCACCTCCGCCTCTGTAAAGAGGAAGCTAAACCAATCATCTGATATCTTGGAAAGAGTGGGAGGATATCTGCAGTTCTAGTGGAACAGAGAGATGCATGAAATGGTCCAGAAAATATGAGCAAAATATTCCCAGGCTCCAAAAGTATGAGGAAACAATCCCATTTGAGTGAAAGGGGAAAATAAAAGAACACCATCATTTCCTAGTTTCCACCATTTGAGTTGGCTGTCAAATAGCCTTTCAGGCTTGTACTTTGTGACGCTCATGCAAACATTTCTGCCTGTATAAATTAAAACTTCAAAGAATTATCCAGCATCATTGCACAGCAGATGAGGCCATTTAAAAGCTGCAGCTACATTCAGTTTAGATATGAAATAAAAGAGACATCCTTCATTAAGAGGAATTATCTTAATTAGCTTTCAACAGATGCGTGCATTAAATCATCTTGAAAAACACAATTACTGCTGCTGTCGGGAGGTTTTCGCTGCTGCTCTGTACATTTAAAAACATAACAGGAATACATTTTGCTGAGAAATGAAAGGTTAAGTGAACTGACATGTGTGCCGACTCCAGCTTTCTCCTTTGAAAATGAATTTTGCCCGAAGGCTGCGATAAATTTAAAGCCTTGATGTTACGGAAGATGCAACAAAACAAGTCAGTGCAGTGAGGATGCACAGGGACCTTATTTGTTTCAGCTTTTAGTTTAATTTTGCTTGACTCACAAAGCTGTTGCTTTTTTCTGAAAGTAGTATAACACTTGTAGTTTTAAAAAATCCTAAAGGAAATATATGCACATTTAAATACAGTTCAACGCTGGTAAAAGATTAAATTAAAGATGAAATAGGACAATTCCACATAACACAACAGCTAATTTCATCATATATTGTCCAATCTGAGGATGTATTTGGGGGAATCTTGAAGGACAAATCTCCTTCTGAGAACAATTAGAGATACTCTTGGTGGTTGTTATAGCCAAAACAGTGCCAGGATTCACACAAGGTCAGAGCTACCATGGGGTCACAACCTGCTGTTCATAGAATGACAGATTATGCACCAGCTGTGTGAGATATATCAGGGCACCGGAGGTGTGCAAATCCCCACTAACCTCAGGCATAAAGGGCACATTTGCTTGCTGCGTGTGAAGATAAAATATGGCCGCCTGCATTATTGTCAGCTTTAAGGGAGGGAGGGCATGTTGGAGTGGTCTCTGTTGATGACTCGCATGTAGGAAAACTCCCCTGGAAAATGTGGGCATGTAAGGATGAGAGGCAGCCATACGTGTTTTTATTTTTCCACTTGCTGTCAAATTACAGAGATCCTGAATACTTCTGCAATAATTAGCCTGCAAAATTCCAGCTTATATCAAACTAAACAAGCTTCCAGCAAGCAGATTCCTACATTTAGCCTTCCTATAGGATTTGTTTATCGAAGTGTTGACAGATTTTTATTTTTTTTCAAAAGGCTTATCATCTATATAACTACTTAAAAATGTAGAAAGCAGTGTCTGGTGAAGCTGAGAAATGTTTCTGACAGTTTAAAAAAATGGGGACGGATTAGAGACAGATGCAATATGTTAGCTAATCAAAAACATCTTCTTTTGCTAGCATAATGTAAGCATAATGCTGTAATCAGTTCGGATTGAGCAAGTAATGAAGCGCTGCCAGAAAATCAAACTGCAGAACAGGTCAGCATCAGAAATGCTGCAGAACCGTGAAACTGATTATGCAAATTCCCTGTGATGATTCCTCTTCAGGTGCCAGCGGATAAAATCTTGTACTTTCCTCTGCCAAGGCTGATTCGTGAGGAAGCAACATTTGACTTCTTGAATTACAATGAATATTTTTTGACCTCAGCAACGTTTATGAAGTGACTTAATGCCCAAGAACGTGGGAAGCGTTGAAAAATGTGACATTATCTGAATGGTAAACAGACATTGAAGGAAAAATAGCAAAATAAAACAGACACTTGGAGATGCACATCCATTGATTCATCTCCTCCCACTATATCCCTCAACGGGGCACTTTAAACAACCATTCACACTCATTTTCACACCTTAGCTCAATTTTAAATTAATCTATCCAACAAATGTATGCTTTTAGACTGTGGGCGTTATCCGAGTCCCCAGAGAGAAACCCCACATGGACAGGGAAGATCTAGACTCCACAAAAAAGCCCCAGGCCCTTGGAACATTCCTGCTGTGAGGGAACAGTGCTAACCCCTGGTTGTCTTGCCTCCGGTTCTATCTGCACCTCCAGTGGCAACAACGAAATACTGTAACTGAACCCGCAGCATTTCTTCTTGACTAAAATCAGGCTGCCTATTGATTACATTACATTACATCACTAATATACAGCCGAGCAGCAACTGGAGTTGAATTTGAATTGAATTTTAGGTTGTTATTTGAACATGTGGTTAGTATTAAAAAACAAACAAGACAAAACACACAAATGTGAAAACACTTGAAACAAAATCATACCAAGATGTCCAAAAGGAGTAGGAAGAAGTATAAGCTTCCTACCCTTTCTCCATATCTTACACTTACCGTAAATTCATCAGATTTCCTATCTTTATTTACCTCCTTTTATGAAGACAAACAACCCCACCAAGTCACCTAATCAGTTCCCAGTGTTCCCTGTATTTAGCTGTTCCCATCACTGGTAATTGGTATCATTGTGGTTTAGACAATGACCCAGAGCAGGAGCTGAATGGTTTTCTGAAATGTTATTTTGGAGCGGATTTAATTCCCCTTGTGTTTGTCAGCTTTGAGTTGGAAAAGTTGACTGAAATCCAAACTTCCACAAGGAAGGAGGGATTACGTGCTTCTTTCTCCCTGTGTCCTGGCACGATGCCGATCGGGTTCAAATACCGCACATGTGAGTCGCACATTCTGCTGTGATGTTTCTTCAAAGGGGTGCTGTGGGTGGACCATCAGCTTTACTTTCCACGGGCGCTTATTAGGAGGGAATGTGTGTGGTCATAGCTAAAGTAGTGAAGATAACGAGCCTTCATTAGAACATTGTGTTCTCTGACCTGTGATATGCAGTTCTTACTTTTCTCTCATCCCAAATGAACAGATCAGAAAGAGGAGCCTGGTAATTGGACGATGCGCTGACGTGAGGATGCACTGCTAATTGCTCTTAGCTGCCTAAATTTGCTGAAACAGGCAAGATGAGGAGGTGCAGGAACATGTCTTCTGCAATTGGAGGATTGGAAACTATGGGCTTACGTTTATCCACCTCTTACGACACACAATGCCCTGTAGAGGAGTTTGGTCGGGCTTAAATGTGGTCATTTTAACACTAAAAGATATTACCCTCCTATGAGGGGCTTTGGCCGGTTTTGTTATTCTGCTCCACTGTCTCAAAAGTTAAAGAAAATCAGTAGAATTTCGTATCAGCATGGGATCGGTTGGTGTAATGGTTTCCTTCATTACACTGAAGAAAGGGCCTGCCTCCTCCCTGCGGATGTATTACCTCACACTCAAGCACTTGCTTCAAATTTCTTTTTAAAAGGAAAAAGCTCCTTCTCATAGGAGAAATGCCTCAATGTTTGATTCTAGGACTCTTAAAAGAGCTGCGTAAACACTGCAGATTGTGCAACAGGGTACTGCTGAAAAGGTTCCCTCGGTGAACCACTGAAAGTACTTTTTCACTCGCTATGTGATTTGTTTTGCAAAGGTTTGCAGGGAAAGGATCCATTTATCGACCCGCTGCTTGTAGGAAACCACTTATTCCAAATCAGGGTCACTGGAGGTGCTGGGGTCCATCCCGGCAATGGCCGGTGAGTGGCAGGAACACAAAGGACACATTAAAAGATTAGTCCAAAAACATCATCCCCTGAACACTCTGAGGACGAGGTCCAACTGTGTGAGCTCTAATTTTACCTACACACATACAATAGACGCCGCCTCCGTGGCCATTAGCGGCAGACTCTAACTGTCTAATAATCTACGCTCAATTAATCGCATACCTACACCCCATGGGGCAATCAGGACTTGTTAACCTGCAACCTCATTTACAGCACCGCGCCTCGCCACTAATGACACCTCACATATCCGTTCCCAGTGCGTGTTTCGGACTAACCCTCCTGGCACGCTGGTGTTTTTGTTGTGCTAATAACTTCAAAATAAAAAATGATAAAAAGCCAGACTGAGATCCTTTACAGATGGAAGCATAGCAGCAAATTCTGTACATGAGATCCCCTCTTATTGAATCAACCTTTTGCATTTGAGGCCTTTTGCATCCTCAGGACTAAAAAGAAAATAATCAACAAACAAAAAATGATGCAAGACAAGTAAACACCTTTGCCTACCTTGAGCTTTTCATAGCGGTCGCTCAGTGCTGTCACCTGGTGGTCCCTGTGCCGTCCGACTAATTTGCACAGCGAGCAGATCAGCTGATCGTCTGTGACGCAGTACATGTTGACCTTCTCTTCCTCGTGCTCGAGACACTGCAGCCCTCTGAGGTGCGAGTCCGGCATGGGCTCGATCAGGCGGTGTCCGGTGAACGGCTTCTTGTTTGGGTGAGTGGCCCTGAGGCACTCCTCGCAGTACGACACCTCGCAGGTCACGCAGGTTTTTACCGCGTCCTGAGGAGGGTCCTGCTCGCAGAACTGGCACTGGACCGGTTCGGGTGGCGTACCTGGGCTGGACATGGCGGCGCTGACAGGTACTAATGCCAGTCGATTACTCCCTTCTTCACCGGGAGAGTTGGGCCCGCTGTGGGGCAAAGGCAGAGGTAGAGGCAGTCCGGCCGAAGATGAGGCCCGTTGCACTCGGTCAATAATGTTCTGCAAGGTCACGTTTCTCTTAAGGCCCTCGAGTCCACGCTCAGGACTCAGGGAAATGACATATCTACAGGTAGGGCACTGGAAGGCACCAATGCTCTGAACGGATTCGTTGGTGGCGCAGTGGGAGATGAGAATGCGGTGGGCGCAGCCAAAGCACAGGCTGTGAGCGCAGGGGAGCAGCAGCGGGTCTTCAAAGAGCTCCAGGCAGATTGGACAGGTCAGCTCTGACTCCAGAGTGTCCATCCTGCTCAGAAGAAACCAGGCGGGACCAGGCGCAGTGTCAACAAAATCCAGAAGAGCCGCTCAGCCGTCTGTGAGACACGAGAGATGGACGTCAGGAAGCACAAAGAGAGTAGAAAGAGAAAAGGGATTTGTGATTAAATGGCTTGAAACAGCTTTACTGCTTCACGCTTTCTTCAGGGGGTTGATATCTCAGGGGAGCAGACCACTGTCTTAACTGACTAACTTAAAAAAATGCCAGAGCATTTCAAGCTGGATTTTCTTTCACAGACCTTCTGAGAGCTGAAGACAGGGACAAAATTAAAGTATCCTAAAACAAGAAAAAACACTGAAACTGAGACAATAAAAGTCACCGGGGCTTTATTAAAAGTGCCAACAATCACTCTGATGATTATAGTTTTCATCAATTTGAAAATAAGACACAGGCTGTTTTATCACAGGTTGCAGAACCGCTGTCATAAAAGAAGGTGCTGTTTTCATTTTCTTTGTTTACCAGCATCATCAATTCAAACTCGGTGCAGTTTTCAAGGGAAAGGTGGCGCAGCACTGATAAAAGGAGGTGCGGCAGGAATAAAACAGCATCACTGGTAAAGAGCAACAACAAAACAATCAAGTAATATGGGCAACATCCATCACTGGTGTCTCCAGAGAAGCACAACAGGTCTCCAAACTTTTGGTCTTTGCAGGAAGTTTTGCAACAAGGTCTCGTAAACACGATTGCTTTCCCCTTCATCGGCAATGATTTATGATTGATACTGTTCTCAGCGAGATCTTACTTTATCTTAAAAACACGACCTTTAGGTTCCTGCTGCCACGCAAGGAGCTGTGTCTAGTCTCCAGAGAGCAGCCTGGAAAACAGCCACAGATACAAATGCCACGCGTTCTTCAGAGGGCATGGTTTTTCACCTTTTCTAAGAATCTTCACAAAGGACGAAATTAATTTTGAGCCCACGCAAGCAGGTAACTCCAGCACTTCAAACAGCCTTCAGTAAAGGGGGGATATTTCTACAAAGCTGCAGCTCTTTAGTGTTAAAAGCTGCTGCTTAAAGATTAATGAATGAAGAAATCGCCCGGTGTTTTAATGTGTGTTTTCAGAGGCATAAAACATGAATTCTTCTTTTACTTCCAGTTTTGCTCGTTTTTATATTAAAGCCGACGTGCTTTGTTGAGCCAGTGGTGCTGACCTTGACATCTTTTCCTTTAATTCTACAGTCATGAAAACCCATTTTTCCTTTTTGATTCCAAAGATCTTGAACAACAATTTTTTGGGCAACAAACCTAATCAGCTGCTGGTGCTGTGTTCCTTGCAAGCTTCATTAGACAGTAAATCTCATTACCCACAAGTTTCATCAGTTGGACTATAAGTTTAACTTTCGACCTGTGGTTTCTCTTTTCTTCTGTGGGAGAAACAAGATGGTTCGTTTATGGTTACGTAGGGATTTCACAGATTCTTCTTTAAAAAAAAACAACAAAAAACAGACAGGCAAACACATCTCCACACACACACACACACACACACACACACACACACACACACACACACGAGGGCATACAGAAACTCTTCACAAACCCTCCAGGGATATGGGATCACTGAAGAAAATGAATTATTGCAAAAACAACAGATAAGACCGGCATAAATGGATTTTATTAAACACTTAATTATACTATAAAACAAAGCATTAAATTAAAAAGTTTATGTGCATGCATTAAAGAAGAAAATCTGAATCTTATCTTGATGCATATTTATGCAATCACTTCTTATCTAATTAATGGTAAGTCTGTTTCAAACCTCTAGATTAGATGTTAGATGAAGATAAATGAAACGCGTGCATCTCTGCAGTGGCAGAAGTGAGGTGTTTTCAGTAGATGTCACTGTTCACTGAGCTTAAGGCTTGGGTGCCTCTGAATGGACCGCTGCACTGAGAACTCCCCCCCCCCCCCCCCCCATCTGTTTGCCAGTTTTCTTTCATTGGCTCAAAAAAAGAGAGGGGGTGGGGGGCAATGCACCAGATAAACCGAGTCACCCGTGATGACTGACGTCAGATGACATTCATTTGCAGCCCAGATTAGCGTATATTCAAGAGATAAGGAGGGGGTGTTGTACACATATGGTATTTTTATCCCCCATACAAACATTCTCTGTACAGAATGAATAAAACTCATACAGCTTCAGCATGTCTGATGTCTGAAGTTCCAAAATAGGATCTGCGTTTGAAGACAGAAAGGTTTGGATGGAGGAGAGGGTGGAACCTAAGTAGCAAGGGATTCAGCAATCACACGCTTCAAATGACATGACATGAGAGTGTTTGGAAAGATGCGTAAACACGAGTCGTCCCGGGATACGGACCACTTGCATTTACACTTTCCTGCACCTCTACATTGTCTCAGAGAGCCTCTCAGAGGAATTTGTGTCTCCAGTTATTTTGTAGACAGAGACTGAGGCTTGCCTCATGGAACATGAGCAGATTTCAATGTATTATGATGCTATTGACATCTTTCCCGTCCAGTCGTAGCAGGGGACCATGATTAAAAGCTTTAAAAAATTACAGCATTCCTGTGCTACCGTCATGATATTAGTGCACAAGGAATAAAAATTGTTAGCAGATAAATGTTGTGAATTATCAAACCAGCACACATTCACCAAAGCTTAAACAACCAACAGATAGAAAACAAAAACTCTCCTGGGAGACAGTCTCCTCAAACATCTCTTTATTCTCTGTCAGGGAAAAGACCAAAGAAATGCAAATTCACTGTTCCTTTGGTTTATTAATGTATTGTAGTGACAGGGAGGTGTTTATAGTATATTTTATTGCCTCCTGGTGGCCAAAATGTCAAATTACACATCTCTGAATTGGAAACTGGGGGCCCTAGCCCTGATTGATTAAGTTGCTCCAATATTAAAGTTAATGTTTCTCAGTGGACAATGAAGGTCGAATTGCAAATGGTTCAAATCATTTCCCAAATGACAAATCTTGGAATGATTTAGCTCTAAAAGTCAGAGCTTCCACTCAAAATTCACTCGGGATTTTTGTTTTGTTTTGTTTTGTTTTTTAAAAAATGTAACACTGCCTGAGACAAACACACACTGACTCACACCCACATGAGCAGGTGAGACAGGGTGCGTTGTCTCTGTCCCTGCCACGGGTGACATAGTTGAACCGCGTGACACCGGTGAAGCGGGAAGACAGGCGCAGGCGGAAGGAATGGACGGAGGCAAAAAAATAACATCCACTCAGTTGTTTTTCCTGCCATTTCCAGGCTAAGATGTGTGAACATCAGAGGTGCCAAAGTGTGCAAGAGAGGCCCACCTCCTCTCAGTGAAATGTCAGTACCGGCAGAGGGGGGCCGCACAAAGATGATTGAAAGAAAAGATTCTTCCTCTTCTCCCCCTTCAGCATATGTGTGATAAATACCCCCCCCCCCCCCCCGACCACAAACTGATTACATTTGTGTTCTGTTTAATACATCCTGTTTAAAATGACATGGGAAGAAAGAGCTCTGACAAGTGTACATTGTTCTCCTTCCCCTTCTTTTTCCCTTGAATACACCTTAGGGGTCATATCATGTGTACATACATTTTTTCCGTGCCCATTCGGGCAAGCACTGTGGATTGCTAAACCTATATTTAAAGCACATTCTAGTTGCATTCTAGAAGTTACACATTTTACTCCTTATATTTTAATTTACACTTGGGATTCTTTGCAAATATTACGATCAAGGAGTCTGCTTGACTTGGTTTTGCACTTTACTTCAGCCTTAAGGACAACATCTGCTCTTAATCTGGATTCACTTTTTTGTGTCAAATGTGGAATAAACTATTATAAACCGTCAGTGGTGGATGTACACCTCCAGCTGATGTAGAGAAGCACCGAGAACATATTTTAGATGGCCTTGGAGACAGTAATAGAAAGAGCAAAGAACAAGACAGATGATGTGGTTAGACTCTTTTCCAGTGTCATCTTAGGGTCAAACTGAAGATGTCGCTTCTATTTAAGAGCTGCAGCCCATAGAGAGACAATTATTCATCCAACAGTGCAATTTCATCCATCAGTAAATCAGGGAGTGACCTCACTTAACTGTTGTTCAGCCAAAAAAGGTATTAAAAATATAATGAGTGTGGACGGGTTCTTATCCATCCAGGTCGTGGAAGGTGTCCGTGTTAAGGCAAACGGACCTCTCCAGAAGACTTATCCTCTTATCGGACTCTAAGAGTTGATACTTCACAGCACAAGCATCGTTCCTGGGTCAGTGAATGAGTCTCACCCTGACAAAAGTGACCATAAAGACTCCTGATGATGGAGAGGGTCGCCAACTCCTTTAACCACCACGACACCAAGTGGAATGCCACAACTCAGCGTGTCAGTGAGAACTTAAGAAGTCTGTCAGATCTAAAGTGATAGACGTGGTCTCTCATTCTGTTGAGGACTGGGCTGAGAAGCGGAGGGTTCCTGGTTCAAGCCCCGGTGTGTATAAAACATGGAAGGTGTTCTGGCAGTAGTGAAAGGTGACATGATGCCTCCAGAGTACCACTGAGGTACCCATGAGCAAGGACAGAACCCCCTCTAGAGCTCACATAGGGCTCTGCAATGAGCTGGTGATTCATTCAGGGTGTACCCTGCTGTTGCCTATGCAGCCGGGATAGGCTTCAGATTGTCCCTGTTACCCCGAAAGGAATAAAGAAAATATATAATCTCAAGATTACAACCAGCTAGGACTGGCATAAACTGGCCAGAGCCAAAGCTGGTCCTGCATGACATTCCCGAACAGGTATGAACACGTCTTACGTCTGGGCAAACTCCGAACTCCCGCTGAATGTCCCTCTGAAAAAGGTCACTAGCCACCGTCATGCAAGAAGACCCTCTGGTTAGTGCCTGAACCTTGAATCACAGCTAGTAATGCTCCACTTTGGAGAAATGTCAAATTAAGGAAGCAATGAAAACTAAACCTGGATCTCACCGCCTGTTTATACGCAGCCAGACTCTGCCATTAGTGTGCGCTCCACTTCTAAATCTTTTATTATTGTCAGGGCCCCAGCAGCTTTGAGGCTTTCCCTTCCACTCGTAGTTTAACCTGTTAAAAATTTTATGACAGCTCTCTCTTTCCATTTTCTAAAAAACGATTCGACAAAAGTGCAGATGCGGATGAAAAGCACAGGCTGGAAAGGAAAAATGGGATGAGCGCTTCTAATCCATGAGGGGCGTCTATAATTCCGCAGTACAATCAATAATTTATTTTAAGCAGGAATCCTGTGAATTTCATTGTTATATTAAATAAAATTAATTTGAAAAATACTTCCAGGAAATGTTGGGAGGGGGAACGCATCGAAACAAGTGATCTTCCCAGCCAAAAGCTATGAAAAACATTTGGCTGTTTGACGTGAGCGGCTGTGGCAGTCCAGGAGCTGAACCAGAGGAAGTAGGTCAGCCCCATTGACCTGGCTCACACAATCAGCATACACTTCTGGAGTGCATGTCACCACATAACTCAGCACCACCGGAGGCAGAAAATGGCAGCAAAAAACAGCAAAAACTGACTAATTCACTCATTTGTGGAGTACAAACCCACTACACTTAGCTCTTAAAAGGGTGGGGTATTATTACTTGACTGACTTAACTCTGACTTAAAAATAAATAGTATTTTTCAGACATGAAATATGGACTACTTTTCCTTAAAAATAAAATAATTAGGTTTATTATTAGTGATACATGTTGGATATTTGAAAGTCCAGATTGACAGGAACTGCATTACATAGAATACACCCCAACATGTTAGTGGTTGTGGTAAAATAAATCAAATTTAATTTCATGAGTGGTGCTGAGTTATAATTTCATCAAGGGATTAAAATCTATGCTTCTGTGTAGTTTAGAGGACAGAGGCAGCTGCAAGAAGACAGTAATGGGGGAGTGATTTGCCCTTTGGTTTTATTACTATAAGAAAACTTACCCCACACCCCACTGGCTAAATAAATTTGGATGAACTAGCCTTTTGTATTGCTAATAATTGACCCTTTTATTCATGTATTTCTGGATTAATATGGGAGCTTTTCATACTCATAATATTTAACATAACATTCACACCTTGTTCACCTCCATCTGTCAAAGAATTTTAAAAACTTCTTCCACATACGCTTATGGGCTTTGCAATTTAGACACACCATAATCTGCTCATCAAACACATCCTGAGATTAGCCCCTGACCTGAAGCAGTCAATGACACAAAATTGTCGCATCAAGGTCATGGTATTCAAGTCAAAGTCGATACAAACTGCTTCTAGGGGAAAAGAAAAAAACATACTTTTAATGATTCTATCTTCTTCCCTGCAGCGATGAGATATGCGGTCACTCCCAGCTTATGGGGAATGTCACAATATTTTACTTAAGTACTTTCTTGCCAAGTATTTGCAGGAAGTATGTGATAAATTCTGCAGATGCTGGACAAAATCCATGTTCATTGTGTCTATTTTCCGATAGCTTTACTTTTTAATTCATTGCCAAGGAATTATCATGTTAAGGTCATAGTATTCACTGTCACAACCCATAATTTATATGCAAACCAAATACCGATGCATATTATTAAAATTAAAAAGTAAAGAATTCTATTTCATTTTATGGAATGGATTATAGGGACTCGCTTTGGTAAATTCTGTGAGTTCAATTAGGGATGCAAATTTATTTTTAAAGTGCCCTGAGATGATAAAAATTTACTGAGATATACTAGCTCAGAAGGCCAAACGGCATTTTGAGATGACTGATAAGGCGTCAGATTTCAAAATCAAAGAAATGTTTGATTTGAAAATCTCTCTCGTGTCTTCTCATCTCATCCCATTTCTCCCTTCTCTATTTCCTCTGCTCCGTGGATTGGACAGCTCTAACTGTTGCCACACATGCATAAAGTCTTTGTCCGTCTCCAGACACCCTGCACTGTTGATCCCTAATCCGCTTCCTACCACACTGGCTGTGACCAATCACGGCCTTTCATGTTGTGTAGCGGTCAGTCACACCTAACAGGATTGGCTGCTTGTAGTCTGGGATGCCAGCGCTATTAGTGATTATGATAAAGAGTGACATTTGTGTATGTGTGTGTGTGTGTGTGTCCTTAACAAGGCCTGTCTGTTTGTATGACCCAGATTGGGTACAGTGCTGCTCGTGAAATTAAATGTGACGCTCCGAAGGGGGCAGAGATTATCAAGACAACAACAGGTCTGCTTCTGTCAAGGACACGTTTCATCAGGACAAATATTTACATACACACATAAACACACACCTTCTGGGTCAGTAATCAGAGCAGATGCTTAAAGCTGGACACGAAATGCATCAAAACACATCACGTGTCTTCATTTAATCCTGCGCACTGAGGGAAAAAAAACAGGATTACCTTGATTTTTTCCACGCATAATGTTGCAATTGTGTCTATCGTGCAGTGATGCCGACTCTAAAAATGTGCTTGGAATTCCCTGGAGGACTTTGAAGTGATTGTTCCCAAAAGTACTAAATATGTCATGGCAGCTCCTGCTTGATAACGAAGTGTTTTTGACTTGAAACGGGCTGCTGTAAATGATGTGGTAGCTCATTTGTGCGCAGTTGCAACACATGCACACATCACATGTGCCAGAAGGGAAATGGCATGAGCACAGTTGAGTCTGTGGTTTGAGTGCATGACAAAAGGTAAGAGGGCAAACACATTTCCACTTATGTTGGACATCAAAATCAAAGAAAAGCCCCATGTGTTTGACAGAAGTCAAAAGTGGACCTGGTCTACCTGGACTGTGTGCCTGAAATGACCCCTGCTCCTCACACTGCACACGTTTGCCCTCGACATCTTACAACATCTGGGAAGGGTTAAAGTGCGAAGAGGGAGGTGAGACTGGACATGATCTTGAGGGAAGGAATGCCACGAAACTTCCTGAAATACTTGAACTCCAGGGGCCTCCCAAATGATGTCGAAACATCACGTGAGGTTTCAACATCTGCTGATCCGGAGCAGAATATACAGAAGCATCTGTCTCACGGTCTTAAAACAAAAAAACAAAGGATTGAACTCAAGCCGATTTTACAGAGAATATGGTTGTAAATGAATTTCCATTGAATAAGATGAAACATTAAAAGGTCAGACTTTATCAGACACTTCACAGGCATCTGCTTTGCCTCTGTGTTTTTTTAATTCCCGCCTTTTTGCTGTGAGATAACAGGGTATCAGTTTAAATATGGTTCCAGCTTGTTCAACACTTTTTTTGTCCTGTAAGAGCTGCAAGCCCCCATTGATTTGAACTTCATTAAAGCAAATCTGGTGGTCTGACACGTTTTGTCTCCAGAATATGAGATTAAAAAAAGGAAAAAGCATCATCTAAAAGCTCCTGACAAAGTTTGATGAGGCACTCATCCTCTCCACGGGGCTGCCCGATATGTCAAGTTTTACCGAACCAATGTGAGCTCATTGTCATGTTTCTATGGCAACAAGGCTCTCATCATATTCAGTTGGTGATTAAAGAACGCACCGGGGTGGACAAAATGAACTGAACTGGAGTGGAAATGAAGGGAGATTGAGAAGGGAAAAAGTCTTCCAATCTGCCTTTGTCTCTTTTTTTTGTTATTTCTGAAGCAAGAAGTTAACAGCTAGCCCATAAGAGGATTTCTAATTAAAGTTTTGAAGGAAAATTTAAGCATTTAAGTGTTAAATAGTTATAACTCTCATTTGCTCATGTCATCAGTAGGCTCAGTTGTCCTCAGGTTCTAAAACATGAGCAAAGAAGTTCTACTGGCAGTAAAAACATGCTGACAGATGTGTCCCAGTGCAGGAAAAGGATAACAACACCGCCGCTACTATGTTTGTCCACACGATTCCCACGGTTGATCATCAGGTTGAAAGAGAGAGATCTGAGAGCCGGGATTCTTTTTCACGAGAACCCAGAGCTGACTGACAATGCCACTGAAATGTGTAAAGGGAAACAGGAACAGAGGCAACAACAATGCCATTGTTGCTATATTTGTCAGCATCACTGCAAACCCAAACATCCAAAAAAGCCTGTTGTGTGGCTGTCTTACACTTACTTTGACAAACTTGTATGTGGGAAAAGTAAAATTTATTTCTTAACTTAGTTCAGACATTTTCAATACTTTATAGTATGTGTCTCACTTACCGATTCACATAACTTGGATCTGAGAGGTAATATGATTACTTGAGAATATGCAAACTTTAATGTTGATGTAAATAAACCCAACAGTTATTTAAAGCATCCCTGCCACTTCTGATCAAGCTGACCTGATGACGTGCAATCAAATTGCTGGAAAGACCCAGAAAAAAGAGGGTCAACACAGGGTCAAGTGTCTAATCACAACTTCTTCCCGCTCTAACAAAGAAAAGGCTTCTGTTTCTGCTCTGGTCTTCCTTACAGTGCACACTTGTAACACTTGAAGTTAGTATTGTTTTCTGAAAATAGTGTAGGTTTTCCCTAAATACCAAAAACTACACTCGTTCCAATTGAAAGTATAATGTCAAGATCTTGCATGGTGCCACAAGAGCTTTTTAGAGACCTTAAATCAATTTGGTTTCAAAGAGCTCCAGATCCAAAAAAATTTCAATGCCCTTATTGGCGACAGAGTTCTTCCATTAAACTTTTCTCTAAAATAAATTTACTGTAATTGTAACACATTTTTCGGAAGAATGCTGTTAAACTTGGTCTGTCTTTGATTAGGACTCCAGAACAAAGACTTAGTCATAATTTTCTACTTTGGTCGTTCATTAAGCTTAACCTCTGTAGCCACAGCACAGTGGGCCCAACACAGTGGCTTATTGATCTAACGCAGAAACTGGGTTTTCCTTGATCCCCCTGACCCGTAGCAGGTGAGAAGGATCAGCCAAGTTTCACTGGGCTCACGCCTGGCCAGCTGTCACATACACACACTCGGGCACACATCATTGCACAATATGAAGTAACCATGCCTCAGCACATGGGTAATGCTGTGAAATCCAATAAGCTAACATCTGGAAGCAGAAAGCATCTACTCAGTCAAACACAATCACAGACACACACCCAAAGTTTAGAAGTTAGAAATGCCCTCATTGTCAACCATCCTCACACAAAAGTGTGAGGCAGATCAAATATTTGGGCCCGACAGAGCCACAAACACTTAACGTGACTCAAGTACCCACACACTTTATGCCTCCCTCAAGGCGCTGCCTTTATTAGTGCTGGGCTTCAAGCAACCAGCAAAATACACAGAGGCTCTTTGAAATTAGGTCGCCAAAAAACAGACTCTCAAGCCAGCGCACGCAGGCGTGCACGCCCCCGCACACACACACACAAACACACACACGCCTGCCACCTCCCACCAGACACATACACACCAAACACATTGAGTTGTCCACTCTGCATATATCCAGAGCTAAACTTGGAAGAGTCGCCCTCGAAGTTGACGAGAAGCTGAACTGCTGAAAGAAATCTGGAGTGGGCCCAGTGTAATCAGACACACCCCCATGAAAATAAAGAAATCAAACCAAGAGTTTCCCAGTTTGGACTCAAGCGAGTTCCTCTTGGATCAAGACATAGATGTCTCGCCAGCACTCATTGGTTGAATACCAGAGTCCCTTCTCTATCATTATCATTCCTGTGATGCTGGCAAGTTCCACTCTATCCACAAGAAATACAGAGCGAGATGGGTGAAAAGTATGTGGGAATCTCCCGGGACACAGATTCAAGTAAACTAAAGGACACAAGTCCCACGGATGAACACGCCAGTTATACAAAAATGCCCCCTGCCCTCTCTCAGCAGCATCTTTTTGTCTTACCTTCCACATGATTAAAATCCCATCATCCACAGACTAAAAAGTAAAAAAAAAAAGAAAGAAAAGACCGGGGAGAGAGAACGGAGGCAAATTTAGGCTCTTCTCTACTCTGTCGGCAGCAGCAGCCAGAGCAGCAGCGGCAAACTTGGGAAGCAGTAAGGATGTGGATGCGTCTCTGTGTCTGTGTCATCACCTCTCATGACATGTTTCCTCCCCAGCCTGTGTAAGCCTTTTCCATCCCTGACCCAGAAGAGAGAGAGAGAGAAAGCGAGAGAGAGAGAGAGAGAGAGAGAGAGAGAGACAGAGAAAGCAAGAGAGCTAGCAAAAAGTAGTGCACGCCCACTTCTCCACATCCTCTGCCCAAGCCTACCTCCCTCCTCTTTTTATTTAAATCTGCCAGTAGGCTGCAGAAGGCCAATCACTGACCCCCGTGTGGGCGGAGCCTGCCTTTCTAGTCCGATGTGTCATGCGGACATCTGCAGAGATCAATGCTTTCCAGCTTGCATGCTCTCCTGCATGTAAACTCATGAGGACAATGGTGCAAGTGCTGTATACATGAGTTAAGCAAAAGTCAAGACTTGTCTTGGGCTGGACAAGTGAGACTCCAAATCCTCAAATAAAAAAAATGAAAGGTTGGGATTATTTCACGTAGGCTACCGCTCATATGAACACAAGATCAGATTGAGTCGATTTTAACAGCAGAATTGATTTCCCAGCTACAGTATCTCCTGGTGGCTGCACTGAGCACAGAGGGGAGGAAAGAGTGGCCATTTTGGAATGGCATGCAGGGTATTAGCTTAGCTGTAATTCACCGAGAGTTATTGAAAGTCTCCGAAACTTCAGGATCTAGCACAATTTAGCTTAACAGAGATTAAAGGGTTAAAGGACCAGCCTGTTTGATGATCCCTCGCTGCCAAACCCTGCTTACAGCTCAAAGGGAGCACTGGAGATGAGCTTAAGACCGGCCAATGTTCCAGTGAGCAACCTTCTGCACAAATGCATCCCTTCTGAATTAGAAAACAAAGCCGCTGGCATGCAGCGCATAATTTAATTGTCAAGTCCCATAAGAAGAAATCCTGGAGAAGGACTGTAGCACTGTGAGATCTGTATCGGGTCGCAGCGATGCTCTGTTTTGTTTTGGTTTTAAATGCTGTCTTAATCGTAGTGGTTAGTTTCACAGAGCCGTGCTTTTTCCTGCAGGCACTGATGGAGTGTTAAAGCTGCCAGAAAGATTGAACACGGCGCTTTAACAATACTTCTTCGACTGAACTGTTTCCAGCGAGATCACAGATGCGAAGCTGGTTGATGGGAATTCCACAGCTGCAAGTGAGCATATCCCATGTTGCAACATTTTTAAGGCCGGTCTGGAACATTTTGGATGGAGGGTGAAGGATGCAAGCTGCTGATCTGCGTTCTTTCAAAGAAAATCATCTGATTTGAGTCATACTGACTCGTGATTTCACTCGGGTCAGCAGACAATCGTGTTTTCAGACAGTGAATTCCGAGCTGGAATGAGCTGGAGCGTCTGATGTTGCTGATAACTGTCAGTCACGGGTCTTCTCGCTCCACTGCTGCGTCCACAAACGTCTTTGATCTGTGTCGAGTCTTGTGTTTATTTCATTTTAATTGTCAGAAAAGGAAAACCGGTGGTTTCTTATCCCCTCCCGGGGCCTCCAAATCCTACTCACGCAAAACACTAACATGATGTCACCCTAACTCAAACTGGGATTCCAAAATATGCACGGATACTGGTCCGACTGAACGCATACTGGCAGTGGATGCTGTTGTAAGATGAATGACTCCTTCAGATCATTGGATGCGCTGCACATTTACTTGGCTACAAATGCTACACAAGAGTAGGTGTGAAAGAAGAAAACGATGAAGAAAAAGAGCAATAAAAATTACACAGCGGTATGCAAGCCAAGGTAAGGACTCAGCTGTCGTTCACAATGACTGCTTGAAGCCCTACATCTGCTGCTAGCCGGCTCCAGTTTTCCAAAAGTTGGGGTTATTTTTATGTCTCACATTGAGCCAGAGATATTGGGAAAATAAAGTTGTTGGGGAATCTTTCCAGTTCATCTAGGTCGAAGTGAATTTCAGCTCAAGAGAATTGAATTGGACTTTGGTTAGTTGCTTGAAACCGGGAAAAAAACGGGAAAAAAACAACAACAACAACTTGAATTCACTTAAGCCAAGTTAAATAAAGTTAATGGTGACTTCAAGGATAGTGGGTTGACTTAACAAGTTTTGCCCTTGCGTCATACTCCTCTATGAACTTTTGCTCATTTAGGTTTTTAGTTGTCATTTTACCCCGCATAACAGTGGGTTATGATGAGATCTTTAAATATTTAGATTCAGAGATTGAGTGGGATCAATTAAGGATTGAGTATCCTTAATTAAACTGTACGAGACATTTTTATCACATATAGAAGTGCAGATCATTAGAATTAACTTAAATACTAATTGCTATATTGCTGTATTTGTGGATCTAAAATCACAAACCAATACACAGCCTCCCGCTGCCAGTCTATCAAGATGATCTACCAACCCTATTCCAAGAGTAATTTGTGGTAAAACTCACTACCTGAGCCACTTTACGACTTCTGTCAACAGTACACCGGTACCGTCTTCTCAGTGTTTCCCTGCACTCTCTCCCAATATTCATACTTGAGTTGTTTTCGGCCTCTAGCCACAAAGACACCACCCCACAACCCTTTATTTTAGCAGCCCACGACGAAAGCGGCTTAAACTAATCTGCAAGATGCAAGTCAGCAATGCGGTCTCCCAAACCTCCCGGTTGGCACTGACTGTGGGTTGCTGTTTGTTCTGTCTTCCTCACCTGCCTCATTTTAACAGTAGGGGGAAGCTTTAACGTGCAAAAATCACAAACCCTGACCGTTAGTCAGAACTTTTAAAGCGATGCAATGAACCAACCTCACAAGAGTCTCATTTGTGGGTAAATCCCAAATAATCCCTAACATTTTGCCCTGGGGAGCAGGTCTTTTTTTTGTAATTCCATGCTGTAACGTGGACTTTAGAAGAAGCAGAAACAGCATTTTCTTTTAA
This sequence comes from Takifugu flavidus, assembly GCF_003711565.1. Taxonomy (NCBI): domain Eukaryota; kingdom Metazoa; phylum Chordata; class Actinopteri; order Tetraodontiformes; family Tetraodontidae; genus Takifugu; species Takifugu flavidus. The sequence continues at coordinate 15,727,233 of NC_079522.1, forward strand.
GTTAAACACATCAAAGGAAAAGGTTTATTCATCTTCAGTTCATTCCAGGTGTCCAAAATAATTGTGCCATGGAAATTCCCAACTTAAAGGTGGCTTTAGAGAGTTGTGTTGGAGGTGTTTGATGAAGGTTGAATGGTACTATAGGCCCCAGCTGTAAGTCTGAATGCCCAAAATATGTTCACACCGAGTTCATGTGTTGAACTGAGGCTGCGATTCAAGAATGTTGTTTCTGGTAAAGGACAAGAAAAGAGTTTTCCATCTTCTCAGCAAGACCAAGAGGTTTTGGGATCTTTTCAAATTCCCTCACAACAGCAGGAAGAAAAGTCAAGACCCATGGAAAATAGTATGAATAATAAAAAGTTATTATATATATATTTTTATACCTTTAGTCATCAAATGAATTGTGAAATTTGGCCAAGATTCTGCTGTGAGGATGGCTCTTTCTCCTCGATGACCTCCTTTAGGTCCTCCAAATCATAGAAAAAACATATTTTCCCAGGAGACATCTGGAACTTTATATGTCACTTAGTAGTGACCCAAAGTAGCAACGTAGGATGAGAAACAGTCAATTATGTTTTCTGTCTAAGTTATCGATTTCATGTTGTGTGTGTTGTGTCACCTACTTTGCAGTGGTATCTCATACACACTCTCAAATCAAGTCTAACACTGATTCGCCTTTACATAGTCATAACTGAGTCAAACTGAAATGTAAATAATCTTTATATAAATTCTGAGAGTCGTCACTTCAATAACTTTTTTCAAGGTGATCCCATCTACGACCATTTGGAGTTTAATACTGTGGAGTTGGGAAAATGCAAACTTCTTGAACTGCATGTTTTTATCTGTTTGGCCTTGAATGACATTGTGCCGGCTCAAAGAGGACGATGAATTGAATTCTGTCACCTGGATTCACTGTGTACAATCATTTCTTGTCAGCACACATGAACAGAATAACTATACAAAGCCCAACCTGCAACCTTGGGTGCAATTTCCTTCCAAAGAGAATAAAAGCTCACCTCGTGAGGACTGTCCCCATGACAACTGTCTGAATTTAGCAAACCGCGCCTCCATCGACTCGAGAGGTGGGTGACTTTTAGGGAGCGGGAATGAGGGGAATGCAGTGGAGTGCATGACTCCTCTCTAGGGGTGGAGACTATTACAAGGATAAAGTAAGACAGGGTTATGACCAAGACCTTTCTGAGGGCACTGGCGCCAAGGGTACCCAGCAGCATTTATATAATGCACACACAGCTCGGCACGTGACTGCAACACTTGTAAATTTGTCTTTCACAGACTCCCAGGCCATTCTGCATAAAAAGCACTCTAAAAGTTGACAGATCATCAACTTGACATGCTTTGATCTTGGCACCCATATTTTACAGATATAACACCACACTCACGAATATATTATTTTCACCAGAGGCATCTTTACAACCTGAATATACGGTGTCTTAAAACATCTCCTGTCAGTGTGATCTAACCAGTAAATTAGATTCATCTTGCATGACTCATATGAGGAAAGTGTCCCAGTTGCTCTTCCGTGCCTTTTTCCCCTGAAAAAAATATGTGTGACCCTATTGGTACTCGCGGCTAATGGCCCTTTGCAAAATGTCCAACACATTTCTTTGTAACCTGACCTCTGACCTCCTAAAAGCAGCACACATGCAGGCAGTAAAGCTTTGCTTTCCAACGGGAAAGTGAGGAGGGATGGATGGTAGTAAAGGAGTCGTGGCACAGAAGCTTCTTCGGAGCACAGTTGGAGGAGAGGAAAGTATGTGGAGGTGGGTTCTTTTTTTTCCATTTGATTCAATTGTTGAGCCATCTGTCCCTGTCGAGTGACCGTGAAGTGGCTTAAAATGAAATAGTGGAAAAAGAAAGAGATTATAGGAGACTGAAGGAAAAGAAGAGATAATGACGTCGTGTAACCTCCTTTTCAGATGAAGAGTTTTGATCAACAAAATCAGCCACTGTGCCAACAACGTTGCTATCATGCAAATGATGTTTCCCACAATCCCTTGTGTATGAAGGTGTATAAAATTGTGCATGTCACGACTGCACGTTTTTAGACATGTTTGTGTTTTTTACAGCATGTGTTTGAATAGAATTTTCAAACATTTTTTTTCAAAAAGTGTTCACGACTTGCACGTGTTCTTAATTTGCCAGAACATTAACTGTAAGCTCAAATTTCTTAACTTTTCCCCCAATTCCACATGATAATAAATCAATTTTCTTTATCACCCCCTGGTGGCTATGAGAGCTGTAATGAAATATTGGGTAGTTTGTAGAAATAATGTGATAGTACCAACCAGTTTATTAATGCATTAAAGATTTTTTTTAGACATTTTTGTTGGTTTGGACAATCTGGATCCTATATAATGCATTGATTTCTGCTTTTAAGTTATGCTTGCCTTGAAATGCCAATTAATGAGATGTTTGACATTGACAATGAGGTGTTTAGGAGGCAAATCAATAAGCTCAGGGTGAGGATTTGTGATAGGCATGTTGACGTAAATGCAGGCTGGCAGATTGACCTAACAAATACTCCCAATGGGTGCCTCAGGTCTGGTATGACTGAGATTCTCTGTATAAGGACTAGAAACTTCACTCATATCCACTCTGAACATCAGGATGAGTCAGACAACCACACAGTATTTTGATTCAGTGCAGTTTTGCATGTTCGGTGAAGGAGGCACCAGAGGTCAGAGTGAGTAATCACGCATTGTTGTTGGTGAGCAGCTTTGCCCTGCTGGCTCCTTTCAACCACAACACGAAAGTAGACGTGATTAAACGTGTCATTATTCTGGATGGGGAAGAAATCACGCTATTTGTCTGAATATATAAACCTGCCACAATTGTGCATGCGCATATTTAGATCCCTTGGCCAGAAGCTCAGACACTTTAGGTCATTTCCTGTCACTCTGAATGCAAATAAACCATGCAAACGCCTGCACCCACTAACCTACCCGAGATGCTACTGTGTAAACAGGCTAGCATGCTCTTAAAAACACGTGCATCAGCATCAGGTGGAATCATCATCAAGTCAGCAGGCCCAGGGTGTCCTTAAACTGTCAAGGACAGAATTGTGTCCTCACTGAAAACCCTCAATCCATAGACCCTGACACCCCACTGACAGCACTATGTATAGAGAAGAAAGAAAAAACAAACCATACTGCTTCTAATAGGAATGTTGTTCAGACTCTTAAAATGCACTTTAAGTAGCTCGATTTTCAGGATAAAATTTAATTTTCCAAGATATTATAAAATAACCATTCAAAGTGACCCAGTATGTGTTTGACTGATGTGAACAAAAATATCCAACATTTGGTAAATATTAGGTTTCCGGCTCCTTTTGAGGTTTTAGTTTCCCTTAAAACACTGAAAACTGGCTCAGTGGTTGGACAGAACTGGGGCTGAACCTGGTTTTACTCTGAATATTAGGGCACTCTCATAACTACAGCCTTTAATCCGGTAAAAGAAGGTGGTCTCGATCGGAAATCATGCAGCATCAAGTGTTCCAGATGGAAAGAAAGTGCCTCCAAAACTGCACATCCATGTACGAATGAAGGCCAAAGATTTCCACTCAAACTGACTTTATGAATCATTTTCAATTATTGGTAGAAATTTAGAAACAGCAGCAGGATAAAGAATTGTCAAACAACAAACCCACATATTTGACTTTTCAAAAATATTCAATAGCCAGCACACAACACTGCATCTTCTAGTATTTAACACCGCATCTTCTAGTATTTACTCATCATCATTACCCACGTCAGATGCTTCTCAGTCTAGGTTTATAAGTTTATAAATTGATCCAAGAGCCAAGGCTATTAAGATGGGGAAACTTGGTATAGTGACAACTAGTGGAAATTCCTGTTAAATCAGGTCACAGTGGATATTTTTAATAGCCTCTTTATTCTTCCAAATAATCCAAATAAAATTTCATAATCTGCAGTCCAGTACATAGGTCTTGTTTTATAGGTGTTTGATTTGATGAGAGGTCATGTTTGCAAAGATCTAAAGGACATAATGGCTGGTAATACGCTGAATTTAGAGGGAATCAGTCGGACTAAACCTGACTTAACATTCAGCAAACATTCATGGTTACTATTAAGGCAGACAAGCCTCCTTCCAAACATGGAAATGACAGGCGGTGGTTGGTGGGTGGTAGAGTTTTTCAGTCTGACCCTGATTCCTTAATGTTTACAATGCAATGCAATGCATGTTTGATTTGACTCATTTTACAGACACATTTTCCCCTCTTTGTATGTTCCCAGGGCCAGTATGCTCCATATTCATCACTGTTGTATTCCCACTATCCCCTTGGTATCAAGACGAGCTGAAAAATGTGACCAGATTGTGCACTGAAGCATGAAAATGGAGCCATCTTCATAACTCATTTAAGACTCACCAAATTGCATTTTCTAATAAAATGAAACTTTAAAATGTGCAAAGTGGGTGGTATTTAGCCTTCCTAAAAAATTCCCAAACTTGAAAGAGTTGATTCTTCACAGCTAGAGATTAAAAAAAGAAAGAAACAGTGCTTATCAACCACATGTAATAAGTCAGTGGATATTCTGCATCACTTCACCACAGCATCAAGCAGCTCTCAGGCGGTGACAGCAGAGCTGAGGCTAATGTGCTATTTCAGGCGTCGCTACATTATCTATTTAAGTTCTCGAAGCAGAGCAGAGTGCAGTAGCTATAGTTGCTGTCTTGCATCCAGTGACATCACGGTGTGATGAGGCATTGAAGATTTTCCTTCTCTGAGTCCAGGGTTATAGCTAAGCTAATTTCCAATATACAAGGTTTGAAATTCAAAGCGAGAAGATGGAATATTGGGTTACATTCAAAATCTCCTCTGCGCACTGCGTTTAGAAAGAACGTCCCAATTATGCTCCAATTATTGCATTGTCATGCTAAATATTCAAATAAAAGTGCTATAGTCACCTTGCTGTTGGTGCCTTTGGAGTTTGTTTTCAGTGACAAACAGAAGTATTTTTTCAAGCATTCTATGAGAAAGTTAGAGTAAGAATGAAAACTGGAGCACAATGAGACCAAAAACAGGCTGACCGTCGGCACCACAGGAAAAATCTCTCCAACCAAGGACCAATGAGTCAATCAGCCGAGCCTGAAACTGCTCCAGCAGGGACGCCAAACCCTGCCGTCAGCGCGGAAATGCTTTGGTGGCGCCGTACCAAACTTTGGTTATAACACGCAGCCCTTTTCCCTCAGAGCCCTGAGAGGAAAAATCTGAGATGTTGTGCACAAATGTTACTTTATAGTCATGCACTGCTGTTGGAGAAGAGCCCCCGCAGAGTGAAAAGAAATTGACTTTTTCCTAAGTGTCTCAAATGACAGCATGAGGCATTAATAACTTATAAGTAAAAGCCAGGCACTGCGATCTTCCCCGCGGTCAATCACCACCATGTTTGCACTGCAAAGGTCGATATGCCAGAGTGAGCCTGGCAGTAGGAAAATATTCTGATCGGTGGGTTCCCCCGTATCAGGGCAGCAAGTGGTGACGTCTCACATTGCTCCAAGGATATAACAAACCTACTCAAGTACCCTTGGTGGCAGTAAAGGTAGCAGAGATGCCTACAGGAGATGCGGAGGGGTATAAACTGTCATACGTGTGAGAGGAATGAGGGGACGCTGCGACATTAATCTGAGGACATGTATTTTGTATGAGGATGGAGAGGAGGCCCAGTATGGTATGATGACATGGTGATTACAGGATAAGACAGCAGTAAATAATAAATGGAATAAATGATGGTCTCAGTTGGATCATTAGTGGCTTGAATAATTGATTGAGTTTTTGAAATGCAGGGATTCACAGGTGACAGTGGCTTGGTGCGGGAGATAAACAATTCCTGGTGAAAAAGTTTGCAATGACTCAGCAACTATAGATGTGGTTGCGAAATCCACCCCCTGAAAAAGAAAATTATTAACATATGATTGGAAATGTGGATGCTGAGATGGCTGTGGCAAATATTCAGGAAAAGACTGTGAATTCCTCCCCATGGAGAAAACAGATACTTACTAAAGCAACAACAATCTCTTCCAACGCAGTTGTCCGCCCTTTTTGTGTCTTGATTTTATTTCTATTGAGCTCCAACCATTCCCTCAGGCAGAATCAACACTTTACTCCTGCCAGCACCGTAGAGGCCCAATCACACACACACACACAGACACACACACTGACCGCAGAAGTTTAATCAATACACAACCTGCAGCACTTTTCCACAGCGCTTTGTGTGTGTATTTGTCCAACTTCTGTGGCTGTCTGACTCGAACAGGCCAATCTAGCCAACCATTAGTCAGACTGCATTTCATACTCCTTGAATGGCACTAAACACAATCTCCATGTTTTGTTTGTAACTTTAATCCTGGCGGATCAGCTTATACTGTATTCTGCATAAATCATGAAGTTGTGGTTTAGGTCATTTATGAAGCCTGTACCAAACAAATCAATCACATTTAGCACTGGTGGTGGGCAAATTTCTGTTCGATTATCAGATAAAAGCAATTTCAGATGGACTAAACGTCACATTAGATTTTTTGTATGCAGTCCTGACTTGCAAAATAAAAGTGGTTTTTACAAGAATGGTAAAAGGCTGCTTAGTGTTATTCAAATCTAGTTGGAAATTTTAAGATTTTAGTTTATACCTCGCAGGCCAAATATGTGATGTTAAGTGGTAACTACAAAGAGTAAAATTCAAAGAAATATTAGACTTTAGAATGTGATCTGCTTCCAATAATTAAAGTCGGTCTGCAGGTTTGACCCTCTGGTCAAAAGGGTCGGTGCCAAAAGACTGTGAAAACATCAAAACGTGTCCCAGATGATGTGAACATACCAAATATGCATGAAAAAAAACTTTAAACATGTCATCCTTGCTTGAATGAAACCTTGCTCCAGAAAAAAGACAGATAAGGACAGACAGTCATGTTTTATAAAAACAGCAAAAGCTGTAATAGCTGATAGCTTATTAGCATGCTAAATTAGCAGTGTAACCTGCTAACTCTTTACAGGTCAGTCGTAACATCATGTCTTTTGAGCAACTGAAGTGACCAGAAACAAGCTAATCAAGTAATTTCTAGATATTTCCCATTTTGGTTATGTTTCAATCCAAAGACAATTGACACTTTAACTGTGAGATGCATTTAGGAAGACAGAAAAGATTTATGATGATGAGGAAACTTTCAAAAAGTGTGTTTTTGCTTGTCTCAAGTCAACCAAAGATCACTTTTCCTGTGAACATGAGAGAGCTCTCCTTGTTTTTCCTCCAACGGTGCGACCAGTTCTTCCAACTCTGACTTCTGTATTTTGGTATTTGACAAGGCTCCTCCTTGGATTTGTGGTCTCACAGTATAATGTTGTATTTTCGCCACTACATCCGTTGTCCTGGTAACAGCATTTGCAGCCATATGGTGACAGGCACTGTTTTCAGATGTAGGCAATATTTTTGGGAGCTTGATAGCGTGACCTTTTTTTTAACCCTTTTTTAAAGGCTTGTTCAAACTGAACTTATTTGGGCTGTTTCCGTTTTTATGCAGTGAAACAAAGAGCAGCGTTTCTTGAGTTTTGGCAGTAAATCCAAAAATAGCTGAACTGAATGAGAGTGTCCTGGTATGCACTGAAGCTCCCACCAAATCAAAACCACACCTGGACAACCCCTTTTAGCCAATGTCTCTTTCTGGGCTCACATGGGAGCCCGCAACTGTCACGTTGCTCCTCCAGCTCTGGGCACATCTATTCCAGCAGCACTCCCCCAGCTTATAAATTCACCACAGGGACACATTGATTCACTTCAGCTTGCAGGCCACACATTGACTCCAGGCTTCAGCTAATCAAATAGAGAATTAGCGCAGACAGCAGCATTAAAGCCGGGCTGCAGCATTAATCGATGATGTACTAAGCCACACAGGCTCAGAAACTTTGTAGAGCAGGAGATACAAATTGTGTCTCGTTTCGCGGTGGGTTGGTTTTATCTCTCGGCTGAGTTCGGACTAGGCAGGGTCTCTTTGATTTATGGCCGCCCAGTCTTGATTTTTCAGCTGCTCCTTTGAGTTTAAATGGAGCTGGCTTCGAGCTGCCTACGGCGATGTTTTTTCAGGCAACGGGCAGGTGGCAGCGACAAACAAAGTGGGCCTGACCGGCTGCTCCCGTCCGTTGTATCAGATGGTGCGACCAAGTCCAGAATTCCCTGAGATCCTCATTTAGTTCAATGTCTGCACCTGTGCAAAAGGGGGAAATGTTTCCAAAAGTGGAACAGAGAGCAAGAGAGCGTGTGAGAGGGGATTTACCCACTCAACTGTTTCGTGTACACACACGAGGACAAAGAAAGCAAATGAGGCATCTCCGTTCCAGTTTAGCTTTCAGGTAGAAAACGGGGACAGGTTTAATTTTCCATTCACATGGGATGTGTGAAGTCCTGGTATGAGACTTTACCACTTGAACGTGAGATTATTTAGGTTTAATTTTTGTGTTTGTGTGTTTTATAATAACCCTGCAAGGCTTCCAAAATCTTATATGATTATGCTGATATTCCAGGAAGTCAAATCCAAACATTGACACAATCATGCAAGTCAAATTTGTCATGCTGATACATCAGCAGATTGCTTTCTCTAATTTATTTTTTTTCCAAGCTTTCTTTAAAAAAGAGATGTCTGGGATGTCAGAAGGGTCACAACACAGCATCATCTCAACTAGAGTCCACAGAGAATGTGAGTATGCTTCGAGGCGTGGGGAAAAAACGCAGCTGGAATAGTGTTGAGTTCGATAAATAATCACTCACTTGCTCCAAGAAAATTGGATCTTTTTTTCCCCATTTTCTTTACTGGAGAAAACCGTTTGAAATTTTCTTGAACTTAAGTATTAGATGGGACTAAAGACCAGTGAACAACCCATAAGATTATAAATACACAAAGGAGGACGTAGTAAAATGAAAGAAAGCAAGATGAGCCCAGGATAGCACCTCGCAGATATTATCCATCTGCCAGGAACAAGAAATAAAGGAAGTCTTTTCATGAACCTTTAGAACTTTGCTTTAAAAGTTCAGTGAAGAAGAAAAGGACATAAGCTGCATGCATAGGAGTGTTAAAATATGTGGTTCATCAACAACAACAGAATGCTGCCAGATTTTTCATAAACAGGAAGGTTGCATGGTTTGAACTTTTATTTAACATCTTTGGTGGTTTAAATGCAGACTGAGTCCTTTAAGGAGTAATTGGATAGTTGAGACGTTCTGGTGGGCAGCTTTGGTCTTGGACGTGCCAAAAATGTGTAGGTGCTCACTTTACGAAGGCGATTCCTCATTAAATGACTGCAGAGAAGACAGAAAGCTTGGAAAAACAAACGAGAGTCCCCTTGGAACACCCCATGAAGATGGTAATTTGATCACGACGGATCAGAACGCCTACAACCACGCAGTGTCAGTTTAGCTCATTATTTTGGAGCCCCATCACCTCCTCATACATACCATTTCCCTGCACTCATCGGCACTCATCTGTCTCTGAGTGGGAGTTCTCCTGCCAATAGAGTCTCGACAAGGTTCCCAGCGATTTAAGACTCAACTATTGTCCTGTAGTGGTTGGCACAAGCACGCAAATGAATTGGGAGCAACTGGATCCTCAACAAAGCTGAAGCTGTATCAGAGCCAGAGCTCTGTATTTACCAGAGATGGAACAAAACAGAACACTTGACTGGTTCACGCTCCATCTCGTTACCGAGTGTCTTTGGCTCACTCCGGCTTCACCACTGCGCAGATGAAGGTTCACCTGCTGCGTCTGGTCGCCTTCGGAACAAATCGTCGCATTCATGTAGCCCAGCGGCGATGGTGGGGGGGTGTAAGGGGGTTATTGCCAGCAAAATGCCTCTACGTGTATTTAAGTTCATCTTACCTCTTTCCAAACCCACCCCTCTGGCTTTTCTCCCTATTGCAAATCTTTCTAAGCTTCGCTGTAAGACTTCAGCTGTTGGTGAGCTGAAGCTTGAATGCCAGGCCTTTGAGTCCTCTACAGAGAAATGAGGATTTTATAGCTGGAATGCTCGAGGGGGTGTTGGCTGAGAATGAAAAAGATCGGACATATTGGCGGTTGCTGAAGCCAAGGCCCCCTAGTATGATACCCCACTGGGCTTTAAATATGGCAACAAGGGTGGTAGGAGTGGAAACAGTGAACAGTTGTTCTTTGTGATTTGAAATAATATTCAAATTTAAAAAAAAAAAAAAGGTTTTGGGGGCAATAAACACAATTACACATCATTAGCTTAGCAACAGCTGTCGTGTGTGTGTGTGTTTTACTGCAAAATGGCTTCTGAAAACCACAATACCAGACAAAAATGTATGCAAATCTAAAATTTGTAGATACTGACTTCATCGAGCACCTGGGCTCCACACAGACTTTTCCCCGCTCCCCGTATTTATGACTCCAGGTTCATGTCGTGTCTCCCAATCGTCCCGAGCAGACACTTTTAATTCATTTCAACGGTGTGTCAGTAGCTCCCGGGAAACAACTGTCACATCACGCTGCATCCACCTTTGCGCCTCCTCCCTCCTCATGTCAGGAGTGATAATAGCAAGCAGTGTGTTGTAAAGGGGAGGAGAATAGCGCGACTGGGGTTTTGAAGGAGACCTGAAGAAACCACAAAGGCTCAATACTGCTTGCTAACCTTTTAAATAATCTCTGCCAAAAACTTTTTAAAGACGGCAGGTACTTAAACCCCTCTGCAGAAACTTTAAATTTAACACTTGAATGGTGCACCATTGCTGCTAAAACAGCCATGAAGAGGTCTCGCTGACTGCTACAGCCCTGCATATATTTTGTATCCTTCTTTAATATTTAGGTCTGTGTATGTTGTTTAAGAACTTTGAAGGAAACAACATTGTTGTGTGAGACTTGAAAGCAAGCAACAGCTAAAAATGGTATGCGGCTAAAGATGCACGTGCAGTGGATGGAATCGAGTCAGGTCTGAAGTGTCCATTATTGATGGGAGCATGTATTCACTGTTTGTATTATTCATTGACCATGTCAGTTGTCGTTCACGTCAAAACACATACCATAGCAACGCATCATGGGGATTAATGATCCGTACAGGGAATGCATTTGCTTGTTTTTGAACATGGTAAATGTGTGCATTTCAAAACAGGCTCCTTTAAAAGTTTCCCTCCAATATTCCACTTCAACAACTTTGTAAGGTTTCAATTCATTATTTATAAAGGGCATCTAGATGAGTAAAAACCTGTTTTTATTTACAATACAAACTTGGAATTCATCATATATACGATGAAGGCTGGACTAAAAGTATTCCATTGAAGGCTACAACTAGCTAGGTGACCAAGCTAAACCCAAAACACGGGGAAATTTGCATGTCTGATTCAAATTCATAAACTAAGTTGAGTCTGTTTAAAAATGTTCACATTATATTGTATATTTTCAATGATCTGCCACCAGATTGCTACTATCCTCATCCTTTTTTAATGATCCTTTTTTAGATCTGCAGATGTGCTTAAAAGAAGCAAAGAATAGAATAATCCATCTACCAAGAGTTTGTGTAAGGTTACGCCGAGACAAAGCCATTAAACTGCAACACCGAGACAATAACAACCGCAGACACGTGGACTAAACTCTTAATCTGAGCCCACATGGAGCAAACAGACTCCCCCCTACCAAAACACCCACCCACCCGCACGACATCCCGATCCACTCTAGTTGTATGATGAGCTATTGTTCAGCTTCTATGATGGTGGAGGGGGGGAATAGCCTCGCTGTCTCTAAAAGAATGCCGCCAAAGAAGTGACCTGAGTAACAAAGGAGGTACTTACGTTGAAGAGCCTCACATGGTCCTCCCACAGAGAGAAAGAGCGTGGTTATTCCAGTCCGGAGGACAAAAAACAGCAGAACAACAGCAACCTCAGAGAGGACGAAGAGAGAGGGTAGATGGAGAAGAAAGGTGAGGCAGCTGATTCGAGCATCCACACATGCACTGCACACACAAATGCAAACACTTAGGATCACTTTTAGCATCTCCCCTCCTCCTCCCATACCCCCATCCCCCCGCACCCCCCCCCCCCCCCCCCCACCCCCCCCCCCCCCCCCCCCCCAACCCCCCAACCCCACCACCCAGCCCGTGCCGCCAGGTTTTACTTGTCATGTGTTCAGACTCAGGCAAGCGTGAAGCGGGCTGAGGAATCCGCCACTGCAAGTGCTTTGTCCGGCGGTCGGGAAACTTGTGCTTCCATTACGTGCAACATTGAGCTTCTTGGCCACTTCTGCGCATCTGATCCAGAGCAGATGGATGGCGAGACAGCGGGAAGACGCTATCCAGCAGCATCTTGGCTCATCCACACACCTTCCATGGGAGGACGTTCTGAGGAGAAAAGAAAATCTGGACTCAGAATCCCAGTGGAAAATATGGCTAAATCCCTTTCAGAGGTGCAAAGTCCAGTTTCCAGAAACAGTTGGAAAGAAGCACATTTTAAGCCGGTTCTAAAAAAGGAAGAATCCAGGAAAAAGTGCAGTGCGAGTGGAGATGTTGCACCTCAAGGCTCACTTGAACAGCACGTTCAGACTGCAGTATTTTCAGATGTGTTTGCAACTTTGCCGGGCTTTGAGGGTTTTCCTTTCCTGCACCGTCGTTGCAGGAAAAGAAGACGCAGCATCAGCAAATGTTTTCAAATTCAAGCTCAACACTTTACTGAGTGGGACGGGGGTTTTCAACAGGATTCAGGAGTAATTACTTGATCATTTTCTTGGATAGCTGTATCTGTTTTAAACGCCTGAATTTTAAACTATTTATATTTCAATTGCAAGCTATAGCTCGAGAAGAAGGGAAAAGGTGAGGCTAAGGTCAAGGGCTAATTAGTACATCTATCTACTTAAAAGCCGATTGTATCATTTGGGCAGGCACAGATTTGTGGCTGGCTGATGATGGACAGCTGGGAGGCTTACAGCAATTTATTAATCAAACAGATGAGCCACACAGCTAAAATCTCCAAATGACATATTCTCATTTAGATCAGGGTCATCCCTGATGTACAAGGGCATCATTTTGGGGGGTTAAATCAGGATATAAGGTTCTTTTACACCCCAGAATTGAAATGGCACCTTCATCAGAAGCTGCCAAATCATCAAATACTGTAATGAGATGAACTACAGTTAGAACTAGGACTCGGACCCCCTTACCCAGGCTTAGGGTTAGGGTCTGCCTAAATGTCATTAACCAGGATCACTTTTCACTTTAGGTTTTTCACATTTTTTCTGATTATTGCTGGAGTTTGGGACTATGTGGGGTGAGAATAAGCTTCAAAATGAAGTAAATCCGAACCTGGCCAATCAAACTGAACTCGCAAATAGCTCAAGGAAGAAAAACAGAAAGACGATGAACTGCGAGTTTACCGGTTCGGAGTTAAATGAGGTCGGCATGAAAAAAAATCAGTCTGAGAATTAGTGGTGGAGGCCAGGCACGAGGAAAAGAACACTTAGATGGAGTGTGTTGCTTTCCAGGGCAATAATGCTGGCAGCAGGTGATAATGCAGTGCAGGGGCTCAGGTGAAGGTGTTCAGCCTGATGATGCGACAGTGGCATGAACGAAAACAGGAAACAGGACACAGGAGACAGATGAGACAGGACACAGCCTGGAACAGCTCCGGTATTTGAAGATCAGCACCAGAAAATACCGTCAGTGGATATTCCCCAGCCTCATACAGGCTGTAATGGTGTAAAAGCCTCATCTTCTGTCCATGTATGTTCCTGTCACACCGGGGACTGAACTGTGTGTACAACCTGAGCTATAGTGTCATGTGCCTTGATGATGACATCCAGGGTAGCAAACAACAGATCAGAATAAAAGATGCAACAGCTAGAAATTCTACAATTACTTGAAAGAAAAACAAAATCAAGCTCTTACCACGTTGGCTTTTAATGGAAAAATTCCAGAGTTCCCTTAAAATGGAGGCCAGTTTACAGGATTGAAGCGTCTTAAATGATCATGCTTATTTGTATGACCCAGACTATTTTCGTAGTTTTGCTGGAAAAAATATCCTGAAAGAGATCGATATATTGTATGTACTGTATATACCGTGGTATGAACAAGAGGCCTTTCATGTAAAAGGCTGATCAATGTACATTTTCATGCATTTGGCCACAGAGGACAGCCTTGATTTGGCATCATTTTTTGCTGGAGCAGGCTGCAAAAGCAAAAGTGCCTGGAGGGGGGAGGATAATCACACCTACACACTCCCTCAGCTACTGTACGTCAGGCCCCAGACCTGCTGACAACGGTCAATGTGACTGAATAACCCAATCACCACTATTGAAATACAGATTAAAGGCGATATTGCCCACGTTGAGCTTCCGATTGGCAGCTAATAAAGATTACAGCAGAGCTGGTGCTGTATTCCGTGTCATCATCTACTTTTCCCTCATGCCTGCAGACATGTGGAGTAGACATAATCTTGATGTTCTGCCAGTGAAGTGGTGGAATAATCTCATAAGCCGTGCAGAAGATTGCTCAGACACATCCACCTTTGTGTTTTGCTAACTTTAGCCAAAACTGAACTATTGTTACCTGTTTAGCCACTGATTCTAATCCAAAATTAATGCTGTACGAAGAGCCCTGAGCGCAGAAAATCCTGTTACCAAGGGCATTTTCAAGCTATGCTGGTTCTGTTGTTGTCCTAGGCGTGTGGCATCTTGCATTACCTCATCGTTTGCTTTATGTGCCAAATAGCTGTGTCACAAACCGACCTCCTGAAGATGGAAAACATGACCTCAGAAAACAGACGTGAACACATGGTTAAAATAGTACAAAATGTTGATCATCCAAGGAGCCTGTGATATATAATTACATTTTCCAAAGTTCAGTAACAAGCAGTGGCTGCAGCAGACAACAGAGTGTGCATAGAATTTACAGAAAGGGCCTAAAACATGACGTCACATCTGTGTGGAATGAAATGCCAATTTAGTCTGCATTTACTTTTGAAAAACCGCCCACTTGTCTATCATTGTGATGTTGACATTTGGACTCCAGACTTGCAGCAGGGGCTATTCCTCATTATGTCCACCAGAAAATCGAAGGGATACATGGAATCTGCAGTTTCATCTCCCTGTCTCAATACGCAAAAACCACAGATGGCGGGAGTTTCTGACCTCTAAACAACCTGCGCATCAAAAAGATTCACTCATGCTATGGCCTTTTCCCAAAGTGAGTTCACTTCAGAGCTCGTGTCCCACATATTCAAATTCCAGCTGTGTGGCGGTTTCAAAAGCAAACAAGGACCCCACATATGAGAGCATCAGCAGTTTTCTTTTTCTGCTGAATGTGTTGGCAGGGGGTCATCTCTCAACCAGAAGGGACTCACTGACGCGCATGCACCGGCTGTTGACCCATTTAGCCCATCTGGACAGCAGTGAAAACAGAAAGAAAGCATGTTACATGGAGGGGAATTGACTAAATTTACAATAAATTTGAATCAGGATCATGTTGCCGCTCCCTCTCTGTCTCTTTTCTCTCACAGGCAAGCAGAGCAACCTCGTCTTTGGTTCGAGGTGAGAGTCAGATTACCAAAAAATTGCAGCCTCGACCACCTATGACCACACACTCCACAAAAGAGCACAAATCCCACGAGATGGACCACGTTTGAATTATAATGCTAATGTTTTGCGATAACAAGCATTTGGCTTCCAGTTGTAATATCTTTTATTTCTTTATATTATTGAACTTTTTTGGATGCAGAATCTTAACAAATGCAACACTTTTCAATTCCAGGTTTTCCCTTCGCTACACTAAACCCAAGTGGGCCACAGTAGCCGAGTGATGACACATGCGCATGAAGCACGCACCTCACAGTATCCTTCAGGGACAAATTATCATCGCAAAGGACGAATGAGAGGAATTCCCAGAGGTGCCAGCGACTCCGTGGCCTGAAGCTTTTTCAGCATGGTTGACTTACTTGCTCTTGCTCATGTTTTACACTGTATATAGTCTGTATATAATGACCTTTACTACTGCAATTACAAGCTCACAACACCATCATGCAGCACCAATGCACAATGTCTCTCATATTTTGAACATGTACTAATGGCATGATAAATAAAACTGCTGTTTTTAAATCCTAAATGCAACTTTAAAGCAGCACAGTTGGGATTTTTCAACTGAATTGGATTACAAACACAAAGAAATCACATAGAAATCTAAACATAACCCAAGTGTCAAAGTGCAACCATGTGTACATGTAAACTCAGTGGTTCTGCATTAGAATTTATTGTGTGGGTGTGGGTTTGTCTTACTGTAATACATTTCAGATCAGTGAGGTGATGGTGTGGCGGCTCCTCTTTAATAAAATGGAGGTTTCATGTGCAAAATGTGATTGCGTAAGTTTCTGACCTCTCTGTAGGCACAGCGTTTTGGTATCATTGGATCCTCCAGGGGTCCTGGTGCAGCCTAAACCTGATGTCACGACACAAACTGGCCTTGTTATTCCTTATGCATCTGCCTACAAGACCTCTGGAGGCGCCCTGGGCTGCGTGACATGTGGTGGGGGAGGGGAGAACATCATAACTCTTCAGTGCCAGCTTCTCTTGCTCAGCTCTTCTGACCCGTGGGCCACCATTAATTATCCTATATGTGCTATAATAACAGTCGGCAGCGGGACTCAGCTGTGAGAGACCAACAAGTGAGCTGACCTGGAAAAAAATGCCTTTACTCTAAAGGACCCAGAGGGTTTAAAGGGCACCATATAGGAGGCTGACCAGCTGTGCCAAAAGCAAGACAATAGCTCTCCCATCAGCTCCAACTCCAACAGTAACTGTTTTTAAATTCAAAAAGCACATACAGTATATATTTTATAACCTCTGCCAAATCCAGACATTGTTATTTTCAGAGCTGGCCGAGAAGAATTAAGAGGACATTGAAAGACCTCTAAGGACTCCTGTGCCTTTCAGAGATAAGGAGTGGAATCTGTTTTTTTACAAACTTTCTGCCACATCCTCCTTCAAGCTAATGCAGTAATTTAAACTTTAAACTTAGCCCACTGACTTCTCCAAAGGGCACCTCCTAAAATCAACACAATTAATAAAATGGGTGACTCCTCTGCTCTCTGTTTCTCTTTGTTCTCCTCCCTGTATTTGAGGAGTTCAGGCCAATCCCCTCTCGGGGCCGGTCTGGATTTGCATTTTGAAAAGTCAAATCTGGCCTCTATCCTGTAATTATTCATAAGCTTTCACAAAGAAACTTAGTAAGCAGACTTCTGGCAAAACTTAAGGAAAAGTTAGAAAAGTGTAGGAGTCAGACTTACATGAGGATAGTTTTAGAACTAAAGAAATGTGGTTTTTCAACATAAAATGCGAATATATTGATTTTTTTGTTGGTTTTTTTTTTGCATAAATGCTGGTGAGTCACATTCTGCTGCTAACAAAGGCCCTCTGACATTTGAGGAGAAAATTATAGAGAGACATGTCTCTAATGTCTCCAGGGGCCCATAAGACAATCCAAAAGATAACAGAGTCAATTAGCAAGAATCATGACTTGGTAGTAAACTAAGCATGATACATAATAAATAGATGATAAAATATGTGGGTGGTTTCATTGAAGTTTAACTGCAAACTGCTGCGTTTATTGCATATGAACTTTTCACAAAAAAGAATCAAGCCAGTGCATATTTCACCAGCTAATGTTTTATCTTCATAATTTTTAAGACAGATATGTATCATCCATCCTGTCATCAGAACAAGATGCCTTGCTTGAAGCCTTGATATGAAGCCGGAGCCTCTTGGCTGCCCTCTGCTGGTAGGTATTAGTACAGTGCTAAGCCTTTCCTCCAATAGTTCTCATGATTTGAAGCAGGCATGTCAAACTCAGTCCTCGAGGGCCACGATCCTGCCGGGTTTTCTATCCCAATGAATGCATTTTCAGCCTGGTAGGACAGAAAACCCGGCAGGATCAGGGCCCTCGAGGACTGAGTTTGACACGTGCCCGCAGTTCCCTGCATTCCAAATGCCAGAGTGGAACCAAGATTTGCTGCCAGGGCTGCATTCCCAGTATATGTCTATGATTGGTTCTTCGGCATGTGCAAGGGGCAACCGTGTCTCTGTGTCAATGCAGACTTGTAAAGTAAAACTCTTCAAGGTCAGAGTTTTCCATGCAAAGCTTTACAATCATTGCTCTGGTTTAGTGCATTTTGTAAATCCTTTCAGCACTTCTGACCTCCCAACAACTGAGTACCTGCATCTGTTTTCCAATGCATATTCTGATTTATTGCTGCATGATTTATTTATTTTCTCATGTCTTTGAATCATCAGTTGACCCATTAAAGCTCTCCATTTTTAACCTTAAAAACAGATAACATTGGTTGATAAAACCATTTTCAACTTTGATTGATTAAAGAACTCCTGGGATTGCAGATGCATCGAAAAGCGGACAGAAACTGTCAAAGAAGAAACTTTCTTCTATAATCTTTTTTGGGCGCAGAATAAGTTGGCATTTCTAAATTTGCTTCATCATCCGCCTCGAAATTCCCAATCGAGATCATGTTGAGAGCTTTTCAAATAGAAACGCAAACCATAGCAACCACTTCTCATGCATATTTCAAGCCGTCTGATTTTTATTCTGTATTTCTACATTTGTATACGTCTATATTTTTGCTTCTGCCGAGCAGGTCTTGCAATGTAGCCTTTGGCTCTCAGGACGCATTAGGAACTGTCAGACGAATTGGGCAAAAAAATCACACTCTAAGAGGAAACTCAAAGCTCTCAAAAAGCTGCATGAAATCTTAAACACCTTTCTTGCCGCTGTTTTCTGTTGCTTTTCATTTGGCAGTGTTTGGAGCAACTGGACACGCTCAAAGGTTACACTTGGGGGATGCGTAATATCTAGGTGCTTGCTTGTTTGGCCTGGTCAAATACTCCAGTGGCTCTTCTCTGAAACACACATAAGCGTGAACATTTTCTTCTCATCCCTCATGTTTAACAAAGGGCGTTACTTATTGCAGGTCAGATTTGAACAGGAAGTAAATCCCGGAATAAAATAAGTAGAAATAAATATATTTTCTATAACCACTAATAGACTAAAGCAATCCTTGACAAGATATGAACACGCATTGTAATTCTACAGTTGTCTTCTCTTACTGTACTGCTACTCCAGTAAGGACACTACACGAAGATGCGGTCAGGATAGTGGGGAAACTGAGACACACACATGCACACAAACAAACACACAAAGGTAACGCTCCCACAGCACTATCTGTTTGATGTCAATGTGCCTCGGAAGTAAATGTGGAACTGATGTCAATCTGTTTGGAAAGAGGAAAAACATCTGCTCATTAGTCTGACCAACCAAACACAAACGTCCTGCTGCAGCCGAGCACATGGACCCACAGCAGAGGGGACTTAATGAAAGTTCTGAAGCCACAAAAAGCAAAGCAGATTACTCTACAACAGAATGGTGGATCTTTTAAACATTTTAACTCCGATCAGATCCAACCATTCATGGTCACGAGGAACTAATCCTGTTCCTGGGACTGATCCTAAAGAGGGACTTAGAAATGTGGTTCCTTAGGCAACACATATACATTGTTAGTCACTTTTTCCACTGAATTTCCTCGAGTCCTTCCCTAAACTGAAGCCCAACTTCCTTCTATCTACATGCAGATCTGACTGTCAACACATTTTTATATTTAACCTTTCAGTTTACAGAGAGTCAGAACAGACCACCTGGTATTTGCATGGATTTTACATCTTGTGCATCGGCCCCTTTTGTAAAACTAAAATGTCAGCCCAACTAAGGGCAACCTTATAATATTACATTGCAAGTTTTAAGACAACTCCAAATAGCATCAAACAGTCAGTTGTTCTGCACTCTTGTCACAATGAGGAAAAACTGTGGCCAGCACGCTGTGGTGAATGGAAAACATTAATTCAGAAGCATTTTCATTTTGTTGTCATGAAAAGCCAAACGACCAAATATGCTGGGTTATGTTTATGTGCTTAGATGATTATGTATGTATATTATCCATATACAACTAAAAGCTGCTTGGCAAACCTTAGTAAATTAGCAAGCATAATTCTAAATGCTGATAGTAAAACAGCTGTTGTGCAGTGTGTTATTGTATAGGAGCAAAACAAGTATAGACTGGAGTTGTTATCTTACTAGAGCTGTGTTACCGGACATGGCGCTACACTTCTTTCCCTGGGGATAGAAAAATTAGCTGGCAATACCTGCAGTGCTGATGACCCCTAATTGTGGTTTGTATAAGAATACAAAAAAAAACAAGCGGCAGAAATTCTGTATACATCTGCAATGCAAAGCTAGTTTCCTCAAACAGTCCAGAAAACAGCAAAGCTTTCACTAACATTCCATTCCCATTTTCTCAGCATGTATATGTACGATTTGCAAAAGCTTAAATTATCACAGTGAAACATTCATTTGCATGTAACTGGAGACACTGTGGGAGCCCACAAGCACAGGTTCTTGTTCCAACCTGGAACAGAATGACATAGCAAGCTGGGTTCTTGGGGAAGGGAGTGACAGAAAACTGAAGGAGCATTTTGGGTTCACATTGCCATCTGATGGAGCAAATGTTTGGCCTTTCACAAAAATGTAGTGTCACACAAAGACAAATGCTTTCTGTTAGGAGCGGGGAAAGGTCTGCTGGATCCTGATGCAGTTATTTGATTTGGATAAAGACCAAAGATGTGGGTTGACACACCCAGGTCTCAGGGAACAAATATGAGGCGTTCAAATCGGGAGGATGGACGTGTTTGACCTTTCCCGCAGGCTTCTGTTATCAAGCATGAGCTGTATGGTGCTATTGTCAAAAAAAGTTAAAAGTTAAACACACCATTGAGACATTTAACCCTGCATTATTCACCATCCAGAGATAATACAAGGTTAAGCTGTAAATATGCACAATCGCCCTTGAATTCTCTCTTTATCCCCTTTTGAAACCTTCCATCCAAGGCCTAAATAGTTCTTAAAGCTATAAAATAAAAATAAAAAACAGAAAATGAGATTTTAACAGCTATGGGAAGTGTTTGCAGTGTCTTGAAAGATTTTGAACCGGAGCTGAGTCATTTAATTCTGCTATTATGCTGTTAAATCTCCCAACTTCTCCACACAGTGCTACTATGATCTTGTCAGACTCACAGATAAACCACTAAATGGATGAACTGGAACATTATCTATCCTTGAATATTTGTGGCGCTGGGTTGGTTTTTTGCTTAACGGTTGCTGATTTATAGTTGTATTGTTTTGCTGCAGAGAGTCGTATCAGGAGTGTCCTTGGAAAGTCATTGTTCTTTGTATTTGGAGCAAAGCAAATCAATAAGGCAATGCCTCAAACTCTGTATTTAACATTGTTTCCATTGATCTTTGAGGGGGCATAGGAGAATCCTGCAAATCCAAAATCTGTATTAAATAGATATTAATAGGTTAAATCGGCATGCAAAAACCAGCATTGCAGAATAATAGCCCCCCTCCAACTGGCATTCACATCATATCGATATTTGCTCAAAAACATTTGAATGTTATCAGGACAATTGGAACAGCCTAACCCTAAACCTCAGCTGACAAATGTCGAGACCGCAGTGTAACCGGCTTCTAAATATAACAATCCAAAGCACTCCACAGCAATCCAAAGCAGCGTTTTTGAGGGAAAAGAGGAAACGTAGAAGTTGAAAAAGAGCATGGATGAAGCAGAAACAGAGGATATTAAATATTTATACAACCAGCCATGTACTGGCATTGCTGTCTGTTTCCTGGCAGACTCGTTTCCTGCTGTAAAAAACGGAACCGTGCTTTTATTGCACTGTACGTAATCAGTTACACACATTTGCACAAACCTAAATCTTTACTGCTGGCACGTAAATCTTTCTGCAATTTCCTTCTGCTTCATAAACACATGGCCGACTCGCCGTGGGACAATGAAAATGTCAATAAGTTCCCCTACTGACGAAAAGCAAAAGCAGACACCCCCATTTAGAATTAACATTCCAACACGTGTGGTGGAATTCTCTGTTGGTTTCCAGGGAAACAATTATTTTCTGATATGCGGGGCACACAGAATGAAAGGACTTGTACGAGGCGTGGGAGGAAGGTGTTCCAAGAGGTCCAGTGCTGTGATACAGATGTGTGCCAGGTGTGGCAAAAACAGAAGCAGAAGCCACATTTTTTGCTCCTCAAAAATGAGAGCAGCACCTCTCCTTGTCCATCTTAACCTGTCATTCCTCATTTTTAACCTCACTTCCTCACCCCACAATCTCCCTCCAGTTACACTGTCAGCCGTCATCTCAATCCCACGCGTTCTTTTTTCTGCCTTACAACACTCACGCCAGTAATATCTGGGCCACTTAGCGGTTGCTTTCGCTCGCAGGAAGTGCTCCACCGTTTGTTCACCTAGCAGGACATGAAGAGGAGCCCTATTTGGTCACACTTGAACAAGATGCAAGACGTTCTGTCGTAATATTACAATGGTTCGGATATGACACAGTGGTCTTCGCCACCCGTGCGTGATTTCAGATATTTGCTACGCTGATCACTCAAGTTCCACAGAGCATTTTCCCAAAACAGATTACTGCAAACAGATAAGAAGAGCGAGTGAGGTTCCAGAACTTTTTCAAGTTTTCGATCATCACGCGGGTGCCTGGCAGAATATTTCGCGTGGATTTTCGCTGTCGATCTGGAATTTTCATTTCCGGAACTGCGCTTTAGGATGACATGGCCTTGTTGACAAAGCCGTT
The DNA here is from genome assembly GCF_003711565.1 of Takifugu flavidus. Taxonomy (NCBI): domain Eukaryota; kingdom Metazoa; phylum Chordata; class Actinopteri; order Tetraodontiformes; family Tetraodontidae; genus Takifugu; species Takifugu flavidus. The sequence goes on from NC_079522.1 coordinate 15,749,964, forward strand.
CATGGAACGTGATTAAATGCAAGACAGCAGGAAAATCGCCACACTATCGGGCACAGAAAGCTGAGGTCATATGATGTATGGACAACCGCGTGTCCCCCACAGTGGTAGAGCAGCATGGAACTACTTTGCCCAGAGAGTGAAAATCCATTCCTTACACTGAAAGGTATCCTAGCCAGGTATTGTCTATCCCAAACACAGGTAGGGACAAGGGGCAAGGCTTGGCATCCATCCCCAACATCAATGAGGGGCCTTTGACAACCATAGAGGCACCTCTAGAACTGGCCATTCTCATCTGCTTGGGAGAACAAATGGAGGCCTACAACAGACTGCAGATGTTAATGTGGCTCTCATTGGATGAAGCAGGGTACTTCGCTAACATTGAACGGAAAGCTCCAGAAAACTGGAAGTTCTTTTTCTTTCTGGACATGTGAAGACATCTTTGACCAAAGCCTTGCCAGCTGCAAATATTTCACTGTCCTTTGGAACTTTGATGGTTCTGAGATGTCACAAAGGATCAAAGTTTTTTATATGCTTGGTATACAATCCAGGCAACAACCAGTCTCTGATGATGCACCTTAGCCTGCAGAGGCCCTTCAACAAACAATAGGATCCTGACCTGCATTATTCATCCCTCACTCATTTGCTCTGGTTCAAATACATGTGGGAATTCAGCTTTCACAAACTGAACTTCAACAAAGAAAGCCTTTCAGCACAACTGCCCACTCCATCCTTCAATCTCTGTGCTACTTCGAGTGGCTCTAGAACTTGTCAAGTAATGCTGAACCACTTTGAATAATGCAGGAGTCTTATATCATAGTCAGGCTGCAGCACAAACCACGAAATCTGACCGCTAATCAGTGGTCAAACCAAATCTGAACAAGCCCCAGATTAACCAAGGTTGTCTAAGTGTTTAAAGCCTACTATCAAAGGTCTATATTTAGAAGTACTCCAACATTCAAATCCACTTAAGGGATCCAGAGTGCATAGCTCGCTTATTAAAAAATGGCAGCAGCATCGTAATAAATTTAACATTCACTGTTTCATGGCATTTAGGTTTCAGCTAATGTCTTCACTTAATGCTTAATTAGACATGGATTTTAAAGGATGTGTGTGCAAAGGTTCCTAATGGTGGAGATGAGAATAGCTCAGTGTCGGTACAGATCACCAAGCCTCGAGAGCATTACTGAATCAGGCCATTTAACCACCTCTGAATCCGATGTGGACCTGATTGTGCATTGATTACAAGTGAACAAGGGCTCGGGGCGTGTCGGTCACAAGAACCAAAGTGGCACTAACAAATGTCTGCTCACGTTAGATAGTACCCAGAATGCATCATTTGTGAGTGAATGCTGGATCATTAAGAAGATAAACTGCATTTGTGCCTCTGCACTGTTTCACATTTGCAGAGGTACATCGCTTTCTAAACATTTAAGAGACTGTTGAATATGCACAACTGTGGGCTGTGGCCTCAGCTATACCTGCATTCCTCTGTTTTTCAGGATCACTGGTTACAAGTAACAAAAATGTTGACCCTTGTAGCATAATGTAGCAAGAAGGCCTGCTTCAGAGTGCTGTTCTTCTTTGGGAAGTCTAGGGCTGATGTAGCTTTGAAGATACTGGGCTTAGCGAGCCCAGCAAGATACTGAGAGTAAAACAATGCTTAAAATAAAAAAACAGTCATCAATATTTGTGCCACAATGTAGAATGTGCCACAATGTTGATTAATCTTTGCTAACTTTGCATTTTTAGCTTTTCAGGCTAGACACATCTTTACCCCATTACTGTCTCTCAGGTTTAAGGTGGAACTGCAACACAAAACAAGAGCACGGGGCACCCTCAGTGTTATGGCGCCCTGGGAAGACCAATCAGATTTCAGGGGTGGCCTGTGGTGCATAAAGTCTTGCGAATATGTCTCCTGGCTGCCCTCTAATGGCTGGGAATGCTACTGCAATTAACTCTGGCGTAATGCAGTATTTAGTTTTCGATTTTCATCAGATTTTCTGTGTTTCATTCACAAACACTCAATGATCTCACTCCACCCCATATAGCAAACGTCAGGTGGGAGTCGAATAGTGCAATGATTTGGAACTAGCACAAGAGCAGCCTAATGGACGAAGTTGATTTTGGTTCTTCTAGGAGGCCTGCATCATTCATTGCACAATTAGTGTAGAATCATAGCCAAACATCCCCACTAATGGTGAATAATTTCAGTGATAATATTTCAGTGAATAGGTCTCAGCTACTGTCATCCATTCTCCTAATGACCCTCATGATAAATGATGGTCATGAGCACCGAGCAAAAACATAAATGGAAAGGATGGATTTTCCGAGGCACCGAACAACAATGGAAAAACTCTGAAAAATGACGTAGTTCCATCAGTGCCTCGATGCTCCTTGCTCAATCGCGTCCCGCTTTAAAACCTAGAGGCTCAGAGACTGCAGCAGGGATCCTTCTGGATTGGAGTGTATGGACACTGGTCCAAATCAAACCCAAATGGTCATCAGAGACTTTGGACAGATGGATCGTCTCCACAGAGCATCTGTGCGCACACAACAGTGGGATTCAACAGAAACCAGCTGGCAACAACACTGAGAATCCCTTCCATTAAAAACACACTCGGCCATTTTGGAGATTCATTGCCCGAAAACCATAAAAATGAAAAAAAAAAAAGATATAAAAAAACAGACCCAAAAAGCCAAATGGCCTGAAGCAAAATCACATGTGGATGAGATCACACACACGCACACCTCACTTCATTTATCTGGTCACGCTAAAAATAGCCCCACTGCAAGGAGTGTCGCTTTGGCTAACATCAGTGCGGAAAACGCCGCAGCTTGCTGCTTTCAAGCACTGTGGAAACTTTATGCTCGCATTCCTGAGGCTCTCAGGAACATTGAAGAAGTATTTTATCGAGTTTGTACACATTCACGGCCTACAGACCAGCAGCTGAAGCTTAAATCCCACTGAAAGGGAACGCTAACCTTTATAAACGCTGCCCCTGGTCTTTTACAAAAAATTGAACGTAATCTAAAATTCCCCACAAGCGAATTCCTCATGTCCAGTTAGACTCTGAATGTTTTATTCAGCCACTATCATTTATTCATGCAGGTTTATGAATGACTGAGAATGACCCTCACGATGGTCAGTCAGCAGGATGTGGAGCAAAATTACAACCCTCAAGGACGTCAGTGTGATGCCTGACGTCCTCCATGTCTCTCCTTCAATTCTGCACAAATGTCTGTTGACATTTTCCTGTCAGAATTATCCAACAGCTTAAGAACCCTTAACAAAAAACAACAAAATACGCCTCAGGCGCGTTATGCTTGTTTTAACACACAGCGGGGATCAGACGAAACATCTTCTGACCGATCCTTCGGGCCTGTTTGATACTGCGCCTTCTGATATATAAAAAAGAAATTTAAAGCGTAAAACATGTCAGAGTTGTTGTGGAATCCAAGACTGCCGATTCTAGGGCAGAGAAACAGTGAAGCGTTCTTATGTTAGCGGATTAAAGCTAATCAGCTGATCACTGTGCGGATGTCAGCATGGCCTTCTTGAAGGCTGCGTGTTCGGAGGGAGCGTTGATGTATGTGTGCAAACATGCTTGCACGCCTGCGCATTTCCACTCCGGAGGGCAGATCCGGAGATGTCAGACTCGGTTGGACGCTGCCCTCCTGTCATGTGAACACGCCAGCATCATTTCATCGTAGAACAAACAGAAGGGCCCGTTTTCATCTCTGGTTTTTCTTCTTGTCCAGTTGTTTAGACGTTTGGATCTCATTCTTTTTTTTCCAAGGGTCTTTACTCATATGGGTTTGGGAAAAATATTTGAATGTCATCAACATTAGGTCATCGCTGAGGCCTTTGAAGGCCGCTCAGCAGCTTGTCGTTTGACAAAAGAGGCAAAGGCAGAGTTCCAAGTATTGTCCCTGCAGAACCTTTGTGCTCTCTCAATTTTGTCAGCTTTTAATAATCAACAACTCTTTGTAAGTAGAAAAACAGAAATATGAGGTTACCTAATGATCTGGGGTTGGATAATGTAACACTATTTTGTTAGCGTTTGCTTGCTTAGCTTGCTGCCATTGGCATTAGCATTAACTAGCTGCCGCTCAGTTCAGTTACTGAACGGAGCTGGTTGTAGCTTCGCCATACATCAGCTTCAGTTTGTTGCTATTTGTTCGATTTCTTAAAATTTTGTCGCCATTAGATACATTTACGATACTCCAAATGCATCAACAGCTAAATCATCCAGTTTCTAAAGCACAGAAAACTGTTGAGTCAGAATATTCATGAACATTGTGTTCAGACAATAAATCAAGTTGAAAGGGAATTCCAGAGTTTATGAGCTACAACTTCAAAAGGATTGTTTCCATTTTTGTTTTAAGCCTGGAAGACTTCAAACCCGTGATCCATGGACCTGAGACGGTGGGTCACGTCGCACTGCGCCAACAGTTTTCTGGTGTTTTGGCTTTACATCTGAGGTGCAGTAGAACGTCTTTGACTTGATACAGATCTTTGCACTTTTTGGGCATTCTCAGGCAGTGATGTGACTTATTAGATGATTCACAGATGGATTATTTCGGGACAGAAACAAGTCTCCCCGCAATTCTATGATCCGGTCAGTTCTTTTGGCCTGCACGAAGCAACACATGGAGAATAAAGCGACTCAGTCTGCTAATGAGGACCTGGTGGGTGCACATTCCTTTGAGGATGTGTATACTAGAGGCAAAAGAAAAAGCTTTGTTAATCGCATAACACCCATCCAAGAGATGATAAAGCAAACAAAAATCCGCATTTTGATGATTGACATGCATGAATTCTTCATGAGCAGCAATTACAAGTGTTGTTGCGCAGGAATCTATTTGTTGATGCGCATTTGTGTGGCATGGTGTCCTCTCCCCTGGCTAACTGAATAACTCCAGGCCAAGTTATTAACCACTGAAATAAAGCCGCTTTGTTTTGTTGTCATGGTCCACAAAATTCTATTTAAAAGCAGGCTGCCTTCCAGAAACTGACAAACAAAAGGAGACAAATGGAAAATCTCTTGGAGTACAGTATCTGAAGCAAAATGCCCATACGCCTTCACTGATGGCAATTAATCAGAGGCGCCTGCAGCCAAAACTTGACAGTCGTAAACAGCAGAGGCGAGCAGTGGCTTTAATTGGTGTTGTGCAGGACGAAATACAGAATAGAAATGTGTTTCTCTAAATTAATAAAGGGAGAGTTTTGCTGAACGAGAGCTGGAGACGTTTAACTGTAAAAAAAACAATTCCTTTGGCAGCATAAGACAGTTTTAATGCTGCTCATTAACACTTTCAAATCCTGGAAGATAAGTTACAACCCCCCCTAAAATGCATATGTTAGTAAAAAGAAAGAGGAAACCTAGATTATTGAGGGATAATCATTCCCGCTCGACTTCAACGACATAAACAAGGCAATCGACTGACCCCTTGCGGTAATACTGTGAAATTACACCCGAACATTTCCACAGCCTTGACGTCAGCTGTCTCTGTTTTTCAGTTCCAAATTAGCTGATGGGAAAGAGAAGCCCAGTTGAATTCGCTTAAGCCAAGATTCTGTACGTCCTGGATGGATGAGAACATTCACTGACCTTTATATCGTGGTCTACCAAAGCAGCTCATATCCATGAAGTGGGAATGCTTTTATTCTCTATTTCTAAATTCAAGCTGAACTTCTTTAATTTGCATTTAAAATTGAAATGCTTTGTTCAATACTTTGTTCAATATTTCAGTTACATTTTCAGTACTTTGTCATAGTTACAGCTGATTTATCTCCTTTTTTAAGATAGATAATTTTTTTGAAATGCCAAGATTTTATTCTGTCAGAAGTCATCCATAATAGTTCCATGTGTGAAAAGGAGGTCTCAAGCTCCCTGATACACTCTTTCACAATTTGAGTCCAATATATCCTGGTAGTGTCATCTTGGATTATACCCGTGACATAAGGTAAGAAAAAAATCCATCACCTGATCATCCATCCAGGTAGGGAGTCATAAATACTCTTACTGCGGGTAATGTCACAATATGGAGAGAAATGAGCTGCATGGCAGAGCTCTGCACTCGACAAGTGTTTTTTTCTACTTCATAAAGTTGAGAATGAAACTTGATTTAACATTTATAGGAACTTTATAAGGGCCTCATGAGCAGACCTGTAAAATCATAACGATGGTATATCCCTGTGAAAGGGAAACCTATGATGTAGATTAATATTATAAAGAATGAAAGGCCATCTGTCTTTATTTGATTTGGCTGCTGTCTCCCTGTCTCCTCACGCACATATTAAAAACACACTTCAATGCTCGCATGTAAATTTTATCACCTTTAATTCCATTATAGCATATTGATAATGACACATGGTACAAAAGCAATTACCAGATATTCCATTACAACTTGGACCCAATAAACCTCACGAAGCATAACAAGAAACACCATAAAACTAAGCTCTTCTAAGCCTCATGAAGTCGACAAGACAACCAGGAGTTGGGGGAGACGAAGCTCGGGAACATTGGATTTTCTATGCCCACCAAATAATGTTGACATTGTATGTTTATATTTTACAACAATCAACAGATAACAGTAATACAGATTAATAGCAGGTGAGCTGGAGTGATGGGGTACCGCCGACATTTCATTTCAAACTGAGCCCATGTAATGCGGGTAGTCGGACGATAGATGGCGCCAAAACATTATCAACGACCGAGGTTCTTATATACGATGGGAGAAAAATATGGAAGACGCGTAATCTGGGTCGAGCGCAGAGAGCGTCTTCAGAAGGATCAAATACCACACCCATACCTTAGAAAACGTGAAATATTTGCCAGCAAATACCCACTTGAACAGAAATGTAGCTGAGAATTAAAAAGGGAGGAGATACTACAACACAGGGCCAACTAAGAATTATCATCGCCTCACACACGAGCAAGGAGTTTGGACCCAGTCGTGATATTTAGTCAGGAAAAAGAGGTATTAGGATAAAAACCAGCCAGTCAGACAATCTCACGTGTAAAATGGTTCCTTTTCATACATTCTAATCAGGAGATGGAGCGCAAGCAAAACAAATAAGTTCATACTTTGTTTACAAAAATTTTAGAAGACACACTCCTGTGATTATTTTGACAATAATATCAACAACCTGTTAAATGAGTAAAATTACATTTCCAGATTCTTTTCTATTCCAGAAGGAGGATCTAAAAATGAGCATTTTTTTCTATGTTTACCACATAAAAGTATTGCAGTAAAATTGCATTTCTGAGACCAACTTTTAGCAAATGTGGCCGTGACACTGAAATCCCGTTTCCACGCTGAAGTATGTTGGGTCAATTACAAAAACAAGACCACATGATAAATACTGAGTTAAAGTAGAAAAACGAAGCAACTTTGGCACTTCTTGCGGGTTGCAGATCATGAGCAGTGCAGGCAAAGTCACAGCAGAGTGCTTTATAGTTAGGGCGTCGCGTTTCTCTAGGTGTGATGTAGTTTACATTCAATATTGACAACACATCAGCACAAAACAGCATTTAGGGGCCAGTCAAAGGGTAATTTTAGAAGGTGAATTCCCCATCTTACATTACAATTCACATAAATGCTTATGTATGCTTGTATTATATATAGATATATACACAACCATACATGATTGGTTTCAGAAAGATGTGGCTGAGCGATGTTACCAGTACACACAGAAATTCGACATTTAGCAGCAATTATTTGTCCATAAGTCATAGTGTCTATGCAGGAACTTAAAATGTGACAATAAAAAAAAAAATGTGGAAATCAAAAACATTCCTACAATTCTCCATTGAGATATGAAGACTGAGCTCGCTATGAACAGGAAACTAGTGCCGGGACATTCCTAAAGAGTTCGGAGAGCATTACGAGGTATTTTTTGTGGGCATAAAAAGCAACGTCTTAACATCCGTACTGAATGAGAATTAGTGGTTCTTGGACAAAAAGGTCTGCGAGAAGCAGCAGCTGCGCACGTAAACAACAACACCGCGTTGCTCGGATGCAGGAGAAGTGAGAGGACAAACAAAACGGATGGAGTCTTGGCTCCGGGGTCACACCAGAGTTTCGGGCAGCGTGTCGGCGTTTTCCGAGGACAACAGCTGCCAGATCTGCCACCGCTCCCTCTGCCAGTCCTGCCACTCCGGGCCGTGCGGCGCCATTTGGGCCTCCGTCGTCGAGGCGGAGTTATTCCTCCTCCCTTGCAGCAGAGGGGGCTGCTGAGCTGCCGCAGGGTGAGGGGAACTTTGTGTGGCAGCCAGCTGGTGGTGGGCATGGTAAGGGGGAGGGGAGTGGCTGTCACTGAGGGCAGCGGGGCTGCTGTCCCCCTGCTGGAGTCTGGAGTGCGGGCTGGGTCCGTTTCCGCTTGCCCTTGGCAAGGCTTTTATGTTGAGCTGGAGGCGCGGCTGTCCGATTGGCACGTGAGGGCTTGTGTACACCCTGGTCACTGGTGGGTGGGGTCGGCACTCGGAGGGGCCAGAAGCCGACTGCGTCCACTGGACCGTCGCCTGTGGCCTGCCATCACCGTGGAATCCGTCAAGGCCTTCCTGCGAGCTCCGTGAGCTTCCCTCCGACATGTTACCCTGGGAACCTGAACACCAAATAAATGACACATGTCACGGGACACTCGAGGCAGTAGGTTCCTGGTTTTCTTTTTGCTTATTAGTAAAAGCAGAACTCCAGGTTCCAATGAACTGCGACATTTTTGAGACTCGGGGGCTCTGGTCCTTGATTTGAAGTGCATCTTCAAGTATCTGTTCTTTCTGGATGAAACCTTCCAAACTAGTGTGTGTTACCTGTGAACTGCTGATCCTTGAGGATTGGTTTCAGCGTAGTGTGCCACGTCCCCCAGATGTTTGCGTGCTCCTCGGATATGGTGTCTAAAGAAAGCAAGGATTTGTCCTGTCATTTCAGAGCTCCACCCTTGACTGACTTTTGACTGAAAAGTTCACCTTTGGACCCCCAGCTTTCAGCTCCAGACTCTCTGTTCCAGTTGGCCACCTGCCCCACCAGACCGTACTGTCCCGGGATGCGGAAAGTCTGCTCACCGTCCAGGCTGTCCGGTGCGGCTCGCCGCTCGCTCATCACCGGCGAGTTGTTGTCATAAGGGGACACCTCGCCGCTGGACACCTTGTTGGAGTCGCTGGAGGAGCGGCGCTCGCTCAGGGTGTAGGGCTCCTCAGTCGGCAGCAGATCTGAGCTCCTGTGGTTCATCAGGAGGAAAACGCCATGCCTTTATATGCTGTGGGGTTTTGGTTTTGTTTTTTTACGCGATCCACTCACTGTGATGCTTTCCTCCTGAGGAGGTAATCCACCACATCTGGATCGGTCTCCAACAAACTCATCAAAACCTCGTTCTGCAGGTCAGGAGGCACCTAAAAAAATCAAGTAAAACTGTTACAAATAGAAAATCAGATAACGTACTGATCAATACTGGAGAATTTATGAATTCTCTATTTTGACCCAAACATTGAACAAACACATGCAACATGAAAAATAACAGAGGAAAAAAGTAATGTTACAAGTAAAGCTGTCATATTAAAGCGTGACACCCCTCTCGCATGTTGAACTGATCCTTTTGTGGGTTACTGCTTGTTTATATGACAGTGAGAAAGTTGAATTCATATCTTCTTAGGCTTGTTGCCTTCATTTACTGTCTTCATCTGATTTTAAGGCAATCGTGTGGGTTGAATCCTCAGAGATGTGGATTACGGAGCTGCCTTGACTCTCACGTCACAACAAACGTCCCTGAAATGGTTCTCATGCTTTAAAATGAAAACAGATTGAGGTGTCGTTCCACAGGGTTTGATCCGCCTACAAACTTGATTCAATGAGCAAGTTGGACCGATTCAACACGTCCAATTAAACGGCCGACACCGGTGTACTGAGGGAACGTAATCCTCTGCAGAATGATGGTGGAAGATTACAAAATAGTACGCTTCCAGGTTTGGGTCCTGAGATGACCTGAGCTGTCCGGCTGCACTGTTTGAGAATCCGAGGAACAAAAAGGAACAAAGCAACTGATGAGACACTAATCCATATGAGCCCTTTCCTGACCCACTCTAAAGGATTACACGGTGGAATTTTCTCATTTTCTTTTGAAAAGAGACACTTTTTCAGTGAAAATGTCTGTGTTGGTGTCAACTAAATGGTGATGTGTGACTTTCTGGTTAGATCTGCTCCAAGAATTCCCTTCATGCACATCCATCTGTCATCTCCCACACTCTTTTTTTTACCAGGTTTGCCTTCTGTTTTCTTAAGCTAACACACATCCATTGTCTGCTAATCCCGGGGGGGATTGTCTTACTCAAAAGGCTGCGCAAGAATGTGAAAGCAAGAGTGTGTGTTTCGAAGAGGAGAAGAATGGATGCTGGAAATGCGCACAACTGACCGTGAAGAGGGTTTGGAAGCTGGCGATCATCCTCTGCAGCACGGCGATGACTGCCGTGCTCTCCTCGGCCCTGGCCGAGCTCTGCACGCTGAACTCCTTGTCCGAGCTCTTCTGCTTGTGGAGAAGGTTGGGGCCAAAGATCGTGGCCAGATTCAGGGACGTCATCTTATTTCCTGTGACCTGTTTTTGTGGAAAGATGCAGAAAGTGTAGTTTTGGTACTTTTGGTACTAGGAAACAATTTTAGCTGTATGAACACTTTAATGTTGCTATTTTAACTCCTATATGCCTCCCATTCTCTAGCGTTCATAGTTGAGCGACTAATGCGGCTGAAAAAGATGCTGTGATGTCAAAAGTAGGGTGCAACTTTGCTCTGTGAAGATGGACTGAATGCAATGTTCTTGTCTTCCAGGCACAGTCTGTCCACATTCGCACCTGCAGAAGTGCACACTTGGAAGTCTGTCTTGCTTTCACTACGCCTCCCTGGCTGCGGAGGTTCAGTCGTCAAGATTACATCTCTGATCTCGACCGACATCATCTTTTCTTGAATAAAATGGCTTCCACAGCATGAGAATTTTATTTTCCCTGCTAAATAAAGAGTGACATCGGACAAGGCCAACTGTTTGTGTCCATCTCTGTGGAACGACGTGGCCTTCTCCTCTCCCCATCTTTCATCCCTGCTCTTTTGTGTATGTCTCCTCTCCCTCCCTTCAGCCTTCGCTCTCTCTCTCCCCAACCGCCACTGCGCTGTCACATGAGGTTTGTTAACGGTCAAACTGTAACAGCTGCAGCAATGAGTCTATTTCCCCCTGTGACAAGAGGAAAACGAAAGAGCAGGCCAGAAGCATTGATATGTTGCACCTGCTCTGACTTCCTGTCTCACTCTGGAGCCACAAAGTCTTTGACAAAGTCAGTCAGAGGAAACCACAATAGAGCGAGCACACACAATAAAACACACTTTCTTCCGTGCATACATAGCTCACCCTTCACTATTACACACACATACACAATTGCTTCAGACTTTAAGACACTTTCAGTCAGACTTTCAGGCTGATTTGAGTCAAAATTGAGTGCTGGCTGGAAAAGAGTTGATTATCCTTACAAAGGCGCAGAGTTCGCAAATGCTATATTATGACTCATTTGTTCGCATTATATAGGTTTGGGGCCCACGTGTGTGTAGATGTATCTGAAGTTGCTATGCTAGTAGGGTGCAGCAAATACTGAAAAATACATTGAAGCTGCAGCTTTTATAGGATCTAGGCAGAGAACATCTTTCAGTAGCATGATTATTGTAGCATAGACTGCCGCTGGGAGGCATTTTAACTGTGCATTGGCCAATTAAAGAATATCCAAACTTTGTGAAACAAGGTTTCTCGAACTCTGGTACAAATCTTTCATTCCAAAGACTAGCAGAAAGACATCAATTCATCTGAAAAATGATGTTAAACTCTATTTAAAGTGCACAATATGTTTCGCAGCAGTGCTGACACACCTACTGCCACCGTACGTGTAGCGGGCACATGCTACAGCATCGGGACCGCCGTAAGAATGACACACTGCTATATATCTAGCAAAGCAGGGTGATAAAGTTGCTTTTGTTTATCTTCAACTTTTTTTCCTTCTCTTTCTCGTACTGTACTTCTAAAATGTGTAGTCTTTATCCCCGCCTGTTCTTTCTCAACACACTTGTGGTAAATCATCAGATTTCACACAACTCCCTGGAGCCATTTTGCTCAGACTCCCCCACAGCAACACACACCACTCACGCTGTTTCAGGCCTGACAGGAATGTGGACACATACCAGCCACACAAACTGATTCCTATCACTGCTTTGGCTTTATCCTCCCAATGATGCAGAAACGAGGCAAAATGCAGTCTGTAAACTGTTGATGCACGCGTGACTTATATCAAAGCCTTTCAGCATCAAAAGTATATGAACTGCATCCCAGCTCTTTAATACCTCCCATTACACACTGCACATTTATTTGGAGCTGGTGAATGACTTTAAGTTCCCTCGGATATAATAGGAGGCCCACCTCCTGTCCGTCTTTGTCCAGCTTGTCATGGGCGTGGTCAGTCACGGTAGACAGGAACTCCAGGAGGCGGTGGAGAGTGTCACTGTTGCATGCTGGGAGCAGGTAGATCAGTAGCTGTGTGACATGCTGCTGCTCGTCTGCATCCAACACTGTCAGAGGATGAGGAAAACAGAAGAAAAGGTACATGAGAGTGAGGGTTAAAAGGATAGCAAGACCTACTCACTGTGCCCACGCAAAGGTGATTTCATAAAACCACTTTTAAACACTAGTGCAACCATATTTAACACAAATGAAGCTAATGGTGGCCACTTCTCTACAGCACTTACATGTATTTATACAATCATAAGTCAGCTAGCTGAGCTCACATTAAGGCTGAAACCATGCTGTAAATTACTAAAGTTCAGAATGATTTACTGGTTCAGTTCCTCTCCATCAACACAGTGATGAGTAGATAGGCAGTGATCTGAAAGGAAATATGAGTTAAATAAAGAAAAACACAGCTTACATGTCGTGTTGATGAAGGCTGTGTAGAGCTCCTTGGTCAGAAGAGGGTCAGGCATATCCCTGAGGAACTCCTTCAGCAGCGCCGCCACATCATGGACGCTGTGCTCCTCATCCAGCTGCACGTCGATACCGCGGTCAAACTCCTCACGTAGCTGCAGAAAGAAATGGAAGGAAGAGAGGGACTCAGAAACATCCTTGCCACCTAACAATGGGCATTATACACGCACTCACCCACTTCCTGATGTTACCCTCAAAATGATTCAAACTAATTCTGCCCGTACGTTAATCTTTAGAATCTGACCCGTGAATGACTCTCTATTGAAGTCTATTGTTGGTGGTGATGAAGGATATGGACTGAGCATCCATTTCTAGAGTGGAGTTGAACGGAGCAGAATATGGAAATAATCGAGAAGTGCTGCCTCAAATTAGGCTCACATAAAGAACAAGAAAAGCTGTATTTTATTACATTTGGTTCATCAGAGTTTCCTTTTCGGCATGACTTCCACATAAGGACGAGTCTGACTCACGTCAACAAAAATTGAATTGAAATAAGTGCTTGTAAGCGCTGTTTAAGGGCTTAAGTAAAGCCCAGAAGAATAAGAGAGAACAGAAGTTTGTCTGAAAGCAGACTCTTTGCGGCAGGCTGCCTAAACTGTATTGTAGTCGCTAAGCCAAACACTTCTGAACCACCACACCATCTGTGGAGACAGAAACTGTATATATATAAAAAAGAGTGGCATGTGGCTTTCTGTAGCGGATTCGTGAAATGTGCCATCTGTTTGAAATTCATGCAAGTTAGAAAAATCAGATCATGACAGTTCAAGCTGACAAAAACCAAAGTTTGGCATCTCTTTATTGAGTTCTAAAACTAGTCCCAAGGTGAAACTCAGGAGGATGGGAACACGCAAGAGAAAAGATTTAAAAACAGACTCGGCCTATGCTGCTTGTTTACTGGCATTAAATCAAAGATTAATAAAAGGTAGGTGTGGGTTGAATAAATGACTGAATGGACATTGTGTACTTTGAGGACGTAGCCTGATCCTAATATCGTTGAGAGTCTCTGAGCCATCACTGTGTTTTTAAGAGGATGGGCTTTGCGCAAAAAACCTCGCTGGGGTAAGTTTGGCACCAACGATGGTGTTATGTTTGTGCACCATCACGTTTTTGGTTTTTTTTCGCACAATCTTTTCTTGGAAATAAAGGTTTTGTTTATTGCTGTTGACATTTGCGGAAAGGTGTTAACAGTGATTTGCTGAAATTGGGTTGAGAGAAAATCGGAAGGTTTTTCTTTTTTTCTATCCCTAGAAAACAAAGGACCCTTTATATTTCCTGGATGTTGTTCTGGATGTGTGAAGACATGGGAGATCTAGGATTTCTGCTCAGTGCCATGGCAACCATATGTGCAATGCAGCTCAACTGAGGAATACAAGTTAGTGTTTTAGCTCATTTGAGGGAAAAAATTGGGGGTTGAACATATCAAATGAGTGGACAGAGAGCTCACCTGTCTGACCCTCTTTTTTGAGCTTCCCACTCGAAAGATTCCCACAGTTTGCAAACCTGCACAGCAACAAAAACACACCATTGCATTAATAATTAAACTGGTTCCTTAAAAGTGCAGATAAGGGATAAACACTGGGTTGAGGTGTTGAAACAGCAAGATCACCATTTTTTTCAATGTGCTGACAGCAGCTGTCGACCACCCGGGGCACCTGACGGTAGATGGGATTGAGGCTCAGCCTTTTGTCCCGGTGCTTCTCTTTTTTACTCGGCGTTTCGGCCGGCAGGGAGAGCTGCAGCGCCTCCAGCAGGCGGGACTGGTTGTCATCCAGGTCTGTGATGGAGTCCACTGACATGCCGCCCTGCATTTGATCGGAATTCTCAGTCAGTCTCATTCAAGTACAGCTACTCTACAATTTGTATCCCACACAGAATTCCGTGTCTCTCACCCTCCTGCGTGCCCGGGGTGCAGCCTCGGGCGTGTTGGGGGATGACTCGTTGGCAGTCTCTGATGTAGAACTCAAAGAGGAGTTACTGCTGGATAGCTCCTTGTTGGACGGCCGCTTTGTGGCAAACTACAGAAGAGATGGAGGCTTAGTTTAGGTCGCATAAGTGCTGCAGCTTGACTTAAAGGAACCCCGATGTAAGAGGGGGCATAAATGTGACAAACCTGTAAAATAGATGAGACCAGGTCAGAGGAGTCCTTTTGCTCCTCCCGATGTAGATGGTCCTGCCGATAGCTATCCTGACGCTGCCTGTGTGTCCTGTCATTAGCAATAACCTGGGAGAGTGGTATGCTGAAGGCCTGGGGAATGAATTCTGGGAAAACATGCAAAGCGAACGGTGAGACATGGAGAACTAGAAGAGAAAGAAGAAAAGCTGAAAAAAAGAGTGGGTGGTCAAGAATAATTTCCTATGGCTCTGAACTTTGCAGAGCAAACAAGTCTGAAATAAAATAATGCCATCAGAGGCTGCATTTAACATATGATTAAAGCCCCAAAACACATTTACTGCTCAATTAAAAAGTCTTATGTGCACTTTTAAAGTAAGACAGCTGTTTTCCAGAATAAAACTTTACAGAAATCGCAAAATAAGCCCACATGCGGGAAAGCGCATGCTCATAACATCCTAGCTAGTATGTAGATTCCTCGATTCCATGGTCATGATGCTAAAGGCTGTTTGGAGTTTTGGGCTTCTGCAGGGCCTTTCCAAATACAGTAAAAGCTTAAAATGTGGTGAGGCAAACCAAAAATATTGCTTGATGGGTTTGCTGAAGATGCACAGGGCACACTTCAGAGGAAAATGATGTCAGAGGAAAATGATGAGCCCACAAGTGTCAGTGTGTGTGTGTGTGTTTGTGTGTGTGTGTGTGTGTGTGTGGGGGGGGGGGGTCCAGATGTTTAACTTGATGAAAGGCAAAGTAAAAAAAAACATGTACAAAAGAGCAAAATGTATTCCACAACCATAAGTGAAGGGCTGTGGTTCACAGGGGAACATGACTGTGACACAATCAATTTGTGCTGCGGCCTCATAGCCTTACGTAACACACATGCGCACAAACATGCACAATCTGGTTTGCATATTGTTACAGTAATGCGTAGCACTTCGCAGCGCG